>NW_026067985.1:6515837-6590016 GCF_014885135.2 Alexandromys fortis | reverse complement strand
TTTTTTGGTTTTTCGAGACAGGGTTTCTCTGTGGCTTTGGAGCCTGTCCTGGAACTAGCTCTGTAGACCAGGCTAGTCTCGAACTCACAGAGATACGCCTGCCTCTGCCTCCCGAGTGCTGGGATTAAAGGCGTGCGCCACCATCGCCCAGCTACTTTAGGTTTCTTAACATTCAAACCATTCTTTTTTATTTTTTTTTTGTTTCTTGAAACAGGTGACAGACAGGGTTTCTCTATGTAGCTTTAGAACCTGAAACCAGGCTGGCCTTGAACTCAGAGACCTGACTCTCTGAGTGCTGGGATTAAAGATGCACACAACCACTGCCTGGCCCTCAAACAATTTTTTTGTTGTTTTGAGACAGTTTCTCGTGTAGCCCCCTTCTGACCTCCAAAGTAGTAATAGTCACGGAAGACCTTGAACTCCTGGTCCTCTCGCCTGCACCTTCCCAAGTGCTAGGATTACCAGTCTTATCCACCACACTCAGTTTTTGCAGACATGGGGACTGAACCTAGGGCCTCCTGCACACTAGGCAAGCATTCGACCAAATGAAACACATCCCTAACCATCAAATAAGTGTTGATTTTTGTTTGTTTCTTTCTTTGATTTGGTTTTTCAAGACAGGGTTTCTCTGTGTAACTCTAGGTGTCCTGGAACTAGCTGGCAGACAAAGCTGGCCTCAAACTCACAGAGATCCACCTGCCTCTGCCTCCCTAGAGCTGAGATTAAAAGCGTGGATCACCACTAACCAGCCAAATAAGTATTTTTGTTTGTTTGTTAATTTACGAAGATGAAACATAGTAAGCAAAAGGCATTGCACCCCTAACTGCTTCTCAAGGAGTTGGTTAGGAGGTCACCTGGCTTAGTCACTGACATCTTCAGAGACTCTTAGGAAAATGAAGTCTACCTCTCCACCGGTCTGCACCACAGTCTATATTTATTGTCACAGATAAACTCAGCTACAATTTGATTGGCTAAAATGCAAGGACAAGACAACTCCAATCCCAAAGAACATCAAAGAACTGCTAAAACTAAAAGGGCCATCTCGACTGGCAGAACACTGCATCCACACAGAGATGAGCCCCAGTCGTACTGCAGTTATCGCCACACTGCAGCTACCAGCTTTCCAAAGACCAACTAAAGTATTGCCAGGATATACACAACATTCATGGGTAAAGTTAGCTGCTGTAAAGCTTGCTAAGAAGGGTACAACAGCATATTAAATGCTATAGTTAACAAGAATCAAAATATAATATGAAAAAAACATAATATGCATTATATTTCCTCTTTTTTAAGAGGATTATTATGGTATGGTTAACTCATTCCTTTGATCCCAGCTTTCAGGAGGCAGAGGCAGGTGGATCTCACTAAGCTCAAACCAGCCTGATCTATACAGGCTAGCCAGGACTACAAGACTCTATCTAAAAAAGGGGGAGGGGCTAGGTTGTGGCTTAGTGATTAAGAACACTGGATGCTCTCCCAAAGGGCCTGGGTTCTATTCCTAGAACATACATGGGAGGTCACAACCATCTATAACTCCAGTTTCAGGGGATCTGACACCCTTTTCTGGCCTTCATAGCATCAGGGATGCATGTGGTACACAGATATATATTCAGGCAAAACACCAATACACATAAAATACTCAAAAAAATATTTTTAAAAAAGATTTATATCACCCTGTGGTGGTGTACACCTTTAATCCTGACACTCAGGAGGCAGAGGCAGGCATATCTGGGAGTTCAAGGCTAGCTAGCCTGGTCTACAGAGTTTCAGGACAGGCTTTAAAACTACACAGAGAAACCCTGTCTCAAAAAACAAAAACAAAAAAATTTATGTTTTAATTTGCTTTAATATTGTTATGATAAGACACAATGACCAAAAGCAATTTGCATTTATTTAGCTTACAAGCCAAAGCAAGAACTCAAGCAGGGCAGGAACCTAGTGGCCGGAATTAAAGCAGAAACCATGGAGGAATGCTACTTACTGACTTGCTCCTCCCTTTCTCTCCCTCCCTCACTCCTTTCTTAGATGTTTTGTTCATAAGTCTGTCTATGCACCATATGAGTGCCTGGTGCTTGTGGAAGTCAGAAGGTGTTGAATCCCCTAAGACAAAAGTTACAAACGGTCGTGAACCACCATGTGGGTGCTGGGACTCAAACCCCAGTCCTCTGGAAAAGTAATCATAGCTCTTAACACATTTGCACTCTGCAGTCCACTCAGCTTTCTTTCTCATATAACCCAGGATCACCGCCAAAAGATAGCATTTCCTGTAGTGAGCTGGGCCATCCCACATCATTCATTAATCAAAAAGAAAAGATCTCTATAGACTTGCCTAGAGGCACAATCTGATGGAGGCTTTTGTTTTGTTTTGTTTCGTTTTTTTGTTTGTTTATTTGTCTGTTTGTTTTTCCAAGGCAGGGTTTCTCTGTGTAGCTTTGGAGCCTGTCAAGGAACTTGCTCTGTAGGCCAGGTTGGCCTAGAACCCTGCTCTTCCCAGATAATTCTAACTTAATTTAAAATTAAAAAAAAAACCCAGCCATGATAATTTTTTTAATTAGGTATATGTGTGTATGTTTGTGTATGGGTATGTGAACATGAGTGTGGGTGCACTTGGAGACCAGAGGAGAGACAAATCTGGAGCTGGAATTACAGGCAGTTGTTAGCCACTCCACATGAGTGATGATAACAGAATTTGAGTCCTCAGCAAGAGCTCTTAATCTGTGCTGTCTCTCTAGCTCACTATATATTTCTGTGTGTATCTTTTTCTTCAACATGAAGGTAAATTCATATTTTGTTTATTATTGCCCTGTGTGTGTGTGTATGTGTGTGTGTATGTTTGTGGAGGCATACACATGGCACTCACTGTACACGAGTGGCAGTCAAGACAACTCTGTGGAATTGGTTCAGCCGTTCAGCCTTTACAGGGGTTTCAGGAATCAAACTCACATCACCAGACGTATACAACAAGCCTCTTTACCCCCTGATCCCTCTAGGTAACAAGCATCTTTCCACCACAGTGGGGAAAATTTTTAAGAAGTTATTTGTGTTTGAAAACAAAGCAGAGTTGAGCTAAGGGATGTAGTTCTGTTGGTAGAGTATTTGACTAGCACACAGGAAGCACACAGGTTTTGATCCCCAGTACCACAGAAACTAGTCATGGGGGCACATGCCTCTGATTCTAGTACCTGGGAGGGCATCATAGGAGGATGAAGAATGCAAGGACAGCTTCTGCTATATGGCAGAGTTCTGAACCTGCCTCGGTTACAAAATAAGATCCTGTCTAAAAGAGATGGGGGGCAGGGAGTGTGCACTGGTGACTTCTGCTTTAAATAACAATGGACATGACTGAAAGAACATGTTAGCATAGCTGCTCTGCACCAGCAGATGGCTTAATGAATGTGTGAACACATGCAAAAACTTTTAACACTTAAACATTTTCTATCACCAAAGAATTTGTGTTTGAAGCATCATCATCTCCGAATGATGATCCCCTGAGAGGCAATTCTCAGTAACTAAGTATCTTGAATGGTCTGATATGTCAACACAGAAAAAAAAAAAAAGACAATGGAGAGAAAGGAAAATATTAGACTATATAAGAGACTATATAAGAGATCCCTTTATAAAAATTCTTGAGCTTAAGCCTACAGGTATAAATTCCACTTTGTCCCATGAGTTTATAGTAAAAATAACCAACACTATTATTCTTGTTGAAGACAAGACCAAAGCAGTATATACTAATTTAACTATCAATAAAAACAATAACTTAATTTTTCAAAGTTTTAAAGAAATTGAAGGATATCTATTCATCCATGCTAATGCATGATTTTAGAAGGTACCATGCCACCTGGACGGCTGTGGTGCACATCTTTAATTCCAGCACTCATCTTTAATCCCAGCACTCGGGAAACACAGGCAGAAGGATGGATCTCTGTAAGTTTAAGGCCAGCCTGGTCTAAAGAGTGAGTTCTAGGTGAGGCTCCAAAGCTACACAGAGAAACCCTGTCTCAGGGAAAAAAAGAATGTACCATGCCAGTTAAAAAATCCAGTATTTCAACTATAATGGGTGTTTCATTATCAAAGCTTACACCCATATATGGTGTTATTATTAAATGTCACGAGCTAGTTGCTATTCTGGGTAAGTTCCCTCATTCATTTCATTCATTTATTTCATTTATAACTATCATTTACCCTCACAGAAGAATAGTTCATAAACAAAAAGTGGAAGATTTTAGTTTTGTTTTTGAGGTAATGTCTCATGTAACCCAGGCTGACCTCAAACTTACTTTGTGGCCAAGGATAATTTTTTGTTGTTTTTGTTTTATTTCATTTTGTTTTTTGAGAAAGGGTTTTTTCTGTGTAGTCATGAATGTCCTGAGACTTGCTCTGGCTGGCCTTGAACTCAGAGATTCATCTGTCTTCGCCTCTTGAGTACTGGAATTAAGGGCATGTACCACTACCACTTGGCACCAAAGATAATTTTTAAAGTCTTACCCTCATGCTTCCACCTCCCAAGTGCTCAAATTACAGGTATAACAATAACATATCCAACATATCCAATTTTATGTGTTGCTGGGAATGGAACCCATTACCTCATACATGCTAGGCAAGCATTTTACCAAATGAGCTACATGACCACCTCCAAGGAGTAGAAGTTCTGGTAAGTGGCAGTGCTGGGCTAAAAGTCATCTAGATATGCTGTTGGTAGTTATACCTAGCTTCTTCCATGTCCACACACAACCCAGAAGATTCCTTGGGTCTGAAATTCCAGGTTGACACTAAGTACATCATCATCCTTTAAATCCTTGGGAATGACAGCCTATACAGCTCATAGTATGAACTCCAAAAATGACAGGTGGGGAAGGAGAGCAGCTAAGTGCTACATCTACCTGGGTTGAGCAAGGCCCTGGTGATAGAGGAAGGACATTGGTTAATTATAATAAAGAAACTGCCTTGGCCCATTTTATTGGTTAGAACATAAGTGGATGGAATAAACAGAAGAGAATGCTGGGAGAAAGAAGCTTAGTGGAGGAGTCGCCATGATTCTCCCACTCCAGACAGACGCAGGTTAAGATCCTCCCTGGTAAGCCACCTCGTGGGCTACACAGAATATTAGAAATGGGTTAGAACAATATGTAAGAGCTAGCCAATAAGAGGCTGGAACTAATGGGTCAGGCAGTGTTTAAATGAATACAGTTTGTGTGTTGTTATTTCGGGCATAAGCTAGCCATGTGGGCGGCCAGGTGCTGGGGACGCAGCCCCGCCGCTCTTATTTCTACACCCTGGGAACTACCAAGGGTAGAGAGATAAAAAAGCACCTAGTTTAAATGATGTTCAAAGCAAACCGGTTATACAACAGAACATTTGTGTCAAGCAGTGGTGGTGCCCACCTTTAACCCTAGCACTTGGAAGGCAGAGGAGGATCTCTGTGAATTCGAGGTCAGCCAGGTCTACGGAATGAGTTCCAGAACAGTCAAGACTACACAAAGAAACTATCTCGGGGTTGAAGAAAAAAAAAAAAACCTTAGAACATTTGCTGTGCTGTACATGAAGATGCCAGTGCTGCACCAGATACATACTTATCTCTTAGCTCCAGAGCAGGAAGGAGGAGGTGTGGGCACCAAACAGAAGGACTTTGAGAGGCTGGACATAGTGGTGCACACCTGCAATTTCAGCACTAGTGATGCCAAGAGCTCCAGGATAGTCAGGGCCACACAGAGAAACCCAGTCTTGAAAAACAAAAACAAAACAACAATAACAACAACAACAAAAAGTGCTTCCTGGGCCAGACATATGTCTCAGCAGACAAGAGCACTGGCTGCTCTTACAGAGGACCAAGATTAGAATCCCAGCACCCACATGGCCACTAAAAAACATCTCTTCAGCTCCAGGAGATCTCCTTCCCTCCTCTGGCCTCCAAGGACACCAGGCACAGAGATGGTGCACAAATATACATGCAGGCAAAGCAACCTTAAACATAAAATTTAAAAAGAAAAAAAAAACCTTTAAAAAAAACAAACAGCACCAAGCAGTGGTGCCGCACGCCTTTAATCCCAGCACTCGTGAGGCAGAGGCAGGCAGATCTCTGTGAGTCTGAGGCCAGCCTGGTCTACAAAAGCTACAGAGAAACCCTGTCTCAAAAAAATCAAAAAAGGCCGGGTGGTGGTGGCGCACGCCTTTAATCCCAGCACTCGGGAGGCAGAGGCAGGCGGATCTCTGTGAGTTCGAGACCAGCCTGGTCTACAAGAGCTAGTTCCAGGACAGGCTCCAAAACCACAGAGAAACCCTGTCTCGAAAAACCAAAAAAAAAAAAAAAAATCAAAAAAAATGCACACATAGCAGGGTCTGGTGACACAACTCATAAAATAAGAAGGCTGAAGGAGGAGGATCATGAGTTAGTTGATGGTTGGTCTAGTTTACATAAGCAAGGCCTTATCTCAGAAAGAAAAAAGACAAATACGAACGAAGGATGGAAGAGAGGGATGAAGGATTGAAGAGAGGGTTGGAGGGAGGGAAGGAGAGAGACCAGGGAGGAGAGGGGAGGGGAAATGAGGGAAGACAGGAGACACGAGCAAAACAAAGCAAATATATCAACTGTCACAGGATGTAAGAGGTCCTGCCTTTTCTATGCCATCCAGTAAATAACTACATGTGTTGCACTAGACTTCGTACATCTGCAATCAGTAATACAAACCACAAATACACACGAAGCACATACAGAACACAAGACACCCATTATAAATATAAACCAAATGTCAACATTTTGTTAGCATAAAACCACTACTTGAATGAAACATCTGCAGTTGTTAGAGTTCCTAAACCTATAATTTACATGAAATAGTTTGCAAATTATGCATTTCCTTATTGCTAACCTAAAATTGCCACACATATGCTCTGACCTAGTAATGCAAAATGTTGGGGTCAAACACTGGGAATTCAGATGCATGTACTCCAAAGTTTCCCATCATGAAACATTAACTTCAAAGTTCTACAAAAATAGTCAACACTACTAGGAGAGAAATCATATGGCACAATTAATATGCCTTTATGTTATAACCTGTCTGAGTGAAAATGAAAAGAAGAACTAAGAAAGGAAGGATATGACTGATCCTGGGTTTTAGCATCAGATAAATTAATAATAATAATAGAGAGGAGATGACTACTCCTAAGTATGGTGGAGGAGAAAGTTTATTATAGACAAAAGGGAGAACACGGTCAGAGACAGGGACATCTGAGAGTCCAGAGGGAACATGGCTAGACTGAGCCAGGCCATGTGAGAAGATGGGGAGAGGAGAACTAGGAGGAGACCAAGAGGCCAGGAAGGTAAAAGGGTAGACCAAAAGAATGTAGATAACCAAAAAGGCTGGATTATGGTGGGGGTGGGGTATGCCAGCCATACCCTGTAACAGGTAAAGGACCAAGGGATGCAGAGAGAACCTGGTGGCCAGGTTCACTTTGATATGTTAAATAGGCACCTCAGCCTTTTGTCATTTGTCCTGGGTTTAAGACCTAACACTGCTAGTAGGGATATTTTGCAGGAACATACCTTAACAATCACAACAAACTTCTAATTCAAACATATAAATACTAAAACTCTGATTTCAATTCCAGGGCGTTTATTTGTTTGTTTTTCAAGATAGGGTTTCTCTGTGTAGCTCTGTGTAGCTGTCCTGAAACTAGCTCTTGTAGTCCAGGCTAGCCTCAAAAACTCACAGAGATCCACCTGTCTCTGCCTCCCGAGTGCTGGGATTAAAGGCGTACACCACCACTGACCGGCTAAGTTCCAGAGCTTCTAAAACCCTCACACATACATGCAGGCAAAACATCAATGATCATAAATTTTAAAAAAAAAAAAAATCATTTAATCTCAGCAGTTGGAGGGTAGAAGTAGATGGACCTTTGTGAGTTCCAGGTCAGTCAGGGCTACATAGTGCTACATAGTGAAATCCTGTCTTTAAAAAAAAAAAAAACTAAGGGCCAATAAGATAGTGGATGGGTAAAAGCACTTGCCAGGAAAGCCTGATACCCCGAACTTGATCAGGGAACACAACAAAGGTGGAAGAAAACCAACTCCACAAAGTTGTCCTCTGACCTCCATGCATGCCTCTATCTCCTCACACAAATTCCACATAACACACATAGTAACAACAAATTTATTTATTTATCTTACTTATTTTGGCTTTCCAATACAGAGTTTTCCTGTGTAGCTCTGGCTGTCCTGGAACTCACTCTGTAGACCAGGCTGACCTCGAACTCAGTAATCCACCTGCCTCTGCTTCCAAGTGCTGGGATTAAAGGCGTGCACCGCCACTGCCCAGCCAACAAAAGATTTTTTTCTTTTATTTTTTTCCTTTTTGGTTTTTCAAAACAGGGTTTCTTTGTATAACAGCTCTAGCTGTCCTGAAACTTGTTTGTAGACCAGGTTGGATCACAGAACGCCTGCCTCTGCCTCTTCAGTGCCAGAATTAAAGGCATGTGCCACCACCCATTCAGCAACAAAAATTTTTAAATCTTTTGAATTCCTATAAATTTGTATTGTAAAATAACAGCTTTGAAGAAATTTCAGTAATGTCACAATTACAATACATTCATGAATTACCATGCAACCATGAAAGTTGTGTTTTAAATCTATTTCAACAAAATGTACGCAATACGCCGGGCAGTGGTGGCGCATGCCTTTAATCCCAGCACTCAGGAGGCAGAGGCAGGCGGATCTCTGGGAGCTCGAGGCCAGCCTGGTCTACGAGAGCTAGTTCCAGGACAGGCACCAAAGCTACAGAGAAACCCTGTCTCAAAAAAAAAAAAAAATAGAAAATTCATCAATTAAAATTCCTTAAAAAAAATGTACGCAATACATTAGTAAAGAACACAAAAGAGCCTGTCCTGGTGGTGCAACCCTTTAATCCCAGCACTTGGGAGGTAGAGGCAGGCAGATCTCTGTGAGTTTGAGTGCCCTCATTGCCCAGTTTAAAATATATTATTAGATTATTTATTGGGAATGGGGGTGGGGTATGCACTTGCTACAGTGTGCTGTTAAGATTAGAGCACCATTAGAGGGAGTCCTTTCTCTCCTTCCACCATGTGGGTCCTAGAAATCTAACTCAGATCATCAGGCGGGGCATCAAGCGCAGTCCATAAAATGGAACTTTTTGGGGGGGCGGGGGGAGAGTTTCGAGACAGGGTTTCTCTGTAGCTTTGGTGCCGGTCCTGGAACTAGCTCTTGTAGACCAGGCTGGCCTCGAACTCCCAGAGAGCCACCTGCCTCCGAGTGCTAGGATTAAAGGCGTGCGCCACCACCGCCTGGCTAAAATGGAACTTTTTAATGGAATCTAGTTCAGCTAAACCCCTTCAACATCCCTAGCCCATTACAAACTACAAAATCTTCCTTCTTTCTTGCTTACATATGAGCGTAGATTTATTATTTAGATTACTGGCCAAAATAAATATATGCCAGGAGGTGAATAAGACCAAACACAAGCAAGATACTCTGAAGCAAAGTGATGAAAGCAGAAGGCACCCACCCACAGATAGCCATGGTTTCCTGGGGTTGACAGGCACTGCACACATTTCCAGGTACCAGTTCCATGTACTGGACCCAATGAGAGTCAGTAGCCTGAGTATATGGGAAATTTAAGCAAAACCATTGAGTTCTAAAATAGTCAGAACAGTGTGCAGGAAGAGAGATCCTAGCAAACTGGTATATGAATATAAACTGGTATAGACACTTGGGAAATTGATTTGGCAGTATCCATTAAAATGAACAACAAGCACCTTGATGTGATGTCTCAAATTTACCCTAGAGAAACACTCACACATTCAGATATGCAGAAAGAGGCACCAAAGGACTGGTTTTGATAGTGAGAAACAACCGAAATACCCACTGTGTTGAGCTGGTAAACAGTACCTTCTGAGATGTCCCAGTCCCAATTTCTAGAGGTATGGACATGGCAAAGGAGACTCTGCACATGAGGTTATGCGAAGAATGTGAGATGGCAAGCTTTTGATCATCTAGGGATCAAAAATGTCAGTTATGTGCCAGGCATGGTGGCACATGCCTTCAATCACAGCAGTGGGAAAGTAGAGGCAGGCAGAGCTCTGTGAGTTCAAGACTAGTCTGGTCTACGAAGTGAGTTCTACCAACAGTCAGGGCTACACAGTGAAACCCTGATTCAAAAAACAACAACCACAAGCCGGGCGGTGGTGGCGCACGCCTTTAATCCCAGCACTCCGGAGGCAGAGGCAGGCAGATCTCTGTGAGTTCAAGACCAGCCTGGTCTAGAAGAGCTAGTTCCAGGACAGGAACCAAAAGCTACGGAGAAACCCTGTCTCGAAAAATAAAAAAATAAAAAAAAAAACAACCACAAAAAAAGTAGCAGTTAGGCAATTCTTGCAGCCTCCTCCTCTCCTTTTGAAATAACTGCATTTGTCCCACAGTTGGTCACGTGCTGTTTTTTACATTTGTCAGCCTGACTAAACATCTTGTAAAGCAGACTACACTCCTTTACACTGCTGTAAAGGAAGATGGGAGCAGGAAAGGGAAGAGAAAGCAGGATGATTTGGGGAACTGAGAGTCTTTGCATAACTGACACACAGGCACCTATGGCTTTGAAAAAAACAGGTACAGAACACCCACCCAGGAGCCAAAAGGGACAGTCAATATGGAAGCCAAGAATACAGATAATAAACAGAGTTGATTTACTTAGAAAGACTTTGACCACACAACAGGAGAAATACTGAAGTGAAGATCAGTTATAATCTCATGCACATCACCATACTGCAAATAAGTAAGTTGTGAGGAAAAAAAAAATATATATATATATCCGAGGCTGGAGAGATGACTCAGTGGTCAAGAGCACTGACTGTTCTTCCAGAGGACTCAGGTTCAGTTCCCAGCACCCACATGGCAGCTCACAACTGTCTGGAACTCCAAGATCTGACACCCTCACACAGACATACATACAGGCAAAACACCAATGCACATAAAATAAAAATAAATTTTAAAAAACTATCTCTGCTGCTAGAAAAAGAAATCTGTAGACAAGATGGTTTGACTTTCTGTGACCACCTAATTGATATTCATAAAAAAAACTTTCCAGAAACAGCAACATAGCCTCTTACCAAAATATAATAATCAACTCCTACAGCTGATAAACACCTTAAGTAATGTGGCAGGATACAAGATCAACTCCAAAAAATCAGTTGCCTTCCTATACACTAAGGATAAGGAAGCAGAGAGGGAAATCAGAGAAGCATCACCTTTCACGATAGCCACAAATAGCATAGAATATCTTGGGGTGCCGGGCGATGGTGGTGCATGCCTTTAATCCCAGCACTCAGGAGGCAGAGGCAGGAGGATCTCTGTGAGTTCGAGACCAGCCTGGTCTACAGAGCTAGTTCCAGGACAGGCTCCAAAGCCACAGAGAAACCCTGTCTCGAAAAACCAAAAAAAAAAAAAAAAATCTTGGGGTAATTCTGACCAAAGAAGTGAAAGATCTATTTGACAAGAACCTTTAAGTCTTTGAAGAAAGAAATTGAAGAGGATACCAGAAAATGGAAAGATCTCCCTTGCTCTTGGATTGGGAGGATCAACATAGTAAAAATGGCAATTCTACCAAAAGCAATCTATAGATTCAATGCAATCCCCATTAAAATTCTTCACAGACCTTGAGAAGACAAAATATAATAATCATAATCCTGCCTCCGCTTCCCAAGTACTAGGATTGTAAGTGTGCACTGTCATGCCTAGCTTGTCTTGCTATGTGGCCCATACAGGCCTCTGACTCACAGCAATTCTCTTGTCTCAGTCTCCTGGGTACAGGGTTGTGGTCATGTACCACCACACCTAACCAGTATTCAATTTTTCAAATTTATTTTTATTTTTGAAGAGACTCTCATGTAGCCCAGGCTAGCTTTAAGCTTGATGTGCAGCCAAGATCTTAAACTTCTGATCCCTCTGTCCCTACATCCTGAATGCTAGCATTAAAGAAGAGTGCCACTATGCTAGTTTATGCAGCACTAAGAATAACACCAGGGATCTGTGCATGTGAGGCACTTTACCAACTGAACTACATTCCTAGCCCCTACATTTCTAAGACAATGACTATCTAATGTGTTAAGAACATGAACCCCTAGCCAGTTGTTGGTGGGAGGCAGAGGCAGGCAGATCTCTGTGAGTTCAAGACCAGCCTGGTCTACAAGAGCTAGTTCCAGGACAGGCTCCAAAGCTACAGAGAAACCCTGTCTTGAAAAATCCAAAAAAAAAAAAAAAAAAAAAAAAACAACAACAAAAACCAAGAACATGAACCCCAGGCTGGAACCAGATTCCAGCCTCTACTTTGTCACTACGACCTCTGTCAGATTACTTAATTTTTTGCCTATACCACAGTTTCTGCAACCAACCTCAGAAGGTTTTTGTGGGGATTAAATGGGACAAAAGTCATGAAGCACTTCACAAAAGCCTGGCATGAAGTACAATGTGCTGTTGCCATAGTGGTAGTAGAAGTGTTGACAATGCTGACAAAGATGTTATACCAAGCGAATTATGGTAGTGTGGTAGTGCACACCTGTAATCCCAATGCCAGAACTCTAGAGAGGCAGAAAGATCTGGAGTTCAAGGTCATCCTTACCTCCTACCAAGTTCAAGGCCAACTGGGACTAACTACACCAGACCCCCTCTCAAAACAAGGTGTGACTTTCAATCCTTAACCATACTGCCCCTGACAATCCTCATATCTTCATCCCTACTTCGTACACTGGCTTGCTCAGCCTTTCATCCAAGCTCACAGAACACTAGTGACTTGCATCGGTGCTTGATGGCTGCATGCCAAGAAAAAACTAAAGGTGGGCGGGCAGTGGTGGCGCACACCTTTAATCCCAGCACTCGGGAGGCAGAGGCAGGCGGATCTCTGTGAGTTCGAGACCAGCCTGGTCTACAAGAGCTAGTTCCAGGACAGGCTCCAAAACCTCAGAGAAACCCTGTCTCGAAAAACAAAACAAAAAAAAAAAAAACAAAACAAAAAACTAAAGGTGAACAAGGACAGTTTTTTCATTCATTATCTCCCCATTCTAAAATCTGGAATTCTAGCTCAGCTCTGAACTTTTCTACAGCAATCACAGAACAGACCAAATGAAGCCTGAACCTTGTCCGGAAGGTTTTATGTGCATGTCACGACATACAAAGCCTTGGCTGCTTCAGCTGAGCAGCTCCAAACCCAAATGTTCTTCTCTTAAACTGTAAAACAAACAACACACAAAACCCTGTTGCCTTTCACTTCCCAAACAGTACCCAGAACACACTCTGGGCATGTGGAGATTGTGTTTGCTTACTGAAATGTAACTGGCATACAATAAACTGCACATATTTAAACTGTAGGATCTGAGTTGTTTTGACACATATACATATCAACATGAAAGATACCACAACCAAAACACCCATCACCTCAGAAGTCTCCTTGTGCTCCTCTACCATTTTCTCTACCCTCCCCAGCCCTCCTCTTTCTCTCCAGGCAGTCATCACAGACTACTTTGTATTTTCTAGAATCTCATATAAATGGAATCTTAAAGAGTACGCTGGCTTCTAGCACCCAGCATAAACCCATACATTAACAACAGAGCATAACTTTTTATTGCTCTTATTCCATCATATGGATATTATACACTTGTTTATCTGTTGACCTATTGAACATTTGGGGTGTTTCCAGCTTGACATAGTCACAAAATTTACATATACTTTCATGCTTAAATCTTTGTATGGGAAGCCTTTAATTCCAGCACTTGGGAGGCAGAGGCAGGTGGATCTCTGTGAGTTTGAGGCCAGCCTGGTCTACAGAGCAAGTTCCAGGACAGGCTCCAAAAGCTACATAGAAAACCTGTCTCAAAAAAAGAAAAATTAGAAAAGCTTTGTATTGGGGCTGGAGAGATGGCTCAGTGGTAAGAGTTCTTGTTCTTTCAAACGACCTGGGTTTTCAGTTCCTAACACCCACATGGTGACTTACAATCATCTGTAACCCCTGTCCTAGGAAATCTGATGCCTTCTCCTGAGTTCCCCAGGCACTGCACACACAGGCAAAACTCATACACATAAAATAAAGAAATCTTGGGGCTGGAGAGATGGCTCAGTGGTTAAGAGCACTGACTGCTTTTCCGGAGGACCTGGGTTCAATTCCCAGCACCCAATTGGCAGCTCACAACTGTCTGTCACTTCAGTTCCAAGGGATCTGACACCTTCACACCAATGCACATAAAATGAATCTAAATAATTTAAAAAAAAAATAAAAAATAAAGAAATCTTTAAAATTATTTTAATTAAATAATTTTTTTTTCTAAATCAAGTCAGGTGGTGGTGGCGTACACCTTTAATCCCAGCACTCAGGAGGCAAAGGCAGGCAGATCTCCATGAGTTCAAGGCCAGCCTGTTCTACAGAGCAAGTTCCAGGACTGTCTCCAAAGCTACAGAGAAACCCTGTCTTGAAAAACTAAAGCGGGGAAGGAATAAGTCTTTGCGAGGAGAGTGTGTTAATGACTGAGGGAGGAGAGGAAGTCCTCACAATCATGAACAATGAGAAGCAGGACTCAAGAAGGAGTTTAGGAGAGAGTGCTTACATTCTATGAGCAGCTACAGAAAACAGATTTGATCCCCAGGGACACACAAAAAGAAAAAAAAAAAAAAAGAAAACGACTCTGTGAGTTCGAGACCAGCCTGGTCTACAAGAGCTAGTTCCAGGACAGGCTCCAAAGCCACAGAGAAACCCTGTCTCAAAAAAAAAAAAAAGAAAGAAAAGAAAACGAGAACCATTCATTTTGAAAATGTTTGAATTAAAAAAAAGAAAATATCTGAATTTAAAAGAAGTCTATACCTAACCCAGTAAAATGGCTCTATGGGTCAGGGTATTTGCTGCCAAGTCTGACAACTTGAGTTCAATCCCCAGGACCAACCAGTCAGAAGACAGCTGATTCCCAAAAGTTGTCATCTGACATCCACACAAACACCCTGGTATTCCAAGACCACAAAAACACACACACACAGTCAATCAATAAATGCAATAAAATTATCAAATAAACTATAGGGTAAAAAATATTTTGGACACATTAAGAAAATAGCTTCTCTATCAGTGTATATGTGTGAGTGTGTACGCATGTGCGTGTATGTGTGTGTGTGTGAGTGTGTGTCAGTGCGTGTGTGTGTGTGTGAGAATGAGAGAGAGACAGAGAGAGAGAGAGACTTGTCCCCAGGTGGAGTTTGTAAAATAAATACAAAACAGTAAATAGCAAGCTTTTGAAACTTCAACCAATTGATTACCTTTATTTAAAACACTAATGTTCAGCCGGGCTGTGGTGGCACAATCCTTTAATCCCAGCGCTTGGGAGGAAGGGGTAGGTGGATCTCTGTAAGTTCAAGACCACCCTGAACTACAAATCGAGTTCCAGAACAGCTAGGACTGTTACACAGAGAAACCCTGTCTCAAAAAAAAAAAAAAAAGCCAAACAACAAAAAACCTAACGTTCAATGAATTTAAGGTTCAGTGTATTTGAGTTGTGTATATATGTGTGGTAGGCAGCACTAAACCTGGGGCTTTGTGCTTGCCAGGTAAATGATTCTCCCACTGAGCTTATCACTTCTGAGCTGCATCCTTTTTTTCTTCAAGTTTATATTTATTTCAATGCTTAAATAATAATTTTCTAGCAGGGAAAGGGAAGGGAGACGAGTGAAGAAGGGGAGGTACGAGGAGTGAATATGGAAAAAGCATTGAACATGTGAAAGTGATCTTTGCGAAGCTCACCACTATAGACATGCACACTAATCCCCTGTATAGCACAGGCTGGCCTCAATTTCTCTATCCTCCTGCTTCAGCTTCCCAAATGCTGGGATTACAATGTGTACCACAAAGATAGAAGGCAGCTATTTCAAAGGACAAGAAAAAGGGGAGGGGGAGACAAAATGCATGTATGAAATATCACAATGATATCTATTATCTTGATTACTAATTTTTAAATTAACATAAAAAGAATAAGCCTCACTCTGCATTCTTAATTCACTGTGAAGCTCAAAGCCCTTACTGCCAAGGCCCCACCTGATCAGCATTCCTGACTCCTATCACTCCTTTCCCCCTCTGCTTTCTGAATAAGGGCTCAGAGCTCCGAACAAACTAAAGACAGTGTCCTCTCAGACACTTGGCTCCAGATGTCCTCTCTGTATAGGATGCTCTTTGCTCCACAGTCATGTCACACTCTCACTTCTTTCAAGACTCTGCTCAAAAGCCAGCTTGCACTTTCATCTGCCTGCACTCTCCTTTCCAGTCCCTTGGATATGAAGTAAGATCCCATCTCTTTACCTGGTTCATCTTCTCCACAACACTTATACTTATCATCACATACATGTGCACTAGCGCGTGCGCACACACACACACACACAGGGGCATATACAGAAGCACATACATGCACACACAAATTGTTCCTCCACATTAGTGGGCTCCATATCTTCACATTCAATCAACTATGGATTGAAAATATTCAGGAAAAGCCGGGCGGTGGTGGCGCACGCCTTTAATCCCAGCACTCGGGAGGCAGAGGCAGGCGGATCTCTGGGAGTTCGAGGCCAGCCTGGTCTACAAGAGCTAGTTCCGGGACAGGCACCAAAGCTACAGAGAAACCCTGCCAAAAAAAACAAAAAAAAAAAAAAAAAAAAAAAAAAAAAAAAAAAAAAAAAAAAAAAAGAAAGAAAATATTCAGGAAAGGGGGCTGGAGAGATGGCTCAGCAGTTAAGAGCACTGGCTGTTCTTCTAGAAGACCCAGGTTCAAATCCCAGCACCCACATGGCAGCTCACAATTGTCTGTAACTCCAGTTCCAGGAGATCTGATATCTTCATACCAATGCATATAAAATAAAGCTAAATAAATTATAAATTTTTGTTTAAAAAAAGAAAATATTCAGGAAAATGTTGGGCCAGTGATGCAAACCTACACTGGGCAGGCAGAAGGAGTTCAAGGCCAGCCTGCTCTACAGCCTGATCTACATACAGAGACCCTGTCTCAAAAGAAGAGGAGAAATTTCCAAAAAGTAAACCTCACTGGGCAATGGTGGCATTCACCTTTAACCACAGTACTTGGGAGGCAGAGGCAGGTAGATCTCTGTGAGTTCAAGGCCAGCCTGGTCTACAGAGTGAGAGTTCTAAGACAGGCACTAAAACTATACAGAGAAACCCTATCTCAAAAAAAAAAAAAAAGGAAACCTCAGATTTGCTTTGTAGCAAGTACTAAACAGAATCATCCACACAAACACATGAAGTGATGGGGAAGCATCCCCTTTGTCATTGTTAGAACATGTCATCCATGCCCTGGCTGTGTGCAATGTGACCAGGCATACAACACATACACAAAAGTATGTCTAATTATTATCTTCTAAGCAATATAATGACCGCTTGCCTACCTTGTACTACTGCACATAGAAATGACTTATATGTAGCTGTAAAAGTCTATGTGCTAAGCTAAGAGCTTCAGCATTGGTGGGTTTGGGTATCCAACAGTTCCTGGGTCCAATTCAAGGACATTGTGGGGCTATGATGCAGGATACTTATTTCTGTAGTTTACATCTTCAAGCTGAAATATAAGATTTTTAGAGAAGGAAGCTTTCATTTCATCCACTGCCATGACCTCAACACCCAAAACAGTAGACCTCAATTACTGCTAAATCCACAAGATAGTACTTGCACTAATTAGTTGAAAACACTATTATGTGGTGGGCTCTTTTTTTGTTGTTGTTATTTTTCCTTCAAAAACAAATCTATAATTTACTAGGAAAAAAATTTACTCCAGAGGCTCTGCTCAGGTCGATTTTGATCTCCTTAGATTTTTATTTTTTAAGTGACACGTAACCTTGAACAGCACTGAGAGTAAAAAGAACACTGGAACCCAGAAACAGAAGGCCCAGGTCACCTTACTGACATAGCTAGACATGCTATACCCATCACAGCAGAATCCTTCCTGATCAATTTCTAAAATGAAGGAATCACTCATATCTCCAAGGGGCATCATCTCCAAGGTCCCTTCTGTGGTCTAAAATTCTATGACTCTATAGTCTTATCTATTATGGTTGTCCTTCATAAATTATTCAACTGAGTTCCAGTCTTTTTTTGTGTGTGTGTGGTTTTTCGAGACAGGGTTTCTCTATAGTTTTGAAGCCTGTCCTGGGAACTAGCTCTTGTAGACCAGGCTGGCCTCGAACTCACAGTGATCCACCTGCCTCTGTCTCCCCAGTGCTAGGATTAAAGGCATGTGCCATCACCACCTGGCTCTGAGTTCCAGTCTTATTTATAATTCAAAATCATTAGTGGAAGAAGTCTATAATTTTAAAACCCTATGAATAATCCCAGCACTGGGAAGGCAGAGGCAGATGGATCTCTGTGAGTTCAAGGCCAGCCTGGTCTAGAGAGGAAGCTCCAGGACAACCAGAGGTACACAGAGAAACCCTGTCTCAAAAAACAAAATTATACAGATCACTGCTATTCCCTCAGAGTCAACTAGAGAGAACTGGGAGACACTATTTCATAGGCTGTTAACATCCCAAAAGATACCTTTTAAACTATGCTAAACTTTAATCATCCTGAAACATAAAAAAAGAAACAGTTGCTGGACAGGAAACAAAGTGGGGTTAGGAAAGCAACTCTGTGGATGAAGAGCTTGCTCTGCAAAATGAGGGTCTGAGTTTAGGGCTGGAGAGACTGCTTGGTGGTTAACAAGATCTGAGTTTAGATCCCCAGCATCCCTATAAGTCAATCCCTAAGTATTAAAAAATATCTAAGGCTGGGCTGGAGAGATGGCTCAGAGGTTAAGGACACTGACTGCTCTTCCTGAGGTCCTGAGTTCAATTCCCAACAACCACATGGTGGCTCACAACCATCTACAATGAGATATGGTGCCCTCTTCTGACATGGAGGCGGAACACTGTATTGTATATGTAATAAATAAAATCTTTAAAAAAAAATATCTAAGGCTATGTGCGGTGTGTACACCTTTAATCCCAGGACTTGGGAAGCAGAGACAGGCAGATCTCTGTGTGTTCTATAACAGCCTGGTCTACACAGAGTTCTAGGACAGACTGAATTATGAAGTGACACCCTGTCTCAAAAGTAAAAATGAAGATCTTGAGCAAACTGCACACTTGCTCTGCTCTTTACTTGCTATACCCACACAATAGATACAACAGTTAAAATGAGTAACAAGATTTAGCTCCTAGAGTCCTTTGAGAATCTAACAGGACAGCACCCAACACGAGGGATACAATTAAGGAATATTATTAAATAGTTAGGTGTGTGAATAGCAGACTACTTGCTTCTCCGGATACTGCATTATGGAAAGGAATGAAAACAGAACAGTTCTCTGTTACTGCCAAACCCAGTGTGTATCACTCATTCACATATTCCTTTAGGAGAAGAATTAATCTAGCTGGTCAGTCTTTCCTTTAAAATGAATTTGGAAATAGCTGGCAAATTCACTCAGGGCACATACAGTAAATAACTCAGTTGTTAAAATAATTCTATTTCTTCTAATCGAAAAACTCAATTGCATATACATCAAACAGTCTGGACTCGAGAGAATTTAGGTTAGCCTCCAAAAAAACAAAGAGCACCTTCCACCTTTACACAGCAGTGCCCATTAAATAAAGGGTCCACCATCATACCATCAGAGCCCCTTGCTTTTTATAGAATAGGCGCAAATAAAAAATAATTGTATTAAGATTTCACGTTAGGAATTCTCTATCAACTTATATATCGCCCATGTTATCGTGGCTATACTGTAAAATATGTCAATTAAGAGTCATAAACGGAAATTCTGAACCTCAAAGGCAGACACACAAACACAGCGGACCACATTCGCATCTCAAGCACGTCCCAGAGTCTCGCTGACTGCGATCGGATCTCTGCCGTTTCCAAAAACACACAGTAATGAGATTTTAATCCATTTCTATAAATGTCGGTGGTACTGAATGCCAAAGCGCATGGAAAAACCGCAAAACACAAAAGATTCCGCACACGGGTTCTCCTGTCTGCGGCGTACCCCAGGGAACCCTTCATGCGACAATACGAATTTCACCACACTCTATGCTTCCTGCACACCAAAATGTCACCCCACAAAGTGGAGGGGAAGCAGGGTCAACAGCCAGCTGACCTGAATAAAAACACGGACAACATTCCCACCTCTAGGCAAATACGAAACCGAGCTTACTCGGTGCTAAGTTCCCATATGCACAATTGGGTTTTTTTTTGGAGGGGGGTGGATGGGGGCGAGGGACCATCACAACTAGCTGATGCACCTGCCACCGCTCCTGAGACTGGGCTTCTTAGCGACCCCGCTACGCGCGCGCGCGCGCGTGCACACACACACACTCACATCCGCCCTTGACCCTTCCCAGGCCGCGGTGCAGCATCCCTTTCTCGCTGTCCACGCAGCCGGCTTCCCTGACAAAGGCCCGGGTGTCAATCCTAGGCACCGCACAGACAGGTTGCAGAATTGCTTACGGTGGAGGAAGCCCGGCAGCTGTCACCTGGTCTCCCCAACACACACGAGCGCACTCGCGCGCCCACGAAATCAACACAGGGCTGGGGCTAAAAAAAAAGCAGAGCGTGTGCAACCGTTCAAAATACAAAAGGTCTCCGGAGCGCAGGCACCTGGGCGCGTCCGCCCAGGGACTCCCGGCGCGTGGGGGAGGGGAGCGGCGGGGCGGCGGCTGCCCGGGCTCCAGGCCGCGACCCGAAGATGCTCTCAAGAGTCGCACACACACCTGCCGCGGCCTGCGGGGGACTCGCTCACCTCCAGGTCGGTGTCGGCGGCCTCCGGGGCGCCGAGGATCTCGCTGGGCAGCTCGGCCAGGTCGGTGACCCGGATAAGCCCGTCGTGCAGAAAGATGGTCTCCTCCTTCACCGACAGCCACTGTGCCGAGTCCGCCGCCGCTGCTGCCGCTGCCGCCGCCGCCGCGGCAGCCGATGAACCCATGGCTAAGGGAAGGCGCTGTAGGGACGCCGCCGCCTCAACAGCCCATGGCTGCCCGCCGCGCCCGCCTTGCCCACGCGGCACCGCCCTAGGCGTTCCGCGCCGCCATCCCTTCCACACGCCAAGCCCGGCCCGGGAGACCCCGGCCCCGCCGCCGCCCTGACAAGCAGGATCCGCCTCTGCCGCTCCGCAGCCAACTGTCAGTAAGACGCCATCTTGGGGGCGGGGTTCCCGGCATGCCCCGCGGGGCGGACAATACAGGCCCCGCCCTCCCTCCGATCTGGTCCCGCCTACCTCCCTGCCGGGCTCTAAACCCACCTGCAGAGTCAGAAGCGTGACCTCTTAGGCTCCCCTTCTACCCATGCCATCTGCGGAGGTCTGTGGACTCGGGCGAAGACGACCCGGGTCCTCTTCCCTCCTCCTTGCTTAAGGTGTGCACCCGTTGCTCAGGCCAGAGCCTCTTTCTGGGAGGATCGTGGAGGGTCAACACTTTTATCATTTAAATGAGATACTTTCAGAAGTCTCTCATGAAATATTGGGTGTAATTCAGCGTTAGAGGGTCAGCCTAGCATAGCTGAGGTCCAGGGTTCTATCAACAACATAATAAATAAAATTCATGTCTGGTGGTGCACAGCAGTTCTCCCAAGCGCTTGGGAGACAAAAGCATGAGGACCACTGAAAGTTGCAGGTTAGCCTGGTCTATATAGCATGTTTCAGGTCAGCCTGGGCTACGTAGGCCCTGTGTCCAAAAAAATAAAATAAAATAATTCGGTAATTAAGTAATAATACTAAAGACTGGTATATAATAGGCATTACACATGAGTCATGAGAACTCACAGTAGGTAGTTAGTATTATACTGAAAAGGAGGTTGTAAAAAAGCATTGACATCTGATGAAAATAAACCACCTATCAACGATGACTGCCTTCAGACTAGAGAGATGGTTGACTGGTTTAAGAACACTGACTACGGGCTGGAGAGATGGCTCAGTGGTTAAGAGCATTACCTACTCTTCCAAAGGTCCTAAATTCAATTCCCAGCAACCTTGTTCTTGGTTTTACAGAGGCAAGAAAGTCCTCTCTTATGGAATGCACAGTATGATGGGAGAAACAGACAAAAGCAAGAAAAAAAAAGAACAGTAGAGTGGGTGGTTCAGAAGAGGTCAGGGCCATGAAAACACTAAGAGACAAGTGTGATGGAATGCAGCAGACATGTACCTAAAAAACATGATGCATGCTTAGCATGTACGTGGCTCCAGGTTGCACACCATCACCCCCAAAAGGAGTCCTAAAGTATGCCTGTAATGTTAGCACTCTGAAGACTCAGGATCCAGAGTTCAGGGTCATCCTTTGAAACATAGCAAGATCAAGGTCATTTGTAGAAAGAACTTTCTGTCCTGCCTGATCCCACAGCCATTCAGTCCCAAAGAAACACTCAGAGGCTTATATTAATTATAAATTTTCTGGCCTATTAGCTCATGCTTATTATTAACTAGTTCTTACAACTTAAATTAGCACATGTCTTGTCTATATTTAGGCCCGTGAATGGTACCTTTTCTCAGTAAGGTATTCTCATCTTGCTTCCTCTGCATCTAGCTGGTGACTGGATCTCTACCTTTCCTCTTCTTCCCAGAATTCTCTTACTCTGGTCACGCCATCTGTATACTTCCTGCCTGGCTACTGACCAATCAGCGTTTTATTAAACTGATATGAGTGACAAATCTTTACAAGAGTCTTATCACACAGCAGTCATCCTACGAAACACAGCAAAATCAAGGTCAACCTGGGCTATGTGAGACCCTGTCTTAAAGCAGCAACAACAATAACGATAATATGGAGCCAAGATTACTCTGCCTGTAATCTCAGCATCCAGGAGGCCAAGACAGAAGGACTGCCATTTGATTTGAGGCCAGCCTGGGCTTCATAGTGAAACATGCCTCAGAAAACAAAGCAAAGAGATAGCTCAGTGTACTTGCTTTGCCAGGTTTACATCCCCAGGATCATGTAAAAGCTGAGCATGGCTGTATATGGCCCCTAGCACACACAGGTGTGTTCCCCTCAGGTGGCAACAGGAGGACCCCTGGGGCCCACTGGCCAGCCAGTCTATCCTAAATTATGAGCTCCAAAATTCATTGAGAGACCGTGTCCCAAAGAGGTAGGACTGGAGAGAGGGCTCAGTTTTTAAGAGCACTTCCTGCAGCCGGGCAGTGGTGGCACAAGCCTTTAATCCCAGCACTCAGGAGACAGAGGCAGGCCGATCTCTGTGAGTTTGAGTCGAGGCCAGCCTGGTCTACAAAGTGAATTCCAAGATTGAACTGTTACACAGAGAAACCCTGAAAGAAAGAGAGAGAGAGGGGGGGGGGAGAGAGAGAGAGAGAGAGAGAGAGAGAGAGAGAGAGAGAGAGAGAGAGAGCACTTCCTGCTCTTACCAAGAATCTGATTTCAGTATCCAGCACCCATGTTGGCAGCTCACCTGTTATCGAAACTCCATGGCCACCTGCATTTATGTACACATTTTCACACACACCCCACATATACATAATTTAGAAAATAATATACCCAGCATGGTTGCACACAGTTTTAATCCTGGCACTTGGGAGGCAGAGGCAAGCAGATCTCTGGGTTTAAGGCCAGCGTGGTGTACACAGTAGATGCCAGGTCAACTACACCATGAGACCTTGTTCCAAATAAATAAATAAAGTAATAATAAGTGAAGAACAATAGAGGAAGACAGCTGACATCAATGTCCTGCTTCCACAGTGACTATTTCATCAAATCCCCAGACAGTCTCCCCTGACAGATAATATATTACGTTACAGTTTAGATCTGAAGCGTTCCCCCTAAGGCACATGTGTTGAAAGCCTGGGGCTGGAAGCAGCTGTGTTTGGAGGTGGAGTTTGAGGAGGTGTTTGGGTCAGGAGAGCTCTGACCTCATCAGGGGGTTAACCCATTGATGCCTTCAGAACTGAAGAATTGGCTGTTGAGTAGGTCCTAGTGGGGAGACTTGGCAGTAGAAAGCTTTATCTTCGCCCTGTCCTTCCTTCCACCTCCCTCTGTGCCAGCCACTGTGAGGTGAGGGTATTTCTCTGCCACCATCGCCCATCACCGTGGAATCCTGCCCCCACCACAGGGCTGAAAGCAATAGAGCCAATCGGCCATGGGCTGAAACCTCGCTCATCTGGAAGCAGATCTTCTCAGGCATTTAGTCAGAGCTAAGAGAGTCTCACCTTATTTGGCAAATCAAGCTTCAGTCCCATTCTCCCCTCAATGGCACAAAACAAGTCAACATCAAAGCTTAGATTCCTCCTTATTCCTCCACACCCCCAGATTCCTTATTGTAGATCAGGTTGGCCTCAAACTCACTAAGATCCTCCTGCCTCTGCCTCCTGAGTGCTGGAATTAATTTAATCTCAGCTCTCAGAAGGCAGAGGTTAAGAGGATCAATGTGAGTTCAAGGCCAGCCTGGTCTGCAGAGTGAGTTCCAGGACAGCCAGGGCTGTTTGGAGAAACCCTGTTTGGAAAAGCAAAAGACACAAAAATTATCTGTTTTAGTTTATGTGTTGAGTGTTTTGTCCCCATGCATGTCTGGTAACATGGAGGTTGGAAGAGCACTAAGGTCTACCAATTGAGCTAATTCCCAGTCCCAATGCATGATTTATGACTTCTTTTTTTTTAAATTGTCCCTTCCTTCTTCCTTCTCTTTTTAAATTTTTTATTAAATTTATTAATTTTACTTTTATGTGTATGAGTCTTTGCTTGTATGTATGTATGTATGTATATATGTACATATGTGTACCACAGGTGTGCCTAGTAGTCACAGAGTTCAGAAGAGGGCATTAGATTGCCTAGAACTGCAGTTACAGGCAGTTGTGAACCATCAGGTTGGTCCTGGCTCCTGAACCTTGGTCCTCTGTGAGAGAAACAAGTGCTCTTAACTACTGAGCCATCTCTCCAGCCCTTTCTTTCTTAAATGAGGCTTATAGCCCAAA
Source organism: Alexandromys fortis (assembly GCF_014885135.2). Taxonomy (NCBI): domain Eukaryota; kingdom Metazoa; phylum Chordata; class Mammalia; order Rodentia; family Cricetidae; genus Alexandromys; species Alexandromys fortis. Next base: position 6,565,050 of record NW_026067985.1, on the reverse strand, counting down.
CTGCCCTTGAACTTGCTCTGTAGCCAAGAATGATTCTTCTAACTTCTTGATTCTTCTAACTCCACCTCCAGAATGCTGGGCTTACCGTTGCACACCACATATCCAGCTGGAATCAACCTCTGTACCTTTCCTTTGGAGAAAATAGAATCAAGAGGAGGAAAGGAGCAAGGGGCATGTTGATGAGTAGACCCTAGTCAAGAGCTCAGAGGAAGAGGGGTCAAGTAGAAAGAGCATATATGAGTCACCCACCCCCATAGGAGAGCCACCTCCTCCAGAGGGAGTGAGTTTGTGGGTGGACAGGTAGTGCCCCGGCTGTTGATGCAATGTTTGCTGGCCTTGGCTCTAGCTGGGGCTCCTCGGGGATTTTGTAATGTCTCTTGCTTCTGTTCACATTTCTGTTCCCGCTGATTGTCTGAACTAAGCCCATAATCCTTATTGGCCGTTCAGACAGCAAGTGTGGCGTGGAGATAAGCAGGCTCTAAGAAGCTGACTGATGGCTTAAAGATAGTTCTGGAAAGAGCTGCCAGGCAAACTTATAGGGAATTGACAAAGACAGGAAAAAGCTTATAAACACATCCATCAAGCACACATGAACATGCAGCAGAGATTATTTTCATCTCACAGTACCAAAGAGGAAACACAGATGCCTTCGCTAGAAATCTCCTTTTGAAGGGATCCAGTAGGTCACATTCATTTCAGAGTCTCATCATTTTCTGCTCTTGGGTGGGTGTGCAAGCAGAAAGGCAAGGAAATCCCATGAAAGAAATTCTGAAAAATCTTCTTGGAGCCCCACAGAATTAGCAGAACTAAGGGACAGCCTCCACCTTGATGAAAACTCCAAGATGAAAAATACTGTGTGTCTGCCCCCTGGCGGGCCTCTGAGTCATTGTTGCCTTAAATTACATATTCCAGCTTGGGAATTTGTAAAAGTATTCATTCAAGCTACAAAATCCTTAGATGAAGGCCAGGGGTGAATACCTTTTTTTTTTTTTTTTGGTAGCTTTGGCTGTCCTGGAACTCACTTTGTAGACCAGTCTGGCCTCAAACTCATAGAGATCCGCCTGCCTCTGCCTCCCTAGTGCTGGGATTAAAGGCATGCACCACCACCACCACAGGGGCCGAATCTTAATAATAAAATAAAATAAAAAAAGAAAGAATCTTTTTTACTTTTTTAATTTTATGTGTTTGAATGTTTGTTCTGCATGCATGTCTATGTACCATCATGCATGCAGTACCCATGGAAGCCAGAAGAGGGTGTCAGCTTCCCTTAGACTGGAATTACAGATAACTATGAGCTGTCAAGTGGGTGCTGGGAATTGAACCCTGGTCCTCTGAAAGAGTAGCCAGTGCTCTTAACCACCAAGACATGTCTCCAGAAACTTGCTGCTTATCAATACTCTTATCTTGAAAAAGCTCAAAGATCACGTGATGTTCTTTTTTTTTTAATTTATTTATTATGTATATAGTGTTCTGGGCACCAGATCTAATTATAGATGGGTGTGAGCCATCATGTGGTTGCTGGGAATTGAACTCAGGACCTTCAGAACAGCAGTCAGTTCTTTTAACCTCTGAGCCATCTCTCCAGCCCTCACGTGATGTTCTTGTTTCTTCCTTTCTCTTCATGATTTTAGGATAGTTCCAGGCTGCTTCTTGGAACATACTTAATTTCACATCTCTTTGGTTTGTTTTTAAATTTTAAACAAGATGTATTTATTTTACTTTACTTGTGAGCATGGTTTGACTGTATACATCTATATCACGTGTATATCTAGTACCCTCAGAGGTCAGAAGATCTCTGTATCACGTGTATGTCTAGTACCCTCAGAGGTCAGAAGAAGGTATTGGATCTCCTGGGACTGGGGTTACAGATGATTGTGAGCTGTGGGTGCTGAGAATTGACACAAATTCTCTGCAAGAGCAACAAGAGCTCTAAAGTGCTGAGCCACTTCTCCTTCCCCTGGTTATTATTGTTGTTGTTTAAATAATTATTAAAAATTTACATCAAAAAGCTGGGCAGTGGTGGCACACACCTTTAAATTCCAGCACTTGGAGGCAAAGGCAGTCAAATCTTTGAGTTCGAGCCCAGCCTGTTTAACAGAGTGAGTTCCAGGATAGCCAGGGCTACACAGAGAAACCCTGTCTTGAAAATCCCAAACCAGCCAGGTGGTGGTAGCACACACCTTTTATCACAGTAGTCAGGAGGCAGAGGCAGGCAGATCTCTGTGAGTTCGAGGCCAGCCTGTTCTACAGAGCTAGCTCCAGGACAGCTAGGGCTATTACACAGAGAAACCCTGTCTTGAAAAAAGCAAACAAACAAAAAGAGAAAAGCCAAAACAAAAACAAAAAAAGACAAACAAACAAACAATTTACATCAGAGATCTGCCTGTGTGTGAGGGGAGGTGTACATGCCCACGACTGCCAGTTCACTGGGGATTCTAATGTAAGGTGCTGAGGATGCTGCTGAGTGATAAGAGAGCTTCCTAGCATATACAAGCCCAGGATTCCCTCACTAGCACTAGGACCAAGGATGTAGCTCAGCAGTTGGTAGAACATTTGTACAGCATGCACAACGCCCTGGTTTCAGTCTCAGCACTCCACATAACCCAAGCGTCATGGCACATGGCCTGCAGTCCTATCCCTCAAGAGGTGGAAGGTAAGAGGATCTACAACTCAGGTTATGTATTGAGTCTGAAGCCAGCCTGGATTACACGAGACACTGACAAAAAGGAGCCAGATGTGGCGGCACACACCTTTAATCTTACACAGTTGGATCTCTGTGTGTTCAAGGCTACGTGTCGAGTTCCTAACCAGCCAAGGTTGCATAGTGAGACCCCATGTCAAAAGACAATATTAAAGGTGGAGGGAGGGAATGGGACGAGGTGGGAGGAGACACCTCAATTCAGAGTTAATGAAACAACTTAATTAATAAAAAGATAAAATTAAATATAGATGAATGAGGGAAGAAATTTAATTGGGCATGACAGTACTGCACAAACATCAAGACTGACCAGATTCTCTATTTCTTCTCTCTGAAACTTTGTGCATGTGTAGTAATGATTCCTTCCCTCTTTGCCTCTGGCCAGCCTCGTGTGACCATGGTCAGCATTTCTTCTATGACATCACCTTCATTGGATCAGGTAGTATTTGTCAGCCTGTGCCTTAATTACTGCACTTGACATCAGAGTTTCTTGATCCGACTACATGCTGGAAAATGGCTCAACTCACTCTTAATTACTGCACTTGACATAATATCCTCCTGATCCAACTGTGTGCTGGAAAATACCTCAACACCTCCTTCAAGGCTGAGTAAGTACTTCATTGTATAGATTTGCCACATTCCCTTCATCCAGTGATATAAACATGTTCTGAAGGGACTCTAGCCAGCCCGAGCATGGTAAACATGATTCCAGTAGACCTAGTCTTTCTCCTCCATTCCCGCTGCCTTGCTAAAAACGGTTAGATTACATTCCTAAAACTAGCTACCATGGGCTATTCATTATTTGGCCACTTCTTCCTCCTGAGACAGACTACTGAGGTCCAGCTATTATAGTATTGAAGTCCAGAAAAAAAAAAAGTTACTGAGGGTCTGGTCATTCTGTTTTTCTTTTCTTTCTTTTTTCTTTTTTCTTTTTGGTTTTTTGAGACAGGGTTTCTCTGTAGCTTTGGAGCCTGTCCTGGAACTCCCTTTGTAGACCAGGCTGGCCTCAAACTCAGAGATCCGCCTGCCTCTGCCTCCCGAGTGCTGGGATTAAAGGCATGCGCCACCACCACTTCCCGGCTCTGTTTTTCTTTCTTTTTTTTTTTTTTAATATTTCTTTATTATGTATACAATAGTCTATCTGTGTGTATGCCTGCAGGCCAGAAGAGGGCCCCAGACCTTATTACAGATGGTTGTGAGCCACCATGTGGTTGCTGGGATTGAACTCAGGACCTTTGGAAGTGCAGGCAATGCTCTTAACCACTGAGCCATCTCTCCAGCCCCCTGGCTCTGTTTTTCAAGATAGGATTTTTCTGTGTAAAATCCTAGCTATCCTGATGTCCTGAATTTCATTCTGTAGACCAGGCTGGCCTAAAACTCAAGAGATTTGCCTGCCTCTGCCTCCAGGCACTACCTGGTTGTTCATCTCTTCTTAACCTCTTCCTCAAGGTCCCACAATGGTGGCTACTATGTTTGGGAGAAGTCAAAAAGCAGTTGCTGACCACTGAGATGCTCTACCCACCCTCCTGCATACTCACCATCCTTGATGTCAACCCCAGCTCCTACTGCTTATGGCTCAGGTGGCATCCATAGCCACAGGCATAGTGGTGGGCTCAGCTATGGGGCACATAGTGAGTAGTTGCTCCACAGGTACCTTTCCCAGCCTGTGGTCCAGCGGGCTCTCAAGTGTCTTGCCATACATGCCTAGCAGGTGGGGACCCTGCTCCTGAGATCAAGCAGTACCTGGACTGTTTGACCTTTCTATCCCTCTGTGAGAAGTTCAGTGAGGCCCTGAAACAGTATAATACAGCCAAGGTCTGGGCTCCCTGCTTGAGGAGTCCTAGGTTATGACCCTGTTCTTACCCCATCTAACCCCTCATTGACAGCTGGGACAGGGATTAAGGAGGGGACTTTTCATCCCACAGATTAACAAAAGACATAAATGGTCAATTAAAGAGTTTACTTTAAAACAATTCATCCATGGGTATAAATTTTTTTTTAAAATATTTATTTATTTATTATGCATACAATATTCTGTCTGTGTGCATGTCTGCTGGCCAGAAGAGGGCACCAGACCTCTTTACAGATGGTTGTGAGCCACCATGTGGTCGCTGGGAATTGAACTCAGGACCTTTGGAAGAACAGGCAATGCTCTTAACCACTGAGCCATCTCTCCAGCCCCTGGCTTTAAAATTTTTTCCTCAGGTTTTTTTTTTCACTTTCAAAGTTCTACATCATAACAATTTTAGACATTTTAGAAATTTCACATCAACAGCCAATCATGTTGAGCTAGCTAAAAGTTCTGTAACTCACCCCATACATGGTTTTTAAAGCTATATAGAGGACTTTTTTTTTTTTTAAATATGTGACTATTGGGGGCTGGAAAGATGGCTCAGCGGTTAAGAGCACTGCCTGCTCTTCCAAAGGTCCTGAGTTCAATTCCCAGCAACCACATGGTGGCTCACAACCATCTATAATGAGGTCTGGTGCATTCTTCTGGCCTGTAGGCATACATGTACACAGAATATTGTATACAGAATAAATAAAAAAAATTAAAAAAAAGTTGTGAATATTTTATCTGAAAACAGGGCCTAAGCAAAGGTCTACAATAGATTAGGTTTGCTGCAATCTGGTTATTAGTTTCCTTGCTTACTGCATGTGTTTCTGTGTGCATATGTGCCTGTTAGTCTTTGTATATACATGTTTATCTGAGTATACACACATATGCATGTCTATATGTGTATATATTTGCTTATATGTATACATGGGTGTAAGTCTGTATGTGTTGCTGAAGTATGAACACACTGGAAGCTTGCTGTTTTGCCTAGGCTGGCTGGCCAATGATCCTCTTGTCCCTGACCCCTAACCCTGAAGCTGCAGGCACCTGAAGCCATATATAGTTTATGTAGGTGCTGAGGATTTGAACTCATGTGTGCAGAGAAAAGCGTTCTCAATGCTGAAGCAGCAGCTTGCACATCTCATGTTTTCTTCCTTTTTGAGCACCTTATGCTGCAAAGAGATTTGCACGTTCCTGAGAGATCAATCTCCAGTAAAAATAAAGCCTTTTTTATGCTCACACAAGTAAGCACATCTGTGCCAAGATAAATTAAACTTTTAAGAGGGTAATAAATGTCAGGTACAGTGGGTCTTACATTGACTTAAAACAGTTTTCTTGCTCCTGGGAAGTGGAATCATAACTTTGATCAACATAGACCTGGCCTAACTTTTTTTCTTTAATATTTATTTATTATGTATACAATATTCTGACTGTATGTCTGCAGGCCAGAAGAGAGCACCAGATCTCATTACAGATGGTTGTGAGCCACCATGTGGTTGCTGGGAATTGAACTCAGGACCTTTGGAAGAGCAGGCAATGCTCTTAACCTCTGAGCCATTTCTCCAGCTCCCCCAGCCTAACTCTTGATGGGGTACATGGGAAAGGGGAATCCACCCGTGTGAACAGTGGGTCCCAAGCTTGCAAGCAGGAAGACAAAGTGCTCACCTTTAATCCCAGTACTTGGGAGGCAGAGGCAGGCAGATCTTTCAGTTCAAGGCCAGCCTGGTCTAAATAGCTAGTTCCGGGGACAGCTAGGGCTGCTACACAAAGAAACTTTGTCTTGAAAAAACATAACAAAAAATCAAAGAAAGCCAAAACAACTCAACAGTTAAGAGCATGGGCTGCTCTTCCAAAGGACTCAGGTTTATTCCCAGCAATAACTTAAATTCCAGGGATATGTCTTCTATCCTCCATAGGCATCAGGAGCACACATGGCACATACATATTAAAAAAAAAAAAAAAAAAAAAAGACCAAAAAAAGGCAAGCAAATATACAATATATAGAAGGATCAGCACTAAAGGGGTTGGTTAAAGTACTTGTTGACTTATATTCATATTCAGTGTCCTCTGACCTCTACAACCATATTCTGGCACACAGGTGCCCACATGAATTCAATAATTACCTTTCAATTTTGAAAAATAAAGTTGTCAGGCAGTGATCAAACTTTTAATCCCAGCATTAGGAGGCAGAGGAAGGCACATCTGAGTTCCAGGACAACCAAAGCTGTTTAACACAGAAGCCCTAACTCAAAAAACCAAAAGGAAAAAACGAACTCTGGTACTTGTTGGGCACAAAAACCAGTATTATCACCTAATATAATCTAGGTCCCAACTAGTTACAATCCCATTAACCCAGCAAAATAACAAGACCTCACTAATACAGAACTATTCACAAGACAATTTGTTTTAACTTTGACAGGCAGCTGGATAGATGCTCCAGTTAAGGACACTTTCAATTCTTTGTCTTGTCCGGGAAATCCAATGGCCTTTTGATCTCTGGGCACCAGGTATACACGTGGTACATGCATCCACACACTTTTGCAGTGGGCTGGGGTCATATTGCCAGCAATGAGTTGATGGTTTACACCATTTTTAAGGGATTAGGCTGTCCATCCACAACTGTAGTGATTGAAAGATGAGCAGAAATGGTTTCTAACCAAAAGGATAACCCTTTTTCCCTTCCACATAATTAAGCTTTGATCTGCTCACAGCAGAATTCTTGTGTTTATGGTTTGAGAGACTGTTTCTCTGTCTAGCCCTACTTATCTTAGATGCACTTGTCTCTCTGGAATACCATGTGCCACCGTAGCCCGTCTCATTCCACTATTTTTTAAAGTATTTATTATGTATACAGTATTTTGTGTATATGTCTGCAGGCCAGAAAACGGCACCAGACACCATTACAGATGGCTGTGAGCCAACATGTGGTTGCTGGGAATTGAACTCAGGGCCTTTGGAAGAGCAGGCAATGCTCTTAACCACTGAGCCCTCTCTCCAGTCCCCTCACTCCACTATTCATCTGTTGAACATGCAAGAAAATGCAACAGAAAGCAGGGCAGTAGTGGTGGACACCTGTTAATTCCAGCACTCACAAGTGAGCTCGAGGTCAGTCAGGTTTATTACCGAGTTCCAGGACAGCCAGGGCTGTTACATTTATTTCCCACCAAATAAGCCAAATCTATGAGAGGTCCAAAGCACAAACCACTCTCGGGCAATCCTACTTGGTAGGAAGCAAAACTATACCTACAGTTAAAGCTAGCCCTGGCTGTGTGTGTGTGTGTGCCCCAAATCCAACACCAGCTGGGGAGAGGGGTAGAGACAGCAGGATCCTGAAACTCTCTGGTTGGTCATCCTAGCATATGGGTTGCAGCAAGGGCCAGAGGAAGACACTGGAAAACCCACAAAGCACTCATCCAACATTCGAACACAAAAAGAGACACAAAGAGACACATAAAGTTGTTTAATTAGGTTGTCAGCAATTTAGAAAACCAGTTTGTGAGGATACATCCCGTTTGTCAGACAGAACTGAGAGCGCAGGTAGCCCTGCAGCTGAGGAACAGCTTTGATCTTTGGCAGAATCTGCGAGTCCACTGCTTTCTGATCAGCCTTGCGCTGCTCTGTAATCTCATATTTCTAAACAGAGAAAAGGAAATATTTAAAACCATCACTTCCCTAGAAAAAGACCTACTTGTCAAGAACTGATAAAGCAAATCATACCCTCCCAGAGGGGCTCATCTACTCTGAGAGTAGACTAAGGACAACTGAGGTCACATTTACCATCTAGAACAATCTCAAGTCAGAATGTTACTTCCTCACCTCCTTCTCTGTGTCAAAAATCTCGCCCTCCTGATGCCTGGGCTTACGCAGCTGCTTTTTCTTGAAGTAAGCATCAGTCAGGTGTTTGGGGATTTTAACTGTGCTGATATCAACTTTTGTAGAGGTGGCGATGACAAACTTCTGATGTGTTCTTCTCAAAGGAACTCTGTTGAGGGCAAGAGGTCCTGGGGAAAAATTTTAAATCAAAGTCTGAAAAATAAGAATTAACACTCAGCCGGGCGATGGTGGCACATGCCTCGGGAGGCAGAGGCAGGCGGATCTGAGTTCGAGGCCAGCCTGGTCTACAAGAGCTAGTTCCAGGACAGACTCCAAAGCCACAGAGAAACCCAGTCTCAAACCCCCCCCCCCAAAGAATTAACACTCAATAATCAAGATTTAGCATAGTGACACATGTCTTTAACTTCAGGACAAAGGAAGACAGACAGACCTCTTGAGTTTAAGGCTAGACTGGTCTACATAGTGAGACCCTGTGTCAAACAACAAAAAAAAGTTAACTGGGGTCTGAGAGCAGAGACCTGAGATGATTCAATGGTTAAATGTAATGGCCACTCTTGCTAAAGACCCTTAAATTCCCAGCACATACAGAGGGCCCACAACTTCCTAATTTGAAAGTTTTACCTGCTCCAAAATCTGTCTATCCAGGGCCTTTTTCTCACCACCCAGCAACCATTAATTTTCTATCTGTCTACAAACTCCTCATGCAAGTGTGCAAGGCTACAGAATATCATGGGGAAAATGTTACCTTGCTATTAAAACTTGCAGCACTTAAAATCTGTATGTCATATTACTGCTGCTCTACTCGGCATACTCTGCATAGAGTGCATTTGAATGTGCCATACTACAGCAGAACTTGCACAGATCCCCTTTCTCCTTATATTATGTAGGTCCAGGAATCAAACTCAAGCTTTTTTTTTTTTTTTGGAGCCTGTCCTGGAACTAGCTCTGTAGACCAAGGCTGGTCTCGAACTCACAAGGATCCGCCTGCCTCTGCCTTAAAGTGCTGGAATTAAAGTCGTGTGCCACCATCGCCCAGCTAAATTGTTTATCTTAATACAAACTCAAGCTCTTAAGCAAACACATTTATTGCCCACTAAGCCACTGTGACAGGCAAATATATTCTTGCTCTAATTAAGCCTGATTGCTGTAGAAAAATAAACTGTAGCTGGTGAGATGATAGCAAGACCCGAAGGCCTTGGTTGTCTCTGACCGTCACATGGGCTATGTGTACCTCTCGCCACAAAAATCTAAGTGTGTGTGTGTCTCAGTTCCACAGCAGGAAACCTGAAGCGGGGGAGTGCTGTAAGTTTACAGCTTGATTCTGGAGCAAGCGTGTCTCAAGTCAACAACAGTGATTGGTACCTAGAAATCTCAACTCTTAGGAAGCAGGATTAGGACAAGGCCATCCTGGGCTCTATGACATCCTGTTAGAAACAAATATACTAAAGATTTTCTTACCTGTCACAAGCAGCAAACCACTGCCCAGTTGCTTCAGGAAAACCACTCTCTGGATATCAAACAGAAAATGACATTTAGCAATTGTATCCTGACTTCTAACCCAACATAAAATTGTTACTGTAATTTTGCTACTGTTATGAACTGTTAAATATCTGATAATCAGATGGTCTTAAAGTGACCCCAAAGAGGTCAAGACCCACAGGTTGAGAACCACTGGTCTAAAGGCAGGCACGAAGTGCACACACATAACCTGGCACTCAGAATGTAGAAGGAGAATCATGGGTTACAGGAAGTCTTGTCCAAGTTTTTAGAAAAAAAAAAAAAAAAAAAACCCAAAACCACCACCAAAAGGCAATTTCTAAATTCTATATACACATAGTGCAGCTAGTCTCTTAAACAAGCAAGTCACATACATAAGCCACAACACCAAACACAGCATATTTAAATATTAATGGGAAAATGATCCAGCCTCCAAAGGACACTGCTTACCTTGCCCCTGTGGCGCCCGGTAAGGATGATGAGGACAGTCCCAGGAGTGATGCTGGCACGCAGGCGTCTCACGTGCTGACTGAAGGGCTTTTTGCCATGGCTCAGCAGCTTCCGAGGCACATCTTCGGTAGGATAATATCTGGGCTGAAGAGAGTGCATGCACCACACTTAAGAAAGCTGTTCAGCTAAGAACTGAGACAGCCTCTGGGTAAACCCCAGAAACAACCAGGAAAGGAAATCTCCTAATCCAGGGATGATAGCCCCTCTAAACCCCCCTTTAGTCCCTCCTAAATACTGGGATTAAAGGTGTGCCCTGCTACACCTGGCTTACTTTAACCAGAGCCAGTTCTCCAATCCCTCAAACTTGGTTTTTCTTTCTTTTTTGGTTTCTCCGTAGCTTTGCTGCCTGTCCTGGAACTAGCTCTTGTAGACCAGGCTGGCCTGGAACTCAGAGTTCACCTGCCTCCCCTCCCTAGTGCTGGGATTCAAGGCAAAAAGACACCACTCCTGGCAAGATAAGGTTTCCTAGACAGCCTTGGCTGTCCTTGAACTCAGATTCCTCTGCCTCCAGGTGGCTGGGATTAAAGGCCTACAGGCCACAGCCTGGCTCCAAATTCTAATGTGATTCTTCAAAATGTGTCAGCAGGGACGTGAGGGGTGGGAGGGCCCAGGCTGAGACCCCTTCTCAAAACACAGTGTGTTGTCTCATTAAGGTAAAGTATGTTTGGCATACTTTAACTCTTTCCTCATCAGCCTCCCAGCAGTAGAAACACAACTTTCACCCATTTACCCACAGAGGACAAAAAAAAAAAAAAAAAAAAAAACAAAAACGACACAAAAGTAGTCACTGGTACAAGTTAGATAAATTAACTCACACAATTCCCACTTTGCAGTGCTGGCAATGGAAAAGCCAGAACTTTGGGTGTGCTCTACTCACACTGAGCTACATCCCAGCCTAACAACTCATTCCTAAGTACACCAAGCCGCTTTCAGTCGAGTCTCAACCCCAGGCACGAGGAAGCAACACAACCCAGTATTTAAGAGCCCAGAATCATTTCTCCTCAGGCCATCTGGCCCAAAAAAATCCAACATCTCCACACATTCAAATTTAAACTCACTGCCTACCTCCTCCAGATCTTACCATTTTTCGAAGCTTAACCACCCGGGTACCACCATTCTTGTCACCACCAACTGGTTTTGTGACAGTGGCAAGGACCTTTTCCTTTTTCTTCTTCTTTTCAACCTTGGTTTTCGCAGCTGTGTATTTCCTTTTGTACATGGCCTTTCTGGAATACGTAGCAGATCGGGAGTACCTGCCAATTCCTCTAACAAGGACTGGATTTCGGCTGCAATGGGGCTTCCCTTTCTTGAGCTTTTTAGCCTTAGGGTCACCCTTTTTGGCTGCACCAGCGGCAGGGGCATCACCGCCAGCCTTCTTGGCTGCAGGTTTCTTCTCTTTTGTATCAGGTTTCTCGCCTTTTTCACCCGCCATCTTGTTATATAAAGAAAAAATAATGGCATTTCATCAACCGTCTATAACAAGTCAATACCAAAGCCAATCCTCTGCTGCCTGCAACAGGTCTCCCACCCATATCTGGGAACATTAAGGTTTTTGTTTTGCTCAAAACTTAGCAAACTTATTCTCCCAAGTCTACACAGCAAGGAAGCCGCTGCTTTCAAGCCTGTTTTCTCTTTTTCCCTTCTTACTGTGCGACCCACTTCAGTGCCAGTAGCCTACAGGCAGAGGCCAGGCAATGGTTCGGGGCCGCAGCTTGCTCTAGCATGGGACACTATGACAGGCCCAGGGAAACGGGCCTGCCATAAATCCAAATCCATGCACCTACTCCTAACTTTTAAAACCACTCTCTCTGGGGCCGCCCTCGGCTCCTGGTGCCACTACGTTCCCAACTCGACCAAAAGGCAACAAGCGGCACCCTCCGGACTTCCGGAGGAGCCGGGGAAGCCTTTTCTCGCTTCAGCCGTAAAAGCCAACGTGGACGAGGCGAGCTCTGCGGAGAGTTCTGGAACCCCGACACCGGCTTAGAGGGCGCACGCCACCGTCCAGGTCCTCTAAGACTCCCCAGGCTACGGCAGCCGGCAAGGCCCGGCGGCCGTCTCGGGCGCTACGCTCGCTCTTCGGCCTTTTCCAACCCACGCCGACAGAAATGACGCTCCCGAGAGACCTGGTGAGTGACCTCGACCATAGCGACCCCTGGGCGGCGGCCCTCGGATGGCCCCTGCCTTCGGATGGACCAGGATAGGGGTCCTGAGAGCGGCTCTCGCACAGAGAGCCGCCATTCCTACCTTGCAAGATGGGAAAGAGAACTAAGGTCCCGGCTTCCGGTCTATAAGCAATGACGGGAGGCGTCCAAAATCACTTCCTTCCTGTGTGGGACATCACGGGAAATGTAGTTTTTCGTATACCATGACCGCTGCGACGTGTTCTGACTAGGGAAGCATTTTCCTTAAGCGGCACAGGCGGATGAGAGGCTCAGCAGGTAAATACGTTTTCTACCAAATTATGATGAGAGTTTGAGCCTCGATCCTGTAAAGTAGAGAACGGACTTTACAGAGCTGTCCTCTGATCTACATGAACGCACACATATAAAATGATAATAAAAAAATAAAATTTCAAATTAATAAAAGAGTTTTTGTCATATTTAAAGTTAACCTAAGCTAATATTCTTTGAAAAATAAACAATAGAGTATATGTGATGTTTCTTTTTTTATTATTGCATTTTTATTTATTTTATGTGTATGTTTATTTTTTTAAAAGATTTATTTATTTATTTATTTATTTATTTATTTATTTATTATGTATACAACATTCTGCCTCCATGTAAGCTCACATGCCAGAAGAGGGCGCCAGACCTCATTACAGATGGTTGTGACCTCTGGAAGAGCAGCCAGTGCTCTTAACCACTGAGCCATCTCTCCAGCCCTTATGAGCATCTTTATGTGAGTATGTTTGTAAGTAAGTATGTGGGGTGGATGCATGCCAACATCACATAGGTGAAGGTCAGAGAACACCTTGGGGGAGTCAGCGCTCTCCTTCTAACACATGAGTCCTAGGGACCCGACTTAGGTCATCACGTCGGCCCCACACAAAACAGTTCTTTTCCACTTCACAGTGCTTAGATCAACAAGTACACATTGCTTGTGATACTTCTTGACTTACCGCCGTCTATTTGTCTGTTGCCTGTTGCTAGAAGTAGGAACTTTTCGCTCGGATAGTTATGTGTTTGTGTGCACAAGTGTGTGTATGTGTGTGCATGTGGAGGTCAGAGGACCACAGACAGGAATCAATTCTGTAATTCCACCCTGTGGGTCCCAGGGATGGAACTCAGAGCTTTGTGACAAGCACCTTTACCCACTGAGTCATGTCCTTGGCCCTTCACTGTGATTTCTTCTGCTCCTAACTATCTGCTTCCTGATTGAGTGTCCAGGACTCTCTTAGGCTTTCTCTGGTTCTGGCTAACTGAGGTGGACATGATAGTGATGTGGTGCTCCTCAAGACAGGACCGCAGAGGAGAACCGTGAAGGGTAGATACCTTAGAACAGGAGCCAACTGATTCTCCCTTTCCCTCAAGACAGGACCGCAGAGGACCATGAAGGATAGATACCTTAGAACAGGAGCCAACTGATTCTCCCTTTCTCCCCTGACCATGTTTTGTTTTTTTTCAAAACAGCGTCTGTGTAAACCAGGCGGGCTCTAATGCACAGAGATCTGCCTGCCTCTACCTGTCAAGTACTGGGATCAAAGGCGTGCAGTACCACGCCCGGCTCCAATCTAATTATCAATGATTGTATTTTATGGCAATTGAGGGTCATTTGCTGTCCAGGTACAGTCTCAAGGAGAAGCTTTGACACTTCTCTCTCTCTCTTTTGAGAATGGGAATGTTAGCACCTTTTTTTTTAAATTTTTTAATTTTTATTTATTTATTTATTAAAGATTTCTGCCTCCCCCAACGAAGTCCCCCTCCCTCATCAGCCCGAAGAGCAATTGGGGTTCCCTGCCCTGTGGGAAGTCCAAGGACCACCCACCTCCATCCAGGTCTAGTAAGGTGTTAGCACCTTTTTTAAAATTCCATTATTTCGCTAGTTAGTTAGTGTGTGCGTGTGTGTGCATGTATGTGATTATGCACGTGTATGCAGATGCATGTGAGGTGTGCAGGGAACCATGCACGAATGTTTGGAGGCCAGAAGAGTGAGTGCCCAGCCCTAGCACTCTCTGCCTTGTTTGCTTGAGATAGGATCCCTTTCTGATCTTGAAGCTCATTATTTTTTAGAGGTGGTTGGTTAGGAGGCCAGGAAGCTCCAGGGATCCACGTGTGGTATTTGAATGCTGAGGATCCAAACTCAGGGCCTCATTCTTGCTCTTGTCCACTAAAACCTCTTCTCAGCCACTCAGCATCTGTATTTGTTCATTTTCTGGAGGGAAGTACTTCTCAGCAACTGTTGCTACAGAAAATGTCATGGCGGAGTACGGAGTTGCTCACTTGAGCTCCTCTGAAGCTTGGGACAACAGGCTCAGTAAGTGACCCATGCTAGAACAGTTGTCTAGTGTCTCAAGGTCTGCAGTTCCTTTCTCCCTCACACAGAAAAGGACGGAGGATGGGAGGGAGGGGGGAGGAGGGAGGGAGAAAAGAAGGAAAAGTCTGATAATGTCAGAGTCTCTCTCTCATCTTGTGAAGTACCAGACCCGATAAATGATCTGATACTGAAGTAAAAGCATAACTGAGCTCCCTCTTGTGTTTGGTTGTAGTATTGAGAAACATACAACTACAAGGTTAAAAATTATTAAATTCCTTTCTAACTTTTTGAGACAGGATCTTACTGTGTACCCTGGCTGCCTCAGATTCTTCTATGGGAACCAGACTGGCGTCAAACACCCAAATACACTCCTGCCTCTGTCACCTAAATGTTGGAATTAAACATGTGAACCATCATGAGCAGTATGTGTTTTTTTGTTTTATTTTGTAAAAATTTTCTATTTTGTACGTGGCAGTGGCACACGCCTTTAATCCCAGCACTTGGGAGGCAGTGGCAGGTGAGTTTGAGGCCAGCCTGGTCTACAAGAGCTAGTTCCAGTACAGGTTCCAAAGCTACAGAAAAACCTTGTCTAGAAAAACAAACAAACAAAAAATTGTTTATTTTATCATGTGTGTAACCATTCCAAATAATAGTAATAGTAACGATAATAAATAAAATAGAAAAAAATCTTAATACGTTATACATTTTAGGTGTAGGTGAGAATGTTTGTTTATTATATATTATACATGTTCGGAGTGGATGGAGAATGTGTGTTTATGTAGGTAAAGAGAAAACTATGGCAGAGTATACAACAAACCACTAACACTGGTGGACAGCTGAGCCCAGGGTTGGGAGGCTACTTGGGAGGATTAGGTAGGAGACTCAGAGAGAGGTTCAAGACCAGCCTGGCTACACACTGAGTTCAAGGCCAATCTGGGCAACTTAGTGAGACCTGGTCTCAAAAAATATAAAAGGAAGATGGAAAGTGGTGGCACACACCTTCACCTTCGATCCCAGCAGTCGAGAGGCAGACACAGTTGGATCTCTATGAGTCAGAGACCAGCCCAGTCTACAAAATGAGTTCCAGGATGGTCAGGGTTGCACAGAGAAACCTTGTCTCAGAAAAAAAAAGGAAGAAAGAAATGAATGAATAAAGAAAGAAAGAAAGAAAGAAAGAAAGAAAGAAAGAAAGAAAGAAAGAAGCGGGAGAGATGGCTCAGTGGTTAAAAGCACTGACTGTTCTTCCTGAGGACCCAGGTTCAGTGCCCAGCACCCACATGGCAGCTCAGAACTGTCTGTGACTTCCCGCTTCCTGTTGAAAAACACCAATGCACATAAAATAAAATAAAAAGCCACAGGGGGCTGGAGAGATGGCTCAGTGGTTAAGAGCATTGCCTGCTCTTCCAAAGTTCAATTCCCAGCAACCACGTGGTGGCTCACAACCATCTGTAATGAGGTCTGGCGCCCTCTTCTGGCCTGCAGGCATACAGACAGAACATTGTGTACATAATAAATAAATAAATAAATAAATAAATAAATAAATAAATAAATAAAATAAAAAGCCACAGAGATGCCTATCAAAATCCCAGCAAAATACTTCAAAAATCTTGAAAGAACACTTCATTTGGATAAGCAAAACACCCAGGATAGCCAAAACAATCCTATACAATAAAAGAACTTTTGAAGGCATCACAGTCCCTGACTTCAACCTCTACTACAAAGCTACAGTACTGAACACAGTCTGGTATTGACATAAAAACAGGAGCCGGGCGGTGGTGGCGCACGCCTTTATTCCCAGCACTTGGGAGGCAGAGGAAGGCGGATCTCTGTGAGTTCCAGACCAGCCTGGTCTACAGAGCTAGTTCCAGGACAGGCTCCAAAGCCACAGAGAAACCCTGTCTCGAAAAACAAAACAAAACAAAACAAAAAAAACAGACAGGAGGCTGGGCGGTGGTGGTGCACTCCTTGAATCCCAGCACTCTGGAGGCAGAGGCAGGCGGATCTCTGTGAGTTCGAGGCCAGCCTGGTCTACAAGAGCTAGTTCTGTAAGACTTTAAGACAATCCTGAAGCCATTTTTGACAATTCTGAATCCTCTCAGCCTCTGTGCCATAGTGCTTCCCCTCCTCCCCTGGGAACCAAGGACCTAACAGCAACACTCGCACTTACTCAGTTCCTGAACAATTACCCATGTACGTATGCTTTGGTTCTGTCCCCTGGGAAACGAAGTCAAAATGACCTCTTACCTCATCTGATCTGGCAACAGCTCTCCAGTCAATTATTGGTAATAGACCTTTCGAATAAGCCAATCAGAATAGTCAAAGAACAACCCCCCTTACTTCTGTAGCCCCTTTAAAAGTAGACTGTACCCACTATTCGAGGTCCCTTGGCTTCCCGAATGCTGGGGGACCCTGTCATGAGAGAATTAATAAAATCCTCATGCTTTTGCAACGGCTGTAGTGTGTGAGATGGTCTCTGGGGGCGACTCCTTCTCGGTGTTTGGACGCTAGANAAAAAAAAAAAAAAAAAAAAAGAACAGACAGGAGGATCAGTGGAACCGAATAGAACCACCCGGATATCAATCCACACATCTTTGAACGCCTGATCTTTGACAAGGAAGCAAAAAATATCAAATGGAAAAAAAGAAAGCATATTTAACAAGTGGTGCTGGCATAACTGGATATCAACATGTAGAAGAATGAAAATAGACCCATGTCTATCACCGTGCACAAAACTCAAGTCCAGATGGATCGAAGACCTCAACATAAAGCCTTATAGTAGAGAAAGTGGGAAGTACACTTGAACGCATTGGCACAGGGAACCACTTCATAAATATAATCCCAACAGCACAGACACTGAGAGAAACAATTAATAAATGGGACCTCCTGAAACTGAAAAGCTTCTGTAAAGCAAAGAACACGGTCAACAAAACAAAACGACAGCCTACAGAATGGGAAAAGATCTTCACTAACCCCACATCAGACAGAGGGCTGATCTCCAAAATATACAAAGAATTCAAGAAATTGGACACCCAAAGAACACATAATCCAATAAAAAAAAATGGAGTACAGACCTAAACAGAGAACTCTCAACAAAGGAATCTAAAATAGCTGAAAGACACTTAAGGAAAGGTTCAACATCCTTGGTCATCAGAGATATACAAATCAAAACAACTCTGAGATTCCATTTTACACCTGTAAGAATGGCCAAGATCAAAAACACTGATGACAACTTATGCTGGAGAGGTTGTGGAGAAAAGGGAACACTTCTGCATTGCTGGTGGGAATGCAAGCTGGTACAACCCCTTTGGATGTCAGTGTGGCGATTTCTCAGAAAATTAGGAATCAACCTTCCTCAAGACCCAGTAATACCACTTTTAGGTATATATCCAAAGGATGCTCAATAGTGCCACAAGGACATGTGCTCAACCATGTTCATAGCAGCTTTCCAGAACCTGGAAACAACCTAAATGCCCCTTGACTGAAGAATGAATAAGAAAAATGTGGGCTGGGCGGTGGTGGCACACGCCTTTAATCCCAGCACTCGGGAGGCAGAGGCAGGCAGATCTCTGTGAGTTCGAGGCCAGCATGGTCTATAAGAGCTAGTTCCGGGAGGGGCTCCAAAGCTACAGAGAAACCCTGTCTCGAAAAAAAACAAAAAACAAAAAACAAAAAAAAAAAAAGAGAGAGAAAAATGTGGTACATTTACACGATGGGGTAATACACAGCAGAAAAAAATAACAACAGCTTGAATTTTGCAGGAAAATGGATGGAGCTAGAAAACATTATTTTGGGGGCTGGAGAGATAGCTCGGAGGTTAGGAGCACTGCCTGCTCTTCCAGAGGTCTTGAGGTAAATTCCTAGCAATGACATGGTAGCTCACAACCACCTATAATGAGATCTGGTGCCCTCTTCTGGTCTGGTGGCATACATGCAGACAGAACACTGTATACACAATAAATAAATAAATCTTTGGGGAAAAAAAGCATTATTTTGATTTTTTTCTTTCTTTCTTTTTTTTTTCGAGACAGGGTTTTTCTGTGGCTTTGGAGCCTGTCCTGGCACTCGCTCTGTAGACCAGGCTGGTCTCGAACTCACAGAGATCCGCCTGCCTCTGCCTCCCAAGTGCTGGGAGAAAAAAGCATTATTTTGAGAGAGGTAACCCAGACACAGAAAGACAATTATATGTACTCACTCATAGGTGGTTTTTATTTCTTAATTTTTTCTTATTAATTAATTAATTAATTAAAGATATCTGTCTCTTCCCCACCGCCGCCTCCCCCCCATAGGTGGTTTTTAAACATAAAGCAAAGAAAGCCAGCCTATAAACCACAATCCCTGAGAATTTAGACAACAATGTTGACACTAAGAGAGTTTTACATTGATCTATTTTACATGGTAAGTAGAAAGTATAAAAAGACAAGATCTCCTGAGTAAATTGGGAGCTTGGGGACCTTGGGGGAGGATTACAGGGGGGAAGGGGAGAGACAGGGAGGGGAGCAGACAAAAATTTAGAGCTCAATAAATATCAATTAAAAAAAAAGATGTGGCCCAGATTGGAGGCATGTCTTTGCATTTCTTTTCTTTTCTTTTTTATTTCGAGACAGGGTTTCTCTGTAGTTTTTGGTGCTTGTCCTGGAACTAGCTCTTGTAGACCAGGCTGGCCTCCAACTCAGGGAGATCTGGTCTGCCACTGCCTCCCGAGTACTGGGATTAAAGATGTGCATCTTTGCATTTCAAAGATCCAGATCAGAAGTGGCTCTTCCCAGGTTTAATCTAATTGATCTAATTGAGCAAAAGTTCCTCACGGGTGTACCCATCCATTTTTGAGTTTTAGTTAATTTTAGATATTGTCATGTTGATGACCAAGAATAGCCCTCAAAGACAGTAAGCATTTTAACCTCGGAGCCATCTCCCCAGACCCTGGTTTCCTTTGTTTGTTTTTTAAGACAGGATTTTTTTAAGTAGCCTCAGCTAGGCTGGTGCTTGCTAAATAGCCCAGGCTGGGCTCAGGCTCTCAGCAATCTTCCTCCCTCAGCCCCCAAGTATTGGGATCTCAGGCAGGCACGTTGCACGTCTGTCTTAAAAGAATTTGGCTTAATGCCAGGAAGATCTGATGATTTCAGATAAGAATAAGAATCCAGATAAGAGTCTAACATTAAGCAGCTGAGGCTGACCCGGAAGTTTATATGACATCCACTTTGGCCTCAAGAGCTGCCTGCTTTAGACTCTCCAGGGCTGGGATTTGAAGCATGTATCGTCATTCCCAGTGAATAAACTATCTTTATTTATTTAATCTTATGGCACCTAAGTATATGTGTGATGATGTTTGAGGGTATGTATATATGTTCCTGTTTGTTCATGTGGGGGTTGAAGGCACATGTGTGTTATTGTGTGTGTGTGTGTGTGTGTGTGTGTGTGTGTAGGTTAGAGGTCAGAGATCCTCCCTTGCCAGCTAGATTGAGGCGGGGCATCTTTGCCACTGCATAGTCCAGGCTGGCTGATGCAAAGATTTTTGGAAATTCTCTTGTCTCTGAGTCCCATTTGTGACTTGCTGGGGTTACAGACCCTGTGCTGCTATGTCCAGATTGTTCTGGGTCCTAGGGATCCAAATTGACACTGTGAGGTTTGTTGGAAAGTATATTTATCCATTGCACCATCTCCCCTGAATCGCTATTTATTTTATTTATTTATTTATTGAGACAGGGTTTCTCTGTGTAGAGAGAACTGTCCTGGAACTCGATTTGCCTGCCTCTGCTGGAATTAAAGGCGTGTTCCGCCACACCCCTGCTAAGCCTATTTACCATTTTTTTTTTTTTGACTTTTCAAGACAGGGTTTCTCTGTAGCTTTTTTTGGTTCCTGTCCTGGAACTAGCTCTTATAGACCAGGCTGGCCTCGAACTCACAGAGATCCACCTGCCTCACCAAATTTTTTAAAAGATCTTATTTTTTATTTCTAATTCTGTGTGTATGTGTGTATGTATGTATGTGAATGAGTGTATTATGAATGTGTGAGAGTATATGAGTGTGTGTATGCATATGTATGCATGTTTGTATGATCGTGTGTTAGTTTGTACAGGGCAGCATAGAGGTGTCAGATCCCCTGGAACTATACTTATTGGCAATTGTGAGTTGTCTGAAGTGGGAACTGGGGATTGAACTTGAAGTTCTATGCAAGAGCATTGCATACTTTTAGCCACTGAGCCATCTCTTCCAGCAACATGTATGTATTTTTGAATGAGTCTTACATAGTTCAGGCTAGCCTCTAACTTTCTAAGTAGATGGGGTAACCTTGAACTTTTGATTCTCCTGTCTCAATCTTTTGATTTCTAGGATTACAGGAGTGTGCCACCAAGTCTGGTATACAGGGTAATGGGATCAAACCCAGGACTTCATAAATGCTGCAAGCACTCTGCTTACTGAGCTGTATCCTCAGCCCCTAGTAAACTATGTTGGATTTGTGTGTGTGTTCTGTTTGTTTTGTTTTTTGTTTTGAGAAAAGTTCTATGTAGCCATGGTTGTCCTGGAACACAATATGAAGCCCAGGCTTACCTCAAATTGATAGAGATCCACCTGCTGCTATACCTTTCAAGTTTTGGAATGAAAGGCATGTGCTACCATACCCAGTTTTTTTTACAAAATTTAAGGACATGATGGCACACACCTTTAATCCTAACACTCAGGAGGCATAGGCAGGCGAATCTCTGAGTTTGAGGCCAGCCTGGTCTACAGAGTGAGTTCCAGGACAGGCTCCAAAACCACAGAGAAACCTGTCTCAAAAAACAAACAAACAAACAAACAAATAAAAAAAATATACTTAGCCAAGCTAAAAATTTAAAAATCCTTTTTGGCCGGGCGGTAGATCCTTTATTACATTTATTTATTATGTGTGTATGTGTGTGTGTTGTACTTATGCCACAGTATATGTGGCAGTCAAAGGACAAATTGCAGGTTAGTTCTTTTCCTAGAGCCATTTTGCTGACCTCCAATAAAGTATCTTTAAATGAATATATTTGAACTTCTTATCAGCCAGTCACTGTGCTAGACTCTAGGCACGTGTAGCAGAAGGAGACAATGACCTTGTCATTTAAGGAGCTTGTGGTCCGAAGGAAGACACAGAAAGTTTAGTCCCAGTGATGCTGAAGTGTGTTAGGGGCTGATAGAGTCATGAGCAAGCATAGTCGCACCCACAGGAAGAGGCATTTACTTATTTTGGAAAGCGGTCAAGGGGCTTGCCAGAGTGCTATCCCCACTTAAACTGGAGTTTCATATTGCTTGGCATTTACTTTCTAATGGGTCAAAGGCTTTTAGACTGTTCCAGACCTTGGCTGGTCAAGGAACCCAGTTGTTAGAATACTTACCTGGCATAGGTGGTTCCCAGCACTGTATGAATCTTGGTGGTGTAATATAGGTTTATATGCCTGGAATCCCAGAACTTGAAGGTAAAGGCAGGAGGATTGAAGTTCAAGGTCATTCTCAACTAATAGTGAGCTCGAGGCCATTTGGGACACCTCTCAAACAGAAGGAGGTGGGTGATTAAGTGCACTTGCCATTCTTCCCCATCTTCCAGTCTTCCAGGGTTTGTTTCCCAGCATCCACCTGGTGGCTCACAACCACCCGTAACTCTAGTTCTAGAGGATCCTATACTCCTTTGGAATTTCTGCAAGCACTGCACCCTCCCTACACACATATACACATAACTCAAAATAAAAGAAACCTGTATTTTTTTTTTCTTTTCTTTTTTTTTGGTAGGGTTTCTCTTGCTTTGGAGTCTGTCCTGGAACTAGCTCTTGTAGACCTGGCTGGCTTTGAACTCACAGAGATCTGTCTGCTTCTGCCAGCCAAGTGCTGGGATTATAGGCATGAGCCACCACTACCCCGCACAAATCTACATTTTTTAAAAAATACTCCACTGAGTTTGGTGATGCATACCTATAATCCTAGCAATTTGGAAGGCTAGGACTAGCTAGCCTGGTGGGTTGCAGGTTACCCTGTGTGATTGTGGAGGTCCTGCCTCTAAAAATAAATGAATTTTTTAGCCGGACAGTGGTGTACACCTTTAATCCCAGCACTAAGAACGCAGAGACTGGCAGATCTCTGTGAGTTCAAGCCCAGCATGATCTACAGATCAACTTCCAGACAGCCAGATACACACATAAAGAAACCCTGTCTTGAAAAACCAAAAATAAACATCAATTAAAAATTAAAAATGAAAGGAATATTCCAGACATGCAGAACTAACCTTTGAAAAGCAACTATGCCAGAAACACGAAGAAAGATGTCTTTGGCAACTGTTGGGTTCTGTGGCTTCAGCTAAATTTGGAAGGGTCCGGTGCAAAGGGAAAGATTCCAGCTTAATCTTCAAGGCCTTGGGCCTCCTTCCCAGAACAAAAGAGTGATACAATTCCATTGGAGTTCTAGATAGCTCTCCACAGAGTATGCAGAATATAGCCTAGGGTGTTTCCATACTTAACTGCTCCAAGTCTCCTTTGGACAGGAGCTAATGAGAAATGGTGTTCACCAAGAACTCTATCAGGCACCCTTCTAACCACTTCACAAACTCACCCTGGAGGGCAGAGAGGGAAACTGAGGTAAGGGAGGTCCTTTGGCTTGCTTGTGACATTCATGTGGGCAGATGCAGGACTCCCGTGACCCTTCCTCTTAGATTCCTGGAAGGAGTCCTAAGCAAGGGCAGCTGTCTTTGCACCACGAAGATAGGAGAGGCTTCTTATCCCAGAGGAAGTTGCCTCCAGTCTGAGGTTAAAGGCAGAAACCTGGGTCCTTATGGGGGAAAAACCCTCCAGGGACAGGAAGTAGATTGTTTCACTGCATGTGGGGGTGGGGACTGACGACACTCAGTGTCAAGATAGAAAGAGGTGAGTGGTGGGGAGGTAAGGGAGTGGAGAAGTGAGCTGGGTTTATTAGACCATGTATTTATTCCAAAAATTTAGACCGTACCCTAAAGGCAGTGAGAAGGACTCAGTGTGGAGAGTACTGGGGCTGCACTGCAGATGAGATCACATACTCCTCAGCGTGTATGGAGATGAGCTGGGGACCCCAGCACAAGACTGAATCCCAAAGGTGTTTATAACCTGTATGTAAAATGGCACAGGTGTAGAACCTGTACCCATCTCCCATATACTTTGATTCTTCTTTGAATGATGTATGGTGTCTGATCCAATGAACATAGTTGTCACCCTGTATTGTTTAAGGAATTATAAGAAGAAACTGAAGCCGGCATTGTAACTCAGTGGTAGAGTGCTTGACTAGTGTGTGACAGGCTCTGGGGTCCATCCTCAACAGCACAGCAGAGGGTCGACTTTATTTAAGCATTGAAAATGTGTGCCTATAATCCCAGAGCTCCTTGGGAGGTGGAGAGAGGAGGATTGGAAGTTCAAGGCTAGTCTTGGCTTGTCTTGAGTTTGAGGCTAACTATTCTGGCCTACATGTGATGCTGTCTCCTTTCTTTCTTTCTTTCTTTCTTTCTTTCTTTCTTTCTTTCTTTCTTTCTTTCCTTCTTCCTTCCTTTTCTTTTTCTTTTTTCTTGAGACGGGGTTTCTCTGTGTAACAGTTCTGGCTGTCCTGGGGCTCACTTCATAGACCAGGGTGATCTTGAACTCACAGAGATCTTCCTGCCTCTGCCTCCCAATTGCTGGGTTAAAGGCGTGCACCACCATTGCCTGAGACCCTATTTCAAAAGTAAGCAAACTATTTGGGAGGCAAAGGCAGGCAGATCCCAGTGAGTTAGAGGTCAGCCTGGTCTACAAAACAAGTTCCAGGATTGTAACACAGAGAAACTGTTTCTTGAAAAACAAAACAAAGCCAGGCAGTGGTGGCACACACCTTTAATCCTAGCACTTGAGACGCAGAGGCGGGTGGATTTTTTGTGAGTTCAAGGCCAACCTGGTCTGAAAGAGCTAGTTTCCAAGAAAGGCTCCAAAGCTGAGAAACCCTGTCTTGAAAAACCAACCACCCAACAAATAAACAAACAAAAAAGTAAGTAAGCAAGAAAAAGAAAATAAGAAAGAATGAAAAAAAGAAAGAACCACTTGGATTGTGATTATTTGTTTATTTGTGTGAAGAGTTGGGAATGGTGCATCTGTGGGCCTAAGAGTTCAGGTGCTAATGTTACATCCATGGCCCACATTAACTGCTTGAACACTTCTTATGAATATGTTATGTATATTCATTGGCATAAAAACAATTAAATTATTGTTCATCTTAGTCAGGATCATTCATAGTCCAGGCTAGCCTTGAACTATTATACTGCCATGACTGTCATTGAACTTCTGATCTTTTGCTCCCACCTTCCAAGTGCTGGGACCACTGGCATGTGCACTGTTGTGCCTGGCTCTAAATTTGTGTGTGAGTGTGTGATGTATGTGTGTATGTTGATGTCAGTGTCTGGTGTGTATGTGTGTGTGTGTGGAATGTTTGTGGAATGTGTATGTGTGATGTGCATGTGAGTGAGTGATGTATGTGTGAATGTGATGTGTGTGGTATGTATAGGAATGTGTATGTGGGAATGAGTGATGTGAGTGTGATGTGTGAATGTGTGAGTTTGATGTGTTTTGTGTGTGAGAGTGATGTGCATGTGTATGATATGTATATGTATGTGATATTGTTAAGACTTTAAGACAATTCTGAAGTCATTTCTGACAATTCTGAATCCTCTCAGCCTCCGTGCCGTAGTGCTTCCCCTCCTCCCCTGGGAACCAAGGACCTAACAGCTACACTCGCACTTACTCAGTTCCTGAACAATTACCCATATTCGTATGTTTTGATTCAGTTCCCTGGGAAACGGGGTCAAAATGACCTCTTACCTCATCTGATCTGGCAACAGCTCTCCAGCCAATTATTGGTAATAGCCCTTTTGAATAAGCCAATCATAATAGTCAAAGAACAACCCCCTTGCTTCTGTGGCCTTCTCTTTTAAAAGTAGCCTGTGCCAGCTATTCGAGGACTCTCGGCTTCCCGAATGCTGAGGGACCCTGTTATGACAGAATTAATAAAAATCCTCATGCTTTTGCATCGACTGTGGTGTGTGAGGTGGTCTCTGGGGGTGACTCCTCCTCGGTGTTTGGATGCTAGAGTCCAACAATATGTATGATGTGTGTTGTGTATGTGGTGTGTGTGAGTATATGATGTAGGTGTGTATATGATGGGTGTGTGATGTGTGTGAGTGCTGGTGTGTAGACAAGTGAAAGTCAAAGGACAATTTTAGAAACCCATTCTCACTATCACCATGATACTCCATTTCCCCCAAGTACAAACCAAAGGTACAGATAGCCTATAGAACTGAAGCCTATGACTACTCGACTACTCTCTCCTTCCCTTTATTCATCTTTTAAGAAAATGTCCCTCTCTGTAGCACTGGCTGCCTAGAACTCTCCCTGTAGATCAAGATGGCCTTGAACTCACAGAGATCCTTTTGCCTCTGCTGGGATTAAAGGAATGTGCTACCATGCCTAGATCTACCCTTTTCTAAGCTCAGCTCCTCGTGTTTCTTCATTGTCTCTCCACTTTACAGAGACCTTTCCAGTGTTTTCCAAGTACAGGAGACAACCTCTGCCACAGGGTCTTTGCAGCAGCCTCTTTCTGTGCTTGAATTGATATTCTGCTAAATTATTCCTCACAGATTGCTCCTTGGCTAGACATGTATTCAAATGTCACTTCAGAAAAGCCTATACTGCTGGACGGTGGTGGCACAGGCCTTTAATCCCAGAAAAGTGCTGCAGAGGTGGGCAGATCTCTGTGAGTTTGAGGCTATAGAAAAACCCTGTCTTGAAAAACCAAAACAACAACAAAACAAACAAACAAACAAACAAAAAACAAAAAAGAAAAGCCTATGCTAACTACCCCATTTAGAATGGTCATATGGGGCAGCAAAAGGGCTCCAGGAATAAAGGTGCTTTCAGCACAGGACTGTTGACCTGAGTTAGATCCCTGGAATTGACCCTGAGAAAGGTGTTCACTGATCTCCAAACACAAGCTGAGGCATGCTTATGCCCCCTGGCCCTCCCCCAGTAACAATAATAATTGAAATAAAAGAAATGGCCAGAGTCCGGCAAGTAGCACACACCTTTAATCCCTTTAATCCCAGCAGTGTGTGTGTGTGTGTGTGTGTGTGTGTGTGTGTGTGTGTGTGTAGGAGGCAGTAGATATCTGAAGTCAAGGCCAACCTGGTCCACGTAGCACAGTCGGGACCCTGTAGAGAAACCTTGCCTCATAAAACCAAAATAAAGCCAGGCAGTGGTGTCAGGTGCCTTTAATCCCAGCACTTGGAGGCAGAGATAGGCAGATCTCAGTGAGTTGGAGGCCAGTCTGGTCTACAAGAGCTAGTTCCAGGAAGGGCTCCAAAACCACAGAGAAACCCTGTCTCAAAAAACAAACAAACAAACAACAACAACAACAACAAAAAACAAAGGGAAAAAATAATGGTCATGCTGGTTACTCTTTCCTACTTTTTCAGAGTTTTTCTTTCTCTGTTATCCACATCCAACTGCAGTCTGAAGTTATTAATTGAAAAACTCCAGAAGTACTGATCAGGGGTCCAGAAGAGGGACTCTGACTCTTTGGAGCTGGAGTTAGATAGTTGTGAGCTGCCATGTGGGCGCTGGGAATTGAACCTGGTCCTCTGCAGCAGCAGCTAGCTCGCCAATCTGCTCACCCATCTGTGCAGCTCCTAGTTCATCAGTTTTAATTTCAAGCTTCAAGGTGCAGCTGTTCAAGAAAACCTCAGACCTCCCCCCCCACCGCCGTAATGTACTGATACTAACAACTTGGACATTCTGAAGAGAAGTTATGAAGTGCTTCTTTTAAGTGAAAAATCTTAACTTAGGAAAACAAAAACAAACCAACCAAACGATACAACGCCTGCCAAGATTGGCAATCGGATGTGGGTGAAACCGCAAAAACGGAGAAATTCGCATTAACTTTAACTTTTACTTCAAACTGAAAAATTATGGTCACAGTGCATAAGTTGTTTCTTTTCTTAAAAACAAAACAAAGCAACAACAACAACAAAATCCATCCCTCTCACCCCCAAGCAAACCATTGGGGCGGCGGGAGAGGCTCAGCAGTTAAGCTAGTTAGACACTGCTTTTGTTTGTTTTTCGAGAGGTTTCTCTGCATAGCTCTGACTGACCAGGCTGGCCTCGAACTTATAAGGGACCCACCAATCTCTGACCCCCTAGGATTAAAGGAGTGCAAGTCCACCAATAGGCAAAAGGAATAAATGTTAAAACATTTAATTATGTGTATATGTACGAGTGTGTGCAGGTTGAGTGCAGTGTCTGCGAAGCTAGGAGAGGGCGGCGGAGATACTGGAGCTGGAGTTAAAGGTTGTGGGCCGCTCACTATAGGAATGGGGAACCGCATTCCGGTCCTCTGCAGGAGCAGCAGCAATCGCTCTTGATCGCTGAGCTGCCTCCTTATCCCTGATCACCTGCACTGGAAGCACTCGGTGTACTCCCATTGGCGTGCGGCGCCCTAGGTTTAGAGGAGGAATGGCCTCCCACGGACCGGTGAAGTTTAGTGGAGGAAGCCCCCGGGCAGGGCAAACCGGAAGCAGGAAGTGGAGGTGGCGCGGTGTTGACGTCACTCAAGCGCCAGCGGCAAGGGGCGGGGCGAAGGCGGAGCGAGCCGGGCGGCGGGGCGGCCGCGCAGTGTCCGGGATCCAGGCCTGGCGGGGGTAGTGAACGCGGCCGGCCGGCTCTGCCCGCACCGGTGTCGGCTCCCCAGCGGGGCCTCGGTCGGGTTCCCCCATGTGACGGCGCCCCGCGGAGCCTGAGCGAGCAGCGGGTCCGTGCGGAGCCGGAGGCGGGAGGAACATGACATCGCGGAGGTGAGCCGCCCGCAGGGGCCGGGCCGCGGCCTGGGTCTCCGCCGCCTCCCATCTGTCCGGCCGTAGGGAGGTACACCCGGTGTCGCCGTCGGTCCAGCGTCCCCGCTGCCCCACTGCCCCGCCCGCGGGTCCCCATTCATTTCCTGCCGCCCCAAGTTCCTGCTCCCGCGGCCCGGGATGCCCGTGGGGACACCCGCGGCTCGGCCGGCCGCCGCATTCCTGACCCATTGCCTCATGAGCGTGGTCTCCTGGGGATTCCGAAATAACCCCGTGCGCTCGAGGAGGCGCTTGGACCACCGGGGGGCCCTCAGGCGGGACACATTATGTGCCCCCTTTTTGCGTCTTCGCTCTCGCCCCTAAGTGCCCGAAGTGGGAAAACTCACTCTGTCTGCCGCCTATGAGAGTATTCCCTACCCCTGTGATCCTCTCTTTGAAAGGTGGGAGGGAGGGGAACCTTATCTGGTCGTGGAATCCTTCCCTCCAGTAACTAGTGTGTTCCCGTTTTACGGATGTGGAAACTGAGGCTCCCCCGTAACGTGCTCGTGACAGGACAGGATTTGAAGCTAAGGTCTGGAGGAGGATTAGTGAGTTAATGGGCCCCTTTGAAACTTCAAGGTAACAAGACTCAATTGCTGACATTGACTTTGCTCTTAGTAGAGGCCAACCTAATACGTTTTGGTACCGCATTCCTAAGAGGTCAGCGGTGGTCTCCCGTACTAAAGAACAAATTGCCGGGCGGCGGCGGTGGTGGTGGTGGCGCGCACCTCTAATCCCAGCTCTTGGGAGGCAGAGTCAGGATTATCTCTGTGAGTTCGAGGCCAACCTGGTCTACAAGAACTTGTTCCAGGACAGCTAGGGCTATTACACAGAGAAACCCTGTCTCAAAAAACAAACAAAAGAACAAACAATAACAACAACAAAAGATGAACAAATTGAGTTTTTAGAATTAAGTACATTGTCGAATGTTACCCTCGGAAGTGGTGAAGACAGAATCTAGATGTTAATTACTACGTAGCTGTTATTGTTCTGTAACTGTTGCTAATTATTTGGAAGCTATAATTTTGTTGCTAAACACTGAGGTGACCTCTGGTTTTTAAATAAGGATGGGGCTGTTTCCTTGTGTCTCCAGACCACTCTCACACACGACCCATTGTCTATTCTTTTCCATGACGCTTCAGTTTTATGGCCAACTGAGACATTTGAAAAATGGTTTCAAGCTGTTGGTGTGTACCTGAAAAAGAGACCTTTCAAAATATTAGCCCCTCAGAAATACACCTGAATGGTATTTCTTCGTGGTTCAGAAACCAAAAAACGTCGAAAAAAAAAGAAAACTGAAAACTTGTAGGAAATGAGTGACTTGAACAGGTCTCGTGGCATGTGCTTGCAGATCCGGGTAATAGCTAACTCCATTTCAGCAGAGCAGTGTATAGAACTCAGATGTTCTAATTCTTCGGGGAGCTTTTAAATAAAACAGTTGTCTATTCTTTAATCTGTCAAATAGTCATTGAGTCTTTTGTCCCTCTTGTCTGTTCTTCCAGACTTGTAAGAATCTGCTGCTTTGGGAGACAAAAAGACGGCCCTGGGGGTAGGGAGAGGGGCAAGGAGTAATAGACCCTACATTGTTCAGCTTCCTAGTGTAGAAGCAAGGCTGTGTGGGCACCATGTAAGCAGCAAGTGGTCGGGATGACAGTTTGGAATAGAATTATCCCTTCTCAGCCCTGGCACTTCTTGCACCTATTGTAGAAAAGTGTTTCCTGAAGGTCACGTTGTGGAGCCGAACACACACAAAGTGTCCCTTGTGTATTATTTTTAAGTTGTGAGGCTGATGAATTGAGACAGGGCCTCTCTCACTGTGTTGTCCAGGTTACCCTCCAACCACATCCCTTTGACCTCAACGTCCTAGGTGCTGGCATCACAGACTGAATCACTGTGGGAGCTTGTTTTATTTAGTTTTAAAATCAGTTTTATTAGATAAGTTGCTTCTAATTCAGCGTACAATTTGGTAAATCTTGACTTTTGTGCACACCTGGGAGACTGTTATGGCAGTCAAGATAACAGACGTATCTATTACTCCTGCTGAGATTTCCACAGCTCACTCTTACCAGTCCTTTGTTCTCCCTTGACCACTATTCTGCTGTGACCATTGTTAATTTGCATTTCTTAGAATTTTATGTAAATGGAACTAGACAATATGGACTCTTTTTTTGGGAGGAGAGTCCTGATAGTTTATTATTGAAAGTTTTTTTTTTAACCTTTACTTATTGTGTGTGTGGCCCATGTCATGGCTTGGTAGCAAGTGCCTATGTTGCCAAGCCATCTTGCCAGCCCTGTCTCACCCTTTTTTTAAAAAAAACAAACATTTATTTGGTGTGCTCATGCAGTTTTTCGAGTATATGAAGATCAGAGGGTCTGTGCTTGCCCAGGTTGTCCTGGGGGTTGAACTCAGATTGTCAGGGTGGTCAACAGGTGCCTTTAACCACTGAGCCATCACAAGGCTGTGCTTTTTATATGCAGCATACGTATTCCGTTTTTCCAGGCTTCACTGTGGAGCTCTGACTGTCCTGGAGCTCACTCTGTAAACCAGGCTGGCCTCAAACAGAGCTCCTCCTGCCTCTGTGACCCAAGTGTTGGGATTAAAGGTGTGTGCCACCACACCCCAACATAACATACCTGTTCTGAGAGCCATCCACACTGTCTTAGAGTTCAGTTACTTGTTGCTGCTTGGTTGTGCAGCATCCTGTTATAGAACTGCTTGCTTACTTACCATTCTTTTTTTTGTTGTTGTTTTTCGAGACAGGGTTTCTCTGTGGCTTTGGAGCCTGTCCTGGCACTAGCTCTGTAGACCAGGCTGGTCTCGAACTCACAGAGATCCGCCTGCCTCTGCCTCCCGAGTGCTGGGATTAAAGGCGTGAGCCACCATCGCCCGGCTTACTTACCATTCTTGATGGACCTTTGGCTGTTTCTAGAATCTGTCACTCACGTGATGTTGTGAATGCTGCTGCGAAGGTGTCCTGGGTTTGTTTCAGCTCTCTTCAGTACCCATCTACAAGTTGAATGGCTGTATTTACTTTTTATAGACACTGTAGTCTGTGTGCCACTGTCTATTTTCCAGCCATACTCTGAGATTACATACCGCTTGTTCATATCTTCGCCGAATTTAGTACTGTCAGTCCTTTTAATCTGAGCCAATTTTGTGCAATGTCATAAGTCAATTCAGTTCTGATTTCTTCTTTTCTGGGTTTTTTTTTTTTTTTTTTGATACACGGTTTCTCTGAGTAATAGCACTGGGTGTTCTGGGGAACTCAGCTGGCCTTGAAGTCACAGAGGCGTCTGCCTCTGCCTCCTGAGTGCTGGGATTAAAAAAAGACGTGTCACCACTGGCCCACCTTTTTTTTTTTTTATTTTTTTGGTTTTCGAGACAGGGTTTCTCTATGGTTTTGGAGCCTGTCCTGGCACTAGCTCTGTAGACCAGGCTGGTCTCGAACTCACAGAGATCCGCCTGCCTCTGCCTCTAGAGTGCTGGGATTAAAGGCATGCACCACCGCCCGGCTTCCACCTTTATTTTTTAAAAATAAGATTTATGTATTTTTATTTTGTATGTATGGCTGTTTTACAGGCATGTGTGCCATATGCATGCCTCATTTCTGCAGAGGCCAGTAATTCATTATTGTGTGATGTATTGGTACTTCTTTTCTATGGCTGTTCAGTTGCCCCAGTACTGCTGCTGGGGAGCCTGTCTCCATGGTAGAAGCTGCTCTATTGTTGAACAACACTTGACCTTCATGTGGATTTGTGTCTCAACTCTGTTCTCTGCCACAGATGTTTCTTTGTCTTCATGCCAGTTCTGAGTGGTCTTGGTTCTTTTTTTAAAGACAGATTTTCTATTTAATTATGTTGTGTGAGAGATGAGGGTGTATGTGTTCACATGGGGAAGTCAGGAAACAACTTTGTGGAGTCACTTCTCATTTCCACCTTTGTAAGCATTCTAGGGATCAACTCAGGTCCTTAGGCAAGTGTTTCTCCCTGCCCGCCCCCAGCCCTCTTATTGCCTGAGGATCTGAGAACACACTGAGTTTTGATGGGGATTCAGGGAAGGTCTTTGAGGAAGTGATCATAGGAACTGACACTTGTATGTCAAGCACAAAACTGACATTTGTTTTACTTAATTATCACAATAACCCCACATTTTTTTTTTAAAGACAGTGTCTCACAGTGTCACACTGGGTCGTCTAGAACTTGCTACTTAGTGCAGGCTGACCTTGAGCTCACAGGGATCCAACTTCTGCCTCTTGAATGCTGGAATTCAAAGTGTGTGCAACCACCCCCAGCCCTAAAATAGTTCCTTCTGATTAGTGTCTGCAGGCTTTAGATTTTATTTATTTACTTATTTTTTTGGTTTTTTGAGACAGGGTTTCTCTGTAGCTTTGGAGCCTATCCTGGAACTAGCTCGGTAGACCAACTGGCCTCGAACTCACAGAGATCCGCCTCTTGAGTGCTGATATTAAAGGTGTGTGCCAACATTGCCCGGCTTGCAGGCTTTACATTTTTGTGAGCATTCAATAACCAGCATGTTGGTCTATTCAACGTGTTGACTTCTCAACCTTAAAGTTAGGGAAACTAAAGCAAGGAATAATTAAATGACTGGTCCTGGGGAATAATGAACTTGGGTGTAAAAATTTCATATATGCCCTACCTTGCCCTCACCCAGCTGACAAAACTGCCTGTCTTCTCAAGCCTTCTTGCTTCAGTCCGCTTTTATTCCTCCAAAAGATACATGTGATGACTTGAGCTGAGGGTGGAATGCTGAGCTGTCCTCACTGGAGGGTTCTGGTTTGTCATCACAGGTCAAGTACATTTTGTGCCAGGTGCTCTCTGGCAGCCACATTGGTTTTATCTCCTGGGGGAGAAAGTAACCTTGTGCTGCTGAAAACCTACAGTCCCTGTGCCTCTCCAGTGGCATCTCACTGCCTTTATTCATGTTGTGGCCTCACAAAAAGCCCAGGTTTGGGCTGGAATTGCCCAAGAGCATGGGCTGTACCTATTGCTTTCCATTCTTGCTCATGTTCAGTGTGCACATGGTTAGGAGATACACATGATCTTGGAATGGCAGAGCCAAGTCATGTTTGCAGTTGTCACTAGCAGACCCTGGTAGACGTAGTTAGGCAGCCACAGAATGAAAGGGACACTGAGCTGATTACTTTTTGCTTTAGAAAACAGGTGGTACTTGCCATCTGAGGCTGACATTTTTAGGGGAAGGGCAAACACTGCTGTTTGACAGGTGCCAGGGGAGTTTTGGATAGTACCAGTTTTTGATACCCCTCAGATAGGTTCAAATGCTCTAAAGTGCATTATTCATTATTATTGTGATTCATTATTGTGACTTTGAGAGTGTCTTGTGCATTTAGCAAAGGTGCCATTGGTACTTGGCAGAGCTGACATGGGAAAGGCTCTGTGGATTTTGCATCTTTGCAAGGAGCATTGAGTTTATGGAGGAGCCTGACTTTTTACCAGCACCGGATGAATTGGATAAAACCAGTTCCAAGTTGAGATCTACAGTTGATCAGTGTGTAATATACTGCTTAGAATATATTTGTTTGTACATATTGTGATGTATACATTTGTGCAACTGTGTATATGTATCTAAGTAATGTGTGTGTCTGTACACACACAGAGAGAATCTGTTTTAATTAGTGTAGAGACAAGGTGTCTATGTAGTTCAGACTGGTATCAAACTAAGAACCCTCCTGCCCCAGCCTCTCCTGAGTGCTGGCATTACAAGCATGTGCTACCACATTCCAATTCAATTTTTGTAGTGCTAGAATTGAATGTTGAGCCTCTTGCATTCTAGGCAAACACTCAAGTCTACATAGTCTACATTTTAGAATTATCTAAAGATAATTTTGGATTTGGTGCACACCAGTAATCCCAGCACCCCGAAAGCTGAGGTAGAGTTGCTGCTGTGAACTTGAGGCAACCTGTGTATAGGAAGACATGGACTTAAAAAGCAAACCAGAAACAAATGCTATACCAAATTTATCAGCTCACAGTGATGAAATTGTTTATTTACAGACGTTTATTTTGTTCACTATGACAAGTCTTATGTAGCCTGGCTGGTCTAAAACTTTACATGTAGCTGAGGATGTTTTCGAACTTGTGATCCTCCTGCCTCTGCCTCCATAGTGCTGGGATTATAGGTGTGTGCCACCATGCCTGGCTTATTTATTTAGAGACAGGGTCTCACTTAACCTGGGCCATTGGGACTCAAGACCCTCCTGCCTCAGCCTCCTCAGTGATTGTAGGCATGCTCTACTCATGGTTCACTGAACACAGGGTGAAATTACTGGGCCAAGGAAGCAGTGCTCTAAAAGTACTGAGCTGGGGGAAGTCCTAGGGGTGTTTGTGATCAGGAGGGAGCATGTGCAGGGCCTGTAAGACGGAGTGCATGTGTGGTAGGGATTGGACCATAAAAAAATCCAACCCCCCCTTGTGCTGGGGATGGAGCCTAGAGTCTCGCCTCGTGTGTGCTCAGCCTATGCTCCTTCGCTGAGCTAACACACCCCCAGCCCTGTGGCGACTCCTAAGGTCTTCAGTGTCATTTGCACCTTAGAGCAAATGAAAACCATAGAAGGCTGTGATGGGGAATGGCATGAGCTGATCTGTTTAAAAATATCCTTCTGACTCCTGGGAAGGTAGGCTCGCAGGAGGGGTTCAGTGAGATCAGACAAAGCGAGGCTTTGACGTGGGGGAGAAGCACTCTGGAAAGAGGCTTTTGGAGACATTTTCTTTTATTGCCTTGTCATCAGAGTAGAGATGCTGACCAGTGAGACTTCAGGAGAAGACAGATATGTACGACAGAGTGTCTGCTACCCCACAGTGATTTATACGGACAAAGTGTCTGTTGCCCCAGAAGAGCTGTGCTTGCGACTTTTTTGTAGCATCTTGCTTAGATTGCTGTCCCTAATGACTACCTTTCTTCGTGACTTAGCCTTTTCCTGTAGAATACTCACATTTAACTAGGAAGAGGACTGTTGTCACCTGCACAGTGCTCTTCCTGTAAGACGTGATTTTTCTGGGGCCAGAGGTGAGAAGGGTAAAACAGGGTCACTTATTTGCTGGCAAGAAGCTGAAAGGAGACTACAGACCTCCAGTTTTAACCCCTTCTTCACTGCAGCTGCTCTTTCTGTATCCCTGGGGGTGGGAGGCTCTCAGGAAACAAATATCAGCACTGTCATGTTTCATCGACATTAAGTTTTATCTGTTATTGTCGTAGAGGCAGGAGAATCTCTGTGAGTTTGAGGCCAGTCTGTTCTACATAGTAAACTCCAGGATAGCCAAAGAGAGATCCTGTCTCAAAAACAACAATCAAGGCCTGCGGTGGTGGCTCACGCCTTTAATCCCAGCACTCAGGAGGCAGAGGCAGGCGGATCTCTGTGAGTTCGAGACCAGCCTGGTCTACAAGAGCTAGTTCTAGGATAGGCTCCAAAACCACAGAGAAACCCTGTCCTGAAAAAAACAAAACAAAAAAACCAAAACCAACCAAACAAACAAAACCCATTTTTTTTTTCCCCACTTGACACAGGTTCCTGTCCCCAAAGAGCAGAGCTTTGGATTTTGTTTGTTTGTTTGTTTGACAAAGACAGGGTTTCTCGGTGGCTTTGGAGCCTGGCTGGCCTTGAACTCACAGAGATCTGCCTGCTTCTACCTCCCCAGTGCGTGCTGGGGCTAAAATGCCTGTGCCACTACTGCCTGGCTGAGCTTTGGATTTTTTTTTTTTAAGATTTATTTATTTGGGGGCTGGAGAGATGGCTCAGCGGTTAAGAACATTGCCTGCTCTTCCAAAGGTCCTGAGTTCAATTCCCAGCAACCACATGGTGGCTCACAACCATCTGTAATGAGGTCTGGTGCCCTCTTCTGGTCTGCAGACAGAATATTGTATACATAATAAGTAAATAAATAAATATAAAAAAAAGATTTATTTATTTATTAAGTATACAGTGTTCTGTCTGCAAGTTTGCCTGCAGGCCAGGAGAGGGCACCAGATCTCATTACAGATGGCTGTGAGCAACCATATGGTTGCTGAGAATTGAACTCAGGACCTCCGTAAGAGCAGCCAGTGCTCTTAGCCACTGAGCCATCTCTCCAGCCCCAAGCTTTGGTTTTAAATTAATTAATCAATGCAGTACTGAGGATTGAACCCAGGACCTCCTGCATGTTAGATAAGTGCTCTGCCACTGAAGCACTAATCAGGATTTAGATTCTCTTTGAATTACCTTTAGTTGGTTTTTTTTTTTTTTTTTTTTTTTTGAGCCTGTTCTGGAACTCGCTCTATCGCTGCCTCCCGAGTGCTGGGATTAAAGGCATGTGCCACCATTGTCCCCCCCCCCTTTTTTTTTTTTAATTTTTAGGCAGGATCTCATATAGCTCAAATTAGCCCAGTCAGTCCCTCTGTACTAAGGGTGACCTTGAACTTTTCATCCTCTTCCCTCCACTTTATGCTGGGATTATAGATGTGTATGATAGATGTGTATTACCATGTCAGATTTTGTGTGTTTGGTGTTTTGAGATGTGAGACGGTTTTATGCACCCCATGCTGGCCTCCAGAACTTGCTGTGTAGTAGAGCTGGCTTTGAATTTACAGTCCTGATATCTGGGCTTCCACTTGGCTTGAGTTTATAGCTCTTGCAGGATTATGACTTTTATTTTTTCAAGCTCACTCAGCAGAGGGTTTCTGTGTAGTAAGTTCTAAAGCCTGTTCAGATGCTGACTTGAGGCTCTTTTTTTTTTTTTTTTTTTTTGAGACTGGGTTTCTCTGTGTAGCCCTGGCTGTCCTGGAACTAGCTCTGTAGACCAGGCAGGCCTCTTCCTCTGCCTCCTTAGTGCTGGGATTAAAGACCAGCAGCAGCAGCAGCACTGAGGCTCTTTCTCATAGGTACTTCTGCTGGGGATGCTCGGGTGCTCGTGCATCTTTCTGTGAAATGGCTGGGATCCACCTGAGACATTATAGCCAGAGATCCTTCTTTGTTTTGAGACAGGGACTCACTGTGTAGTCCTGGCTGGCCTAGGACTCACAGGCTGGTTTTGAACTTGTGGTGATCCTCCTGTCTGCTTTCCAGGTGCAGTGATTACAGGCATCTACTACTTCCATGGCATGTGTGATCCTTAATAAATATAGGTGGTTACCAGAGCTTAGCATGAGTGACAAGTCTCAGAATGAGCAAGAGAAAAGCACTCACTTCTTTTCTCCCTCCAGCGTCTTTGAAATTTATTTTATGTCATGGCGCTGCAAATTAAGCACAGGCTACACGTGCTCTCTCACTGAACCACACCCCAGCTGTCCTGTGTTGTCTTGGTCACTAAGTATCAGTCACTTCATTGGTAAGCTCTTTGAGTCATTCCATGTGCCTTCTTTAGATAATACAGACACAGCTCCATGATAGCAGGTGTGACTGGTTTGTGGACTAGTCCCTACTGTAGTGAATTCTGCTAGGTAGAAGGTGGGAGGAAGAGCTATTTGGAGACTTTTGTTTGTTTCAGTACTTAATGTCCAAAGTAATTGAGCCAGAGTCTGGGGTGGTGCAGGCTTATAATCATAACACTTGGGTGATAGAGGCAGGAGGATCAGGAGTTTGAAGCTAACTAGCTTGGGCTACTCAAAACCCTACCAAACCAAACCAAACCAAACCAAACCAGAAACAACCCCCCCAGAACAAAAACAAGTGCTGGGCCCAGTAGAAGGCTGCACATGTCTGGCCAACCGAATACAGTCCAGGCTCCTGCTATGAAGGAAAGCACTGACTCCCATGATTTGCCCTCTGGCCTCTAGCACACTGTGGCATGCAGCTACACTCATATACACACATCATACACACATAATAATAAACCAAATACTAAAAAGAAACAAAAAAATCTCTAAGTGCATAGAGCCCTATGAGTCCTGTCATTTCTCTGCGTCTTCTCAGTGGGATTGTCAGCAGCTGGAGTCACTGCTTCTCACTAGTCAGCATGCTGCCAACCACAGAACTATTTTATTGTCCATATAGTTGAGGGAAAGACTTTGGTCATCAGAAATGCTTTTGGAAAAATTAGCTAAGAGCGGGGTTTAATGTATAGTCAAGCTCAAGGGGATGTCTTATGGCATGGAAACTTCGATTAGTAAAGATCTATTTGAAATACCATAGGGACAGCCCCAGAGCCACACAGAAGCGAAGTGTCTGGAAAGACAGTGGAACTGAAATGACACACTAAACAGCTTGTGGGAAACGATCATAATTAAGCATAAGAGCTCTGTCCCTCAGGACATCCACCAGTAACAACAGCGGGAAACTAATGCTTATTAACCCTTTCTTCTGTTGGTCCTCTGCACTAAATATTGGTTTCTGTGGTTCCCCTGGAAACAGCCCTCTCATCTGCTCACCCTTAATAACAGGACGGGCCTAATTACAAGTTGTAAATGAAATGCTGCAGTCTATTTAATAGAAGGGTAAGCAAAGGGCCACCTGCCTTATCGCCTGCTTCTGATAATGCTGAGGGGTAAGGGGTGTTTACTAAATCTCACCTGAGATGCCGCAGCAGTTCTGCCAGGACCTCCCACACCTACCTCCGGGTTTGTAGTGATGCTCTAGGGAAGAGAGGAGACTGAGATAACCAGGGTGAGGACCCACCCAGCCCCGAGTGAGAAATGAGACTAATGATTAACTTTGATTTCAGGCTGTATGTGCTTGTTCACTATAATACTAGCAGTTTGGAGGCTGAGGCAGGTGGATTGCCAGTTGGAGGCCAACCTGGGTTACACACAGTGAGACTGTCTCAAAACAAACAAACAAAAAGGAAAAAACTTACTTTTATAGTTTTTTTAACAGGGTTTTTCTGTGTAACAGCCTTGGCT
The DNA here is from genome assembly GCF_014885135.2 of Alexandromys fortis. Classification (NCBI taxonomy): domain Eukaryota; kingdom Metazoa; phylum Chordata; class Mammalia; order Rodentia; family Cricetidae; genus Alexandromys; species Alexandromys fortis. The sequence continues at coordinate 6,525,473 of NW_026067985.1, read as the reverse complement.
GTCCTGGAACTTGTAGACCAGGCTGACCTTGAGCTCAAAGAGATCCTGCCTCTGTCTCCTGGGTGCTGGTGCTAAAAGTGTGTGCGTGCCACCATTGCCTGGCTTAGTGTTTTTAAAAAATACAAACCTTTTACAATTTATAATTTATATGTTTAAAAAATGCACTTTTTCTTTTGACTTTATTTTGAACTTAAGATCTTTATTTTTTTTTTTTAAAAACTTGTGTGTGGGTCTTTAGTGTGGGGCTATGAATGTGAGCACAGGTGCTCCAGAAGCCAGAGGTGATGAGTCCCCTGAAATTAGAGTTACAGATGGAAACTGAACCCAGGTTCTCTGAAGGTTTAGCAAGTGCTCTTGATGACTGAGTCATCTCTCCAGCCCTCACTAGTGGTAACATTTTAATTCCATTCTGTTTTATTATTTTGTCTCTGTGCTCACTCCATGTATGTGCATATCTGCAGATATATAGTATTTTGTAACACTTTTCTGAACATTCAGGGTAAGTTACATAGCTCATAACTCTTTATTGCTAAAAGTACTTAAGAATACTTTTCCTGGGCTGGAGAGATGGCTCAGTGGTTAATTAAGAGCATTGCCTGCTCTTCCAAAAGTCCTGAGTTCAATTCCCAGCAACCACATGGTGGCTCACAACCATCTGTAATGAGGTCTGGTGCCCGCTTCTGGCCTTCAGGCATACACACAGAAAGAATATTGTATACATAATAAATAAATATTTAAAAAAAAGAATATGTTTTCCTTTGTTCAGTTTTGGTGCTTAAACCCAGACCCTTATGCATACTTAGGGCAAGCTTTCTACCATTTATCTACCTCATGCCTTTGAAAGATTCAAAAATTTTCATTTATGTGTACATGTGTGTTCTACATGTCTTTATATACATTTATGCCTTGGGAGACCAGAAGAGGACATTGGTTCCCCTGGAACTGAAGTGACAGGTGGTTGTGAGCTGCCTGATGTGGGTGCAGAGAACTGAACTCCAGTCTTCTGCAAGAGCAGCAAGTGGTCTAACTATGGAGCCATTTCTCTAGTCCCTTGTAACAACCTTTGTGAAAACGGTTTTTATTCAGCTGTATGTATATATGTCCTGGAGACAGTATCTGTCTGTGCAGCCCTGACTGGCTCTGCTGTGTAGCCCAGCCTGGCCCCAAGCTGTGGGCACTTGCACTTTTTCCTTCTGAGAGCCAGGTTACAGGTGCTCACCACCATGCTTGGCTCCAAATTTCAGCAATTTTTTACAAAATTTTATTTATTTTTATGTGTATGAATGCAATGTCTGTGTGTATGTCTATGTACCACGTGACTATGGAAGCCAGAAGAGGGCATTGGATCTCCTGGAACTGGCATCACATACGGGTATGTTGTCTCCAAATTTTTTTCCCAAAATTTTATTTATTTATTTATTTATTTATTTATTTATTTATTTATTTATTTATTATGTATAAAATGTTCTGTCTGTGTGTGTTCCTGCAGGCCAGGAGAGGGCACCAGACCTCATTACATATGGTTGTGAGGCACCATGTGGTTGCTAGGAATTGAACTCAGGACCTTTGGAAGAGCAGGCAATGCTCTTAACCGCTGAGCCATCTCTCCAGCCCCCTCCAAATTTTAATTGGAGACAGGATCTTACCATGTGGCTCAGGCTGGCCTGGAATAGTTTATGAAGCCTATGGGGGCTATCTTTGAACTGTCTGTATAGTCCAGATTGACCCGTAACTTGATGTAGCCCAAGCTGGTCTCGAACTTGCAGACTTCTTGCCTTGACTTCCCTCAACCTTGTAATACCTGGGATTATAGGAATATGTCATGTGCTTGGCTTCTACTGTACATTTCTTTTTTCTTTTTTTGATGTAGCTCTAGCTTTCTGGGAATAAACAACTCTTGAAATTATTAGCACTTTTATACACATTGAAATACCTTTTTTCCAGTTAGATTGCATATTGAGAAAACCTGGTGGCTGGAGAGACAGCTCAGTGGTTGAAAGCACTGGCTGCTCCTGCAGAGGACTGAGGTTCAATTCCCAGTACCCACATGGTGGCTATCAACTTTCTGAACCTCCAGTTCCAGGTAATTAGCACTCTCTTCTGGCTTTCCCAGGCACTGCAGGCAAAACACCCTGTACATAAAATAAAAATAAAATCTTGTAAACAAAAATAAATCCTTCAGGGAGCTGGAAAGATGGCTCAGAGGGTAAGAGCACTGACTGCGCCTCCAGAGGACCTGAGTTCAATTCCCAGCAATCACATACATGGTGGCTCACAACCATCTATAATAGGATCTGATGCCCTCTTCTGGTATGCAGGTATACATGTAGAACACTCATACATAAAATATAAATAAATAGGCTGCGTCCGCAGCCATGAATATGCTTAGGCTACAGAAGAGACTTTGCCTCTAGCGCCCTTTGCTGTAGTAAAAAGAAGGTCTGGTTGGACCCCAATGAGACCAATGAAATCGCCAATGCCAACTCCCGTCAGCAGATACGGAAGCTGATCAAAGATGGGCTGATCATCCGGAAGCCTGTGACTCCATTTCCTGGGCTCGATGCCGGAAAAACACTTTGGCTTGATGGAAGGGCAGGCATATGGGCATAGGAAAGCGGAAGGGTACTGCCAATGCCCGAATGCCCGAGAAGGTGACCTGGATGAGAAGGATGCGGATCCTGCGCCGGCTCCTCAGGAGATAACAGTGAATCCAAGAAGATTGACCGCCATATGTATCACAACCTGTACCTGAAGGTCAAAGGGAATGTCTTAAAAAACAAGTGGATTCTCATGGAGCACATCCACAAGCTGAAGGCAGACAAGGCCCACAAGATGCTCCTGGCTGACCAGGCTGAGGCTTGCAGGTCTAAGACCAAGGAAGCACGAAAGTGCCGAAGGAGCGCCTCCAAGCCAAGAAAGAGGAGATCATCAAAACTTTGTCCAAGGAGGAAGAGGCCAAGAAATAGAGCTTCCCTTGTATCTGTACATAGTGGGCTACCTGTGGCCTCAGGTGGATCAGTCATTAAAATAAAACAAGCCTTTGTCTGGTGCCCTGTTTAAAAAAAAAATAAATAAAATTAAAAAAATAGTCCCCTAAACAGAAACAACCCAAACTCCAGAACTGCCCTTTCCCTCACCCCTGGTATTTATTTTCTGCCTTCCTTCCTTCCTTCCTTCCTTCCTTCCTTCCTTCCTTCCTTCCTTCCTTCCTTCCTTCCTTCCTTCCTTCCTTCCTTCCTTCCTTCCTTCCTTCCTTCCTTCCTTTTTGAGACAGGGTCTCTGTGTAGTCTTGGCTGTTCTGAAACTCACTCCGTAGACCAGGCTGGCTTGAACTCACAGAGATCCACCTGCCTCTGCCTCCTAAATGCTGGCATTAAAGGCATGCACCACCACTGTCCTACCAGAACTGCATTCTTAACTCTCTTTCTCATTAGGTCCGGAAGAATCATCTAGTATTACAGCCTTATTTTGTATATTTAATGCTTATAAAAGTACAACTTGTGTTAATAAATGAAAATGCATGTATTTTTTTTAAAATACGTGTCCTTATTGACTTTATGAAAGGGATTTCCAAAATGTGTAAATTTTAAAAAATTGTTAAATGCACTTAATAGAAATAATGGCTGTTGGGGCTCAGTGGTTAAGAGCTCTGGCTCCTCTTCCTAGAGGACCCGAGTTCAGTTCCCAGCACCCACATAACAACCCCCAACTGTCTATGACTTCAGTTCCAGGGAATCTGATTACCTTCACACCAATTCACATAAAATAAAGTTAAATTAAAAAAAAAAGAAAGAAAATGGCTGTCTTTTCATACTTCAAGGCCAAAGGTGAAGTTTGTCTCTGTGTCTACTGACCTTTGGAGAGCTGTTTGACACTGGGTCGTTTCCTGTACTGCTGAGCATGGTAGACCTCCCTAGTTATGTCAGAGGAGCTTCCAAGCCTTTGCTGTGGAATATGTTTGGTGCGCTTCACCATGTGGTCTACTTGAGCTGTTGGTTGTGTTGAAAGACTCTTGGCCCCTGTTGTTTTAAATTTGTGTTGGTTACCAATAGACACCACTTTATGAGTGATGGACTTGGGACAGAACTGGGTGAGATGATGCTAGGATGCCAGTGCAGCAGTGGCAAGAAACGGCAGAATTCTCTCCACCAGTGATAAGCTAGTGAACATACCGAAAATTGATATTTCTCATGAGAGAGGCTTTGGAGCAAGCTTTTAGCTTAGGCTGATTCCTTAGATAATCACATTTATTTATTTATTTATTCATTTATTTATTTATTTATTTATTTATTTATTTATTTATTTATTTATTTTTATTGAGACAGGGTTTCTTTGTGTAGCCATGGCTATCCTGGAACTTTTTCTGTAGACCAGATTGTTCTGGAACTCACAGAGATCTGCTTGTCTCTGCTGGGATTAAAGGCATGTACCACCACTGCCTAGCTGAATCCAAATTATTATTATTATTTTTTTAAATAATTTGTTTACTTTTCTTTCATTTGCATTGGTATTTTGCCTGCATGTATGTCTGTGAGGGTGTCAGACCTTGGACTTAGAGATGATTGTTAGCTTCCATGTAGGTGCTGGGGATTAAACCCTGGTCCTCTGGAGGAGCAGTTAGTGCTCTTAAACACTGAGCAATCTCTACAGCCCTGAGTCCAAATTCTTAACGTTTCTGCAGTAGCCTGTAGATCAGCTGCGTGTGTCCAATATAAGGGATATACTAGAACCAATAGTGACTCTGTGCCATCAATTGGAGCCGCTTCTCCACTGAGTATTGCATTTCTGTACCCAAACTGGGGAGACTGAGGCAGGAAGACTGGGGCTCTGGAGTCTACAGGGCTGCAGAGTGAGATTCTAACTCCAGAATACATTGCTGCATGTTAGCCCTTTGCAGGAGTTTGGGATCCACTGAGAAAGAGACACATCTACCTCCGTGGGACTGCTGGGCCAGCCTTGAGTGTAGCAGTTGTGGAGCTCTGTGATTAGACGCTGAGCTGTGTATCACCCAGGGGAAGTATGGGACTCATCAGGAAGGTGAGATGGGGTATCTATCTGACTGTGGAGCTGCAGAGGGCTACATAGGTCACCACAGAGGCTGCCAGAGCACAAGAGGCAGTAGGGACCCATTAAAATCTGTGACTTCACTGTGTTTTCTTTTAAAATTATTTCATTAAAGCCGGGCGGTGGTGGCGAACGCCTTTAATCCCAGCACTGGGAGGCAGAGGCAGGCGAATCTCTGTGAGTTCGAGGCCAGCCTGGTCTACAAGAGCTAGTTCCAGGACAGGAACCAAAAAGCTACGGAGAAACCCTGTCTCGAAAAATAAAAAAAAAAAAAAAAAAAAAAAATCATTAAAATTTTTTATTTAGTTTAAAATTTTGCTTTCTTATTTTATGAGTGGGAGAAAGTGTGTGTGTGTGTGTGTGTGTGTGTGTGTTTGCCCCTCAGTGTGGTTAGAAGACAGCACTGGAGATTCCAGGGGTCTGACTCTGGCTGCCATGATTGGCAGTAAGCGCTTTACCCACTGTGCTGTCTCACTGGCCTGTTTATTTATTTATGCTGTATGTGTGTGTACACTTTGGGGGGAGGGCACATGGGTGCCATGACACACATGTGAAAGTCAGATGGTCATGGCAAGCGCCTTTAACCCACTGAGCCATCTTGCCAGCTTTTCTTTTCACTACAGTCAGTGCTCTGCTTCCAAAGCACCAAGCTGGCCTGCACATGACAGTGTCTTCGTATTAACTTACGTCCATTGCATGACAGTGCCCACTCAGTTTCATATCTTAGCGTGGCAGGAAACTCAGAACCCACAATGGAAACATTTCACAAATTTAACTCCATCAAGAGGAACTTCTGTAGGAAAAAAACAACCAAAAGCAAGAGATACCTGCCATACTTGTAGTTAAGGATAATTTTCTGGCTATGTCATAAGCTTCTACATATTAGTAAGAGGAAATTTCAAAAGTGGGGAAGAGTCCCAGCACTTGGGTGAGGCAAACAAACAAACAAAAACAAAAATGGACTGACACCTCAGGAAATTGGTAGAAAGTTATCAAAGAAATGCAACTTTCCTCTGGTCAGAGGTGCAGGCAGCGTGATAATTATGCAGTGTTGGTAAAGATGAGGGATGGAATGTCTGGAAGGGATGCCTTGTTAGAGTAGTCAGCGGCATTTTTCACCATAGAAGTTAAGGGCTGGGGATACAGCTTAGTGTTTAGTGTGTACCACACATGTCCAAACAAAAGAATCCCTTAAAGTGGGCCTAATGGCGCATGCTGTAACCTCAGCACTTGCAAGATCTTTTGAGCCCAGTGTTGCCTGCACTGACTTAATTTCTAAAAATCTGATTTACCTATGTGAATGTGTCCAAAGATGAGTGAGTGCAGCATTATCATGGGTCCTCCCTCCGTACCTCCCTCTGTCCCTCCCTCCGTCCCTCCCTCCTTCCTTCTCTTTCCCATCTTCCTGCCTTCCTTTTTGATAAGGTCTGGCTAAGAGCCTCGGATAGCCTGGAATGTGCTGGGACAAGGCTGATTGTACTCTGCCTTGTGAATGCCGGGATTGCACATGAGCACTACCGTGCTTGACTGTTCTTTTTTTTTGAGACAGTCTTGCTGTGCTGGCTAGGTTGGCTCTGTCACTAAAAAGATCTACCTGCCTCAGCCTCCTGAGCACTGATATTACAGATGTGAGTAACCAAAGCAACTGCATAAACCTCTTATATCCAGGGATATAACTGTGGTGACACATTCATACAATAGAATATTCTGTACTTATGATAAAAAGGTATTCCCACAGGAAGACCTTCAAGTTGTAGGTTAAAAGTTGGGTTCCTGCTTGTGTGTGCAGTGCTGAGTTTCTCACAGGTGACTTTTTTATTTTTTATTTTTGTTTTTTCAAGACAGGGTTTCTCTGTGTAGCTTTGGAGCCTGTCCTGGAACTTACTTTGTATATCAGGCTGGCCTTGAACTCACTGAGATCTGCCTGCCTCTGCCTCCCAAATGTTGGGATTAAAGGCCTGCGCCACCGCTGCCCAGCTGTGACTTTAGTTTTGAGAGAGGGTTTCTCACTGAATCCAGAGCCCACATAAAAGTGGAAAAACCATCTCCACAAGGTTTTGGCTAGAGTATCTGACCAGCAAGCTCTCGGGGCTCTTCTATCCTCACTTCTCTGGTAACATGGGTGCTGGAGATCTGAACTTAGAGAGTCCTATGCTTGCATGATAGGCACTTTACTGACTGAGCCATCTCCCTAGCCCTGATGTACTGGTAAAACATCCACAAATCAAGGATACAAAGTCTTAAAAACAACTCTTGGGGATGGAGAGATGGCTCAGAGGTTAAGAGCACTGGCTGTTCTTCCAGAGGACTTGAGTTCAATTCCAAGCAACCACATGGTGACTCACAACCATCTGTAATGAGATCATCTGGTGCCCTCTTTTGAACATTGTATACATAATAAATTCATATATATAAAAAAATCAACCCCTGATGATTGTAGACTTAAGGGTAATTTTTCAAACACTGTAAGATTTTTGTTTTTAAAATAGAAGGAAGAGAGGACAGTGGGGACAGAGAATAGGCCAGCAGGTAAATGTTAGGCCCAGGCTAGATAACTGCACAATGAAGCGATTGCCGAACCTGCCATGCTCAACTCAGGAGTACTGATAGTAGGCCTTGACTCCAGAGAGGGAGGCTGGGATTGTTTCACTGTCTATCCAGAAGAAGCACCATTTTCCTTATTAGTGTCCTGGTAATTTGGGACTGGAAAGAGCCTCGTGGCTAAGAGCACTTGTTGCTCTTCTAGAAGACCTGAGTTTAATTCCCAGCACCCATGTAGCAGCTCGCAACTGTCTGACTTTAGAGGATCTGATGTCCTTTTTGGCTTCTGGGTACACGGTACACATTTGATGCACCAGTAAAACACTCCTATACATAAAAGTATAAATAAATCTTGTAACTCTGATTGTTGTAGACTTACGGGTAATTTTCCAGCATCATGATTTAAAATAATTAAGAGTCAGCGAGATGGCTCAGTGGATAAAGGCACTTGCCCTTGGTCCTTACATCCTGAGTTCCATCCCTAGGACCATGTGGTGGAAGGATAGAACCCACCCCAAATTGTCCTCTTATCTGCACGTGAGTGCCATGGCATGAACACACCCATACAGAAAATTAGAATCTTAGTAGAAGCAGGAAAATTCTGCAGATTACTAAAGAACTAAAGTGAAAGTTGACAGTGATGGGTAGAGCCAGGCACTGGCCTGGAACCCCAGCAAGCTGTGCCCCCACCCAATGACTGATTTGAACAGAACTTTGCAACCTAAACTCTGCTTAGAAAATAAATTGGCACAGGGGGAGCAACACTGGCTAAATCACACAGACACAGGCGGAGATAGTCGGTTCCTGAGAACAGGCAGGGCTGTCTTAGAAGAACACTGAACCAAAAACACCTAATGGCCTGTAGGCATAGCTGGGGCAGGTGTGTGACTCCTTTTGGTGCCATGACCACTTGTCCTCTAGACCTGTGAGAGGCAGGCATTCTGTCACCCACATCACACTGGTGAAGAGAGTGGAGGCACAAGACTGAGAAGCTTGCCCAGGATGACCTTGAACTTCTGATTCTCCTGCTTCCACCATCAAGGTACACATCACTGTCTGCCACTGGGACGTGTAGGCACTATTCTAGGCAGTTCTGTGCTTTATGAGCTACATTAACTCATCCTCTCAACCCCCTGTGCCATAGGGGGTTCTTCCTGCTTCATAGATGGCTTAAGAGGGGTTAATTAACTAGCAAGGGTCATTGAGCTAGAATTTGAACCAAGACAGTCTGGCACCAGACCTTTGAAACCGTACTATCAAATGATTTTTCATCCACTGGAGGGTGCTTTTAGCACTAATACCATAAATCTGGTACTCTGATGGATTGATTCTGTCTTTGACCTGTATTATGAAATAATTTTTTAAAGTCCCCCTCCCTCTCCAGACAGGACCTTACTTGTGTAGCCCTGGCTTGGTCTAGAACTCTGTAGGCTTTGAACTCTCAGAAATCTGCTTGCCTCCACCTCTTGAGTGCTAGGACTGATTTAAGTTGTGCAACACCACACCCGCCTGTTTTTTGTTGTGATGAATAGAAGGTGTTCATGCCTCTCAGCTTTAGACTGCCATGCCAGAGTGGACACTTTTAGAGGTTTGCAGACGGAGTAGAAGAGACTTGGTGTGGGTAAAGACTTTTTTTTTTTTAATATTTATTTATTTATTATGTATACAATGTGTGTATGTCTGCAGGCCAGAAGAGGGCACCAGACCTCATTCCAGATGGTTGTGAGCCACCATGTGGTTGCTGGGAATTGAACTCAGGACCTTTGGAAGAGCAGGCAATGCTCTTAACCACTGAGCCATCTCTCCAGCCCGGGTAAAGACTTTTTGTTTTGTTTTTCAAGAAAGGATTTTATCTTGGAACTCACTCTGTAAACCAGGCTGTCCTAGAACTCAGAGATCCACCTGCTTCTGCTTCTTGAATACTGGAATTAAAGGTATGGACAGCCACTGCCTGGCTTTTGTTTTTTTCTTTTAAAAACAAGACAAAAAAATAATGGATGGCTCAGATTATCATTCTGAGTGCCAGAGTAT
>NW_026067985.1:6486549-6514598 GCF_014885135.2 Alexandromys fortis | reverse complement strand
TTTTTTTTTTTTTTTTTTCGAGACAGGGTTTCTCTGTGGTTTTGGAGCCTGTCCTGGAACTAGCTCTGTAGACCAGGCTGGTCTCGAACTCACAGAGATCCGCCTGCCTCTGCCTCCCAAGTGCTGGGATTAAAGGCGTGCGCCACCACCGCCCAGCTAGATTTTTTTTTTTTTTTAAAAAAAACAAGTATTCTATGGGGAGGCAGCTTATGTTTATTTCTGGAAATACCTTGTTCTGCTCTTATGTCTGTATATTTGTCTCTACATGTGTATTAAACGTTAAGTTTGCATGGGTGTCTCCCTTTGCAGTCTGGTACCCTGTGAGTGTTCTGGTTCTTTAGCAGTGTGAACCTGGCTCTTGTGAGCCTCCGAACCTGTCTGATTCATGAGGTAGTTTGTGTTTGTCTGGTTTCATTGCTTGCAGACAATTTCCTGATCGTATGGATGACCTTTTGGGGCAGAAAAAGCCACGAGTTCATTGTGTGAATAGCCCAGCCCTACTGGCCGTGCCCCTCTCCCTCCTCCAGTACCTGCAGGATGGCAGGATCTCAGTGTTCCACCCAGGAAAAGGGACTAAGGAAAGGGGAAGGTCTGGCCTGGAAACTAGCTGTCAGCTGCTGCTCACAGGCATCCACCATGATGGTGTGAGGGTTCTCAGCTGTGGTGGTGTGGGTGTTACTGAGGTGTCTGGTTCTCAATGTTGTTTTTCTTCCTTCTAGATGGTTTCACCCCAACATCACTGGTGTGGAGGCAGAGAATCTTCTGCTGACCAGAGGAGTCGATGGCAGTTTTTTGGCAAGGCCCAGTAAGAGTAACCCTGGAGACTTCACTCTGTCCGTTAGGTAAGTTGGAAGGTAAAGGGAGACACTCAGGGTGTTTTCAGAGAAAGGGCGAGGCCACATTTGACTGCCTCACCCCTTCCTGCAGAGCTTGAGGGCCTGTTGCCCTGTGGAGCCACTCAGGGCATTGGCCTGCTCCTATGCTTTTTTTTTTTTTTTAATGATTTTATGTGTATGAATGTTCTGCTTGTATGTATGTGTGTGTGCCCTGTGTGTGCTTGGTGCCCACAGAGGCTAGAAGAGGGTATCCGATCCCCTGGAACTGGAGTAACAGATACTTGTGAGCCACCATGTGGGTGCTGGGAACTGAACCTGACTCCTTGGAAGAGCAGCCAGTGCTCCTAACCGATGAACCAACTCTCCAGCCCCAGTTTCCATGCCTTTTGTGGTCACCCAGAGTCACAGCCTTGGGAAGCAGTGGAAAGGTTACTGGGCTTCTGCTTACAGCGGTAACCAAGCATACCTTGGGCAGAGATATACACCTGGAGCCTCCAGAGCTGAGTCCTGTCTCCTGGTTTTTCTTTTCAGCTATGGATTTTGTCAGGGAACGGGCTGTGTTAAGGTTCTTCACATCACTTTCCTTGGTCAAGAATGAAAACCTCTGTGAGGAAGTTGTGGTCCCCTTGAGTCCCTGCCTTGTCCCGTTTCCATCCTTCTTTCCCAGAGGAAGCCATTGTCCAGAGTTTGCATGGATCCTCTTGATGTGTTGCATACTTGACTGCCTCATGAGCTCTGTGTTCCCAGCATGTTAATCATTCTGTAGTTCATGTATCCATTAAAGTGCTGTTTGAGCTGCATGCTGGGACATCTAGCTGTTCATTGTAATGGCTACTCGGTGGTCAAACCATGCAAACATACTAACTCCTCCATTCTTCTAGTGATGGACATTGGGAGGCTTTGGTTTGTTTTAAATCCTTGGGGACAGTGAGGTGCATCCTCACAGTCCCATTGAGCAGGCATGGGGGAGTTTCCTAGATGATAATTTCTATATGCCTTTTCTAGCTATTTAAACTGAAGTGTATGAGTTTGATTTTATAGACATTACTTCCACATAGGGAAGAGTAATTCATGTCCTTGAGAATTTATTTAGAATCTCACTGGGACTTAGGAAGTGCCCATTTATTTAATTAATTCATCCATCCATCTATCCATTCATTTATTTTTATTTATGACACAGGGTCTCACTAGATAGCACTGGCTGGCCTGGAACTTGATATACAGACCAGGTTGGCCTTGAATTCACAGAGATTTACTTGCTTCCCTGCTAGGATTACAGGCACACTTCACAGCACGCCAGATTCTTGAGCCTTTTGAAAGAAAGGGGGATCCGTAGGAACTCAGCCTGAATCTTACATGAAGAGTTGTTATTGCCGACTGGACAGTGCATGCTAGACTTCTATATTATTCATCAGGTTTTAGATATGCTTGTTCGTTATGTGTATGATGTACATCTGCCACAGTCCCCTCCTTCCGCCTCAGTCCCCCCCTCCTCCCACCTCAGTCCCTCCTCCTCCTGCTGCAGCTCCTTTTCTGTGGTTCCATGGACTAGGCTTAGGTTGTCAGGCTTTCCCTGCAGAGCCAGCTAACCATCCTCAGATTTGGTTTTTTCTTTTTTAACATTTAGATTTTTATGTACTATTTTTTTAACATTTATTTATTTGTGTGTGTGTGTGTGTGTGTGTGTATGTGAAAGTGTCATGGCATGAATGTAGTGAATGTATAGGTCGGAGGACAGCTTTGGGAGTTGGTTTTCCCCTTCTACCATGTGCGTCCTGGGAATCAAACTTTACTAGCAAGCCCCCTTTACCCACTAAGCCATCTCACTGGGCCCTGTTGATTTTGGTTGTTGTTGGATCTTTTTGTTTTGTGTTTTTGAGACATGGTCTCATGTATCAAAGGTTGGCTTTAAACTTCTGATCCTACTGCCTCAGCCTTGCAGGTGCTGGGTTTATAAGTGTGTATCACCATACTTTTTAGGCAATATTTATATATTTAAAAGCAAGCCTTTAAAATTTGTTACTTATTTTAAACATTGTCTTGCTCTGTAGCCCATTGTTTTCCTGTCTCAGCCTTCCAGATGTCTGGCTGTTGGTATATTTTTTTGATAAATATTTTGAGTTTCTATCTTTTATTTGTCTACTTTTGAAAGTCTTTTTGGTACCTATTCATTTTTATTGCCTTTGGGCAAAATGATTAGGAGTAGATTTGCTGGACTACAGGGTAAGTGGGCGTTTTATATTTATATTTATTTAGGTTTTTTGAGACAGGGTTTCTGTTTGTATCTTTGACTATCCTGGAACTAGCCCAGTAGACCAGGCTTGTCTTGAACTCAAAGAAATCTGCCTGTCTCTGCTGGGATTAAAGGCGTGTGCCACCACGGCCTGGCTGGGTGTTTGATTTTAACCTTAGCTGTGTGTCCTTCAGTGTTTTTCTTTTTTGAAACAATCTTTTCATTTTAAATTATCAATCTCAGTTCCCCCTTATAGTAGGAGGAATGGGCTGTGTTCCGCCACCCAGCTAGCTTAACCCCTGAAATAATCACATAGAAACTGTATTCATTTAAACACTGCCTGGCCCATTATCTCTAGCCTTTTATTGGCTAACTCTCACATCTTGATTAACCCATCTCCATTAATGTGCATCGCCACTTGACTGTGGCTTACCGGCATGAGTCTAACCAGCGTCTGTCTCAGGCAGGAGAGCCATGGCGTCTGCCTGACTTTGTTCTTCTTCCCAAAATTCTGTTCTGTCTTCCCTGCCTACCTGAGTTCCGCCCTATCAACTAGGCCAAGGCATTTTCTTTAATGACCAATAAAAGCAACACAAATACAGAAGGACCTCCTATATCACCCCCCCTTCCTCCTGCTCCCCCTACCTTCTCCCCATCCCACCTTCCATCCACTCTGCAGAGAAGATAAGACCTCCCAAAGGGAGTCAACAGAGTCAGTCCCATCACATTGAGGCGCAGGACAAAGGCCCTTCTCCCTGTATCTAGGCCGAGCAAGGTATCCCTCCATAGGAAATAGGCTCCAGAGAGCCAGTTCGTGTATTAGGTGCCCTTGATTGTTAAGAACAGTAATTGTTCTCATTTAACCTATCCTATAAAATAGGCCACTTGTTCAAAATGGAAGCTACACAGGGCACAGGTGCAGACACAGTGCTGTGGGTTGGCATAGTTGAGGGGGTTCCTTGACCTTCAGTTCCTGGGATAGGGTAAATCTTTTCATTGGGTTTGTTCCAGTGTTTGGGTAAAATCTACCAAATGTGAGGTCTCTTTTTCCAAGTATTGCTCTTTGACATCTCTCCTCCCAATGGACTATTTTAGACGAAATGGAGCCGTTACCCACATCAAGATTCAGAACACTGGGGACTACTATGACCTCTATGGTGGGGAGAAGTTTGCCACATTGGCTGAACTGGTCCAGTATTACATGGAGCATCATGGGCAGCTGAAAGAGAAGAATGGAGATGTTATTGAGCTCAAGTACCCACTGAACTGTGCAGACCCAACCTCTGAAAGGTCAGTGCCATCTTAGTGAGCACAAATCTGTACTCTAAGACTGTGTGCTGTGTGCCTGCCTTATGGGACACAGAGGATCTGTGTGACTTCAAAGGCTGGTGTCTGTCCTTCGTACTGTTAAAACATTGTTTTGTTTTGTTTGTGACAGGGTCTAGTATAGTTCAAGGTGACCTGGAACTCATTGTGTAGCTGAGGATGACTGAATTCCTGATCCTCTTGCCTCTACCTCCTGAGTGCTAGGGCTACAGACATGCTTTACCATGCCTGACTTATGTGGTACTGGAGATTGAGCACAGGCTTGGCCATGCCAGGGAGGCTCTCTACACACTGAGCTACAGTGTATTAAAGTAAGAATGATGGCTTCGGTTTATGCGGAATGCCCTTTTCTTGCAGCAGCTGCTGTCAGTGCTCCTTACAGACTCCACAGCGCTCTCGCATTTTCCCTGAGTAGATTTAGATGTACTTGAATTGTAAGGTTTATCAACAGTCGATGATAGAGATGCTGAAACAGCAGCAGTGCTCCATGGTGGCTCAGACCAGTTGTTCAGCAGCATTACCAACAGAGGTCAGGCTAAGCCCATGGCTTTTCATCCTCTTTATAATGCTATCTCCCAAATGCGTAAGCGTGACTGTCTGCAGAGAATTGCCACTGTGTCCATTGGGAACTGTCATGTTGTGGAGCTCTTGCTGTGTGTTTGGAGTTGAGAGCTGGTACTTGCTTTATTTGCCCTGACATTGGCTTCTGACTGCAGATCCTGGGTCTGTATATCTTGTCTTTCTCCAGCTTCTGTATTATGTGCTAGTAGTTTGTTTCTCTGGCTGCTGTTGCCTCATGCTGTCTCCACCTCTAGTTCTGCAATGTACTTGTCCAGCAGTGTGTAGCTGGTCAAGGCTTCGGGGATGAGCGTTACCCACTAGGGTGTGCTTGTTTTCTTACCTAAAGCCATGGCATTCCTGTGGCTCTGTTATGATGTTTCTGTGGTCACTTAAGAGCTGGGTTGTCTCAGAATCTGCCATTTGATGGTCCTAGACAGCCTGCATCAATACTCTCCAGCATAATAGTTAAAGTACGGCCTTCTGGGTTCCATGTAGACATTGCTCTCTCTGCTTGTGTGAGCTCACACTCTTAGGGAAATCTCTGTCCTTGCTCCAAGATGTACATACCATTAAAGCTTGACTGATAACCCAATGTACTTGAAGAACTGGACAGCAGCTCTCGGGAGGCAGAGGCAGGTGGATCTTTGTGAGTTTGAGGCCAGCCTGGGCTACAAGAGCTAGTTCCAGGGCAGGCTCCAAAACTACAGAGAAACCCTGTCTCGAAAAACCAAAAAAGAAAAAAAAAGATCCATTCTTATGTAATGTCAACAAACACAGATTCATGATTGTTTTGTCTGTTTCATAATTTGTTTATTTGTTGCTTGAGTTCAGGTCTCCTGCGGGCTGGGCTTGCCTCCTGATGGCTGTATAGCTGAAGATGACCTTTAAATCCTCATTTTTTGCCTCCACTCTCCAGTGTATGATGTCTCAGTCAGGGTTTCTATTACTATGATAAACACCACAGCTAAAAACAGCTTGGGGGAAGAAAGGGCTTATTTCATTTTACAGCTTATAGTCCATCATTTAGGGAAGTCAGGGCAGGAACTCAAGGTTGAACCTGAAGGCCAAAACTGATGTAGAGGCCATGAGGGAATGCTGTTTACTGGCTTGTCCTCTTGGTTTGCTCAGCCTCCTTTCTTATAGCACCCAGAACCACCAGCCAAAGGATGGCATGACCAACAGTGGGCTGTGCCCTCCCTCATCAATATTCTATTAAGGAAATGCACCACATTCCCATCTGGAAGGAGTTATTTTCTCTATTGAGACTCTCTCTTCCCAAGTGATTCTAGCTTGTGTGAAGCTGACAGAAAACTAGTAATCACACATGAATTCTAGGCATAGGCCACCATGCCCAGGCTGCTAACTTTCTTATCTTTTCACTAAATGGCTGCACTTCAATAGTTGGTTCTTTTAGGGTTAGGCACTTAAAAAAAGTCAAGTGCATATTTAAAAGATGGGAAGTTTAAAAGAAAATAGAAAGCATTAAAGGTATTGCCTGCCTGCCTGCCTGCCTGCCTGCCTGCCTGCCTGCCTGCCTGCCTGCCTTCCTTCCTTCCTTCCTTCCTTCCTTCCTTCCTTCCTTCCTTCCTTCCTTCCTTCCTTCCTTCCTTCCTTCCTTCCTTCCTTCCTTCCTTCCTTCCTTCCTTCCTTCCTTCCTTCCTTCTTTTTGAGACAAAGTTTCTCTGTGTAGCCCTGGTTGTCCTAGAACTCACTCTACTCTATAGACCAGGCTGGCCTTGAACTCAAAGATCCATCTGCCTCTGTCTCCCGAGTGCTGGGACTAAAAGCATGCACCACCATCATCTGGCAAATATTGTTTTCAAGTGATCCTAGGCTCCTTTTTAAATTTTAGTGGAGGCTAGGTGTGGTGGTATTGCCTGTGATCTCAGCACTCAGGAACCTGAGGCAGAAAGATCTATGGCTCATGACCAACCTGGGCCACACAGTGAGATTGTCTCAAAAAAGAAAAACAAACTTTAGTGTCATTTTTAACACATTTTTGTCATTTTTCCTATCTGTTTGGGATGCAGAATCTGTCTAGTCAGACCCTCTGCCCCTTGGAGGAAGTTGTCTGTTTGGAATCTGTGTTGAGGAGTGCTGGCTCAGTGTGTTACATGAAAGAATACTGCATACCCCAGCTGAACTCAGCTTGTTTCCTTTTCAAACACTTAGGTGGTTCCATGGTCACTTGTCTGGAAAAGAAGCAGAGAAACTGCTAACGGAGAAGGGTAAGCATGGCAGCTTTCTTGTCCGAGAGAGCCAGAGCCACCCTGGAGACTTTGTTCTCTCCGTCCGCACCGGTGATGACAAAGGGGAGAGCAATGATGGCAAGTCCAAAGTGACCCACGTCATGATCCGATGTCAGGTAGAGCACCAAGGGGACTGTGGGTCTGGTTCAGGGGCATCTTGGGGCGGGAGGGACAGCTGACTTCTGCTGAGAGAACACTAGACACCCACATTGAGATTGTCTTATCTTTGTTGACTTGCTCATGGCTGACTCTCCTGTGTGCGGCTCATCGTTTTGAAGCACTGTTACTTTTGTGTTTTTTTTTTTCTTTTTTTCTTTTTTTTGTTGTTGTTATGTTTTTGTTGGCTTTTTTTTTTGTTTTTGTTTTTGTTTTGTTTTGTTTTGTTTTTTTTTGAGATAGGATTTCTTTGTGTAGCCCTCGCTCCTGGAGCTTACTCTGTAGACTGGCCTGTAATTGACAGAGATCTGCCTGCCTCTGCCCAGTTGTTTTTGTTTTTCTGAGATAGGGTCTCTCTGTGTATCCCTGGCTGTTCTGAAATTCACTATTATGGTTAGCCAGGCTTGGAACCTACAGATCTCTGCCTACATTTGGTTCCCTAGTGCTACCACCTTGCCCAATTTTCCTTTCTAGTTTTTCTTTTGTGTCCATCTCTGCACATGTTCAGTGCACACTGGCTGTCCTAAGAAGTGTCACAGGCGGTTGACACTGTCTGTGGACACCCCCTGGGGTCAACAGTCTTCAGCATCCTGTCTAAACATGTGCAGGCTTTCTTGTCCCATCTAGCTTCTCAGCTGTGTATGTGACATTACATGAGCGCTGATGCCACGCTAGGCATTTTGAAGAGTCTGGAGGTGATGGGAAATGTCTTGCAGCCGTGGAGCTTTTATTTGATTTCGATTTAATTAACTTTTGTATCATTTCTTGTTTTTGATGATGGGATGAAACCTAGCACTTGTTCCACCACTAAGTATTCCCAGTCCCCCTCCCCCCCATCCCCTCATCAGTGCTGTTGCTTCTTTTCCTTCACAGTACTATGGACATTGAGAGTCAGTCTCTGGGCTTCAATCGATAGTGTTTAGTTTTTTTTGCAGTCAGTCTCATTAAGTGTACCCATCATCTTGTAACACTTCAGATGTTCTCTTGGCAAATCTCCAGTGCATGTAACCCTGTCCACTGTTGTCACCATGCTGTGGATTGGGGTTCCTGAGCCTGTTCACCATACAGAGAGGGTCTGTGTATCACCAGTGGCTTCTCCTGTACCCAAGTCCTTCATAGCCACCATTTGATCTCTTGTCACTCTGTATTAGATTTTTTTTTTTTTTGGATCTACACGTAAATGAGGTGGCTTATTTGATTTATTGGGAGGGTCTCTTGCCTCACCCAGTTGTCACCAATGACAAGACTTTCTTCTCAAGGCCCAGTGTGGCTCCACTGTGATGACATGGACATGATACATGTGTGTCTTGCTCTCATCATGCCCTCTAGACAGACAAGTGTACAGGTTAAGTGTCACTACAAACACAGTGGCTTCAGGAGAGTGGGAAGACAGTAACCTGGCTTCAGGTAATGAACGCCATCTGTTTTGTTTTGAAAGGAACTGAAATACGACGTTGGTGGAGGAGAGCGCTTTGACTCTTTGACAGACTTGGTGGAGCATTATAAGAAGAATCCCATGGTGGAGACTCTGGGTACCGTCCTGCAGCTCAAGCAGGTTAGGAAACTGAAGCTGCTTCTACTAGGAGAATGTTAGCATGGAGTCTCTCACATGTGTATACCAGTCAGCACCCCATCTCTGTGACAAGATGCATGAGGACTGGTTAATAGGGGCAAGAGCTAAAGGAGTCAGCCCACAGTCACTTGGCCCTGCTGCTTTGGGCATCTGGTAACACCTTTACCATGGTGGGAGCACATGGGGATTGTTTACCACATGGCTGAGAAACAGAGACAAGAAGGGCCCTGATCTGCTTCAGTGACCTGTCCCTGACTGTCTTCCCTAGTCTTCTAGGTAGACCCTACCTTCTAAAGGTTCTGCTACCTCCTGGTAGCACCTAGGGTTGGGATCAAACCTTCAACATGTGGCCTGTTGGATGATATTCAAGATCCATAGTGTAATGCAGAAGTAGATAGGATATCAGCAGTTCCTCATACTGTACCCGTCTTCAGTGGCTGGGCATGCAATCTCTAGTTTCTTCACAAATCACCTCCTTTAGTATGTGGAAACATCTAGATGCCGTGTCATTTCCACATCTGTGAAAGATCTCATAGAGTGAACCCAAGGCACACCACACTTGAACTCTGGCATATATGACCTGCCTTCTTTCAGAGGTTTTTGTTTTTTTCCTTCAGTCCTGGGGAATCAAACCTTAGGGATCTGCATGCTAGGCAAGTGCTCACCACTGAAGTACATCCCAGCGCCCACATGTGTAGACTTTATTTTGTCCTTTACTTTTGACAAATAGTCTTGCCATGTAGTCTCATGACCTTCCTGGCTCCATGCTGGGATTATACATATGTACTATTGTGCCCTTTAAAAGAAATCTTCAGTGGCTGGAGAGATAGCTCAGCGGTTGGAAGCATTGGCTGCTCTTCCCTAGGACCCTGGTTCAATTCCTAGCACCCACCTGGCAGCTCACAGCCGTGTGTAACTCCAGTTCCAGTGATTCTGACTCCCACAGACATGCAAGCCAAACACCAATGAACATTAAAAAACCAAAACAAAACCAGAAGTGTTCACTGCAAATTACTGGTAGTTCCCTTTGGGGCACATACTTTCTCAGCTTTGAGTCTTTGCTATTTCACTTTTTTTTTTAATAAAACTTTTTATTGGTTCTTTGTGAATTTCACATTATGCACCCCAATCCCACTTACCTTCCCATCCCACCATGTTCACCATCTGCTCTTGCAACCTTCCCTCCAAAAGGAAACAAAAAAATAAACAAACAAAAATAAATCTCAGTGGAAGCTGCTGTGTGACATGATGTGTCACACAGTAAACCCTCTTGTCCAAACAGCTTCATTTGCAAATGCTTGCTGCAATGAGTCGCTGGATTGGGTCGAGGCCTCTGGCTTCTGATACACTATCACACTATCAATACTGGATCCTCACCCAGAATCCTCTTGGATAGCTTGTTGTTGCCCTGTGTGTGGAGATGCCGCAACTGTGGTTCTGTAGGACTGGCCACTTCACGTGCTCCAGCAGTTCATGGATGGGGTACATGTTGGGTTGGGCCAACTCAAAGCCCAGAATGTAGGTTTGGGTGGGAGCTAAGTTGGTCAGCCCTCTTACACCCTTGAAACCAGGGCCAGCTCTCCTGATTTGCCCAGGTGCAGGGAGCTGCTACCTATAGCAGCTGGCAAGGGGCAGGACAGACTCTCCTGAGCTCAGCTGTTTCACTTTTATGAGAGTGGTCCCATCTGGAAATCGTGCTGTGATTTAACAATTAAATCTAGAAATCTAGATTTGAAATTGCGTCGGCTGAGTTCCTAACGTGTTCATTGAGAATGAAGAGACTTTTCCTGATGGAATAGAAGAGAAAGTGAAGGTTCATTTCCAAGGGCTCAGGGTGGCTTGGGTAAAGTGCTGTTGTTTTTGAGTTCTATCCCTGCAGCCCACCTAAACAAGGACGGGGAAAACCATCTCCTCAGTACTGCCCCTGATCTCCACACATGACACATGTCATTGTCATGCCACGTGCACACACATCACATGTACCACACACAGACATGCACACATGCACCGGCACACACAGAGATACACATCACTCACAAGCACTGAACACACTACACAAACAAACACAGCTCACATGCATGCATGAATACATGGATGCACACAGGTGCACACAGGCATGCATAGGCACACACATGAACACATTTGGGATGATGCACATCCTGCCTTTGCTTTTGTGAAGTCTTTTTCGTTCTGTGTTAACACTGTTAAACATGTTTTCTTCCTTTCCCACCACTGCTGAACACAACAGCCCCTCAATACAACTCGTATTAATGCTGCTGAAATCGAAAGCCGTGTTCGAGAGCTAAGCAAGCTAGCTGAGACCACAGATAAAGTCAAACAGGGCTTTTGGGAAGAATTTGAGGTAAGTCACTGACAGGTTGGTTTTATGTGAGTTATTAAGTGCTTTTTTTAACAGGTGAGAAGAATGTCTTTGCTGTGGCATGGAGCAGGCCTCTCAGGGGGCTTGTTTGAAGCAGAAAGGCATTGTGTTCCTGGAAAGGGGTTGGCAGCTTGTCTCAGATGGATGAGCCAGCAGCTCTATTTGTTGGTTCAGACCGCTGGCAGGACCCCAGAAAAACCAAAGGATTGAAGTCCTCTGGCATCCAAGGGGTTTCAGATGAACTGAAGCTTCCTTGCTTTTAGTGAAACCAGGAGAAGGGCTCAGGTTTGTTTAGCTATGGGTTCACACTAATAACAGGGAAGTTAAGGGGTTCAGATGTGAGCCTGCCCTGTGGACCTGTGTGCTCATAGGCTGCTGACCCATGTATCCTCTGGTCTTTTTTTCTCTCCTTGTGCGTTTATCTGGAGCTTTGGCCTCTTTCCTTCCACAGTCACACTCCTATGTCACTCATGCCTGCATACAGTTCATTTCATGTTTTTTTTTTTTTTTTTTCTTCCCCAAAACAGGGTAGACCTTGCTGTTTTGGAACTCACTGTGTAAACCAGGCTGGCCTTGAATTCACAGAGATCTGCCTGCCTCTGCCTCCTGAGTGCTGGGATTAAAGATGTGTGCCACTATGCCCAGCTTAAAGAATATTTTTAATTTATTCTTTAATAGTTTGGTATACAGCTATCTTGCTGATTCCTGCCCTCTTCCATTTCCACTCTCCTCTCTCCACTTTATGTTTTACAGGAGTGGTTAGGCTGTGCTTTGTATAGGACTTGAGGATTCACAACTTTGTGTGCCACCATGTGCCAGACAGCTTTCGGAGAGGAGTGCTAGCTCCATCCCACAGAGGAGTGTGAGGTCAGAGAGGTCTAGTAGATGGCCCACCTTCTTTAGCACAGATGCTGATAATCCTAGCCCCAGGGGTGGGTCTATTCTAGAGCATTACTGGTGTTTGCTCCATAGTGATGGGTCTGGTCTCATACTAGGCATTGGGGTGGGCTCTTCAAACACATTGGAGAGACACAACAGACAGGGTCTCCACCATTCGGAAGTTTCTTGTTAGAAGAGAGAAGCAACAGGGATGAGGGTGTCAGTGAAAGTGTGATGAGAGCAGAATAAGCCATGAGGTCATCTTAAATTCTTTATTTAGTTATTGATCCTGTGGATCAAATGCAGGACTTTGTGCCGGCAGAGCATGTTACTGAGCTGTAACCCATCCGTCTTACCTCTTTTTTAAAAAGCTTGAATATGTCTATAAAGATGAGCCTTTTGTCACCAGTGCAGCGCCAGTACCTCCATACTTACCAATCAAATACTGCATTCATTTCTTTTTATTCAGTTAAAAAAAATAATGTTCTCCAGCATATTAATTACTATAAAATAAAGGGCATCTTAATACAAATTTCAGCCTAAAGGTTAAGAGAGAAAGAGGAGCTGGGGAGATGGCTTATCTATTGAGAGCTTGTTGCACTTGTAGAGGGCCAGAAGTCTTAACTGCAGAGCCATCTTCCCAGTGCTCAGCCCTGGGTCTTCTGTTTTAGTGATGTAGGACAGGTCCCTCTCACCCAGTTTTGGCTTGGTCACCTTACAGACAGAGGAGATGATAGGCTACAGCTTGAGGTAGACATGTTCAGGTTTGGCCTCAAACACAGCCTGTACCATTTCAGCCAGAAGCCAGTCCTGCTGTGGGGGAAAAAAAAGGGCTGCCATGCCAGGCCCTTATCTCAGGTCAGGAGATGAGGGAGAAGCTGGGAGTTTGCCATCCTCCATGTCTATCTTGACCCCTTTCCCTCTCTGTGCCTGTCAAGGATCTGCCTTGCTCTTAGTCCCTCACCTCCCTCCCAATGCTGGGATTCCAGTATGTACCACCTGCCCAGCTCACCCTTTGCTGTGGCCGTGGAAAACACTGTAAATGTCCCCTTCTCTGACAAATCAAATTCAGCTCACATTTTGTACATGAATAGCAACATAAAAGGGCAAAAATGAGTTGGGCAAAAATGAGTGTGTGTGGTCTGGAAAACAATGAGAGTCCCATCTGTACTGCCAGGGTTGGACACTGTTGGAGCATTGAGGAATCCTGCAGATGAAGCTGTCTGTGTAGATGAGGGCTTGCTCATGAGATCTCTTATTACCCCTGCCTGCCTCTCTAGTTCTTTCAGCTTTAGGAAACTGCGACCCCTTCAGACTGGAGTCAGGGGCGTAAGACTAAGGACCAAAAGGCCACTGCAGGAGTTGGAAGTGCACCCTCATAATTTCAGTCCCCATGAGACTAAAGTTTGAGCCACATCCGCAGGATGCTGTTCTGTTAGTGAGCACATCAGAATTGCTTCCTGGAGGATGATTAATGCAGCATCCTGTCTTCCTGAGGATACTCGAATGGGGGGACCCAGCTTCCTCAGGTGCTCGAATGGGGGGGATGATCTCAGTACACTCAGTTTTTTAGAACACTTTGTTGGCAGAATCCCACTTTTCTCCATGTGCTCTGATGGTGTTTCAAAGGAGCCCAAATTCTACAACTTGAGTTGCTGCAGGGTGCCATTATTAGAAGGGTAGGCTGGAGAGAGTAGGCTGTGAAGCCACCAGCTTTTACTTGGGACATATTAAGAGGGTTTTTGTTTTGTTTTTTGATACCTCTTCAGTCTTCAGCTTTCCCCTCTGTGAGTTTTCTCAGGGGAGCCTTCCCTATCCCCCATCCCCAGTGTAAGCTGAGTTCTTCCTATTGAACATGTGCGTAGGAATTTGTGAGTAATCCATGTTGCTCTTGTTTTAATGCACTACAAATCCATAGGAACAGTAACGTTAGTTATCTGTGGGGGAAGGAATGTTTTGCCAGATGAAGCTGCTGGGGGAACAAAAGGGTTTGTGCCATCTAGGATGGTGACACAATGAGGACCCCAGGGCAGAACCTGCTCGCTTGTAGCCGACCCCCTACCCAGTCCAGCAGACAGAACTCTCACTTTCCCACTTTCAAGTAGGCTTCAGATAAAGTTTTGTGGATGCACTGAGTCTGAACTCTTCAAGCACTGTCTTGTGTTCAGGTCTAGAGTGGGTGGTTTAGAGCAGTGTCTGGGCTTTGTTTGTTTGTTTTTGTTTTTTAGTTTTTTTTTTTTTTTTTTTTTTTTTTTTTTTTTTTTTTTTTTTTTTTTTTTTTTTTTTTTTTTTTTTTTTTTTTTTTTTGAGACGGTTTCTCTGTAGCTTTGGAGCCTGTCCTGGAACTCATTCTGTAGACCAGGCTGGCCTCGAATTCACCGAATGAGATCCGTCTGTCTCTGCCTCCTGAGTGCACCACCACCGCCTAGTTTGGGCTCTGCTTGGAGATAGTGCACTTTACTGGTATACATCTTGCTTTCATGAGTCCCTGATGGAATCCTGGGTGTGTGCAGAGAGTGAGATTTCTGAACATACATGCCTTAGGTATTCTGATTTAGGCTCACAGGGCTGGGTTACAGAAAGATTTTAGTTTTTAAACTCCATTTTTTTTTTTTTTTTTTTTGTTTCTCTGTTGCTGGAGCCTGTCCTGGCACTATCTCTGTAGACCAGGCTGGTCTCGAACTCACAGAGATCTGCCTGCCTCCGCCTCCCGAGTGCTGGGATTAAAGGCGTGCACCACCATCGCCCGGCAACTCCATGTTTCTTATTCAATCCGAAACACATGACAAAGGGGAAAGAAATCTAACAGACGAAAACCCCAAATCCCAAACAGACAAAATTATAGAACATTTGTTTCACTGGAGTTACTTTTCCCATTAAAGTAAACTCCCTTTCCTTAGTAATTTCAGTAATCTAGAGTGCAGTCTCTCCTGCCTTCAGAGGTCACCTGGCCTGCAGCTTTGCTGGCCAGAGGCTGGGAGGAGCCTGGGGCCTTCACCTGCAATCCCCTCTGATTTTTCCACAGTGATTCTGTCCTGCTTACAGGCACTGTGATTCTCCTCCAGGTGGTTTTACTGAAACAAGCCTTTTAGGTGCACCCCAGGGCTCTGTCTAGAGTAATAATTCTTGCTGGTGATCTCTGGTGGACGTACTCCCCTGGTGACTAAGCAGTCAACATTGAAGGACAGCCCCCAGTCAGGCTCCAGCTGCAAACTCCAAATGTTCCAGGTCACAGGCTTGTAGCATACCAGAACCTTCCCGAGAGGCCCCAGCTTGAAAAAAGAGCACGTCTTGTTTGGCAGAGCAGTTTCAGGGTCTGATTCCTACACCATAGCTCTCCCTCTGTTCCTGTTCCTATACCATAGCTCTCTCTCTGTTCCTACACCATAGCTCTCCGGTCTGTTCCTACACCATAGCTCTCCCTCTGTTCCTACACCATAGCTCTCCCTCTGTTCCTGTTCCTATACCATAGCTCTCCCTCTGTTCCTACACCATAGCTCTCCCTCTGTTCCTGTTCCTATACCATAGCTCTCTCTCTGTTCCTACACCATAGCTCTCCCTCTGCTGCCCCTTTTCTACACCATAGGTCTCTCTGTGCTGCTCCCCTGTCCCTACTCTGATGCCGTCCCGTTTCTGACACCATACTTCTCCTCTGATTCCCTCTCATTCTTTTCTTTGAGGGTTTTTTGGCTGTGGCTGTGGACTATCCATGCCCATATGCTCTTTCCTTTCTGTCACTCCTTGACATGGATGACCATACTGCTTCCTTTTAGGTCATGAGTGGCCCTGCTGCAGTTTCTGTATTTTTTAAGCCCTTTACTTCTTGAACCTTACTTATTTTTTTTGGTGTCCCCCGTGTACTGAGATGACACATTGAGAAGAGGTCAATGGAATTTTTTGTTACTTGAGACAAGGCCTCATGTATCCCAGACTGGCCTGGTCTCAAACTCATTATGAGGCTGGGGAGACCTTGAACTCCTTGCCTTCACCTACTAAGTAGCCAGTTTACACAGTGCTGGGGATTGGACCAAGGGCCTTGTGTGTGCTGGATAAGCCTACTACCAACTGAGGCACATGCTACCAACTGAAGCACACGCTACCAACTGTGAGGTACATCAGCACCTTTTCCCTTTTTTTCAGTATTTGGGACAAAGCCTTTGTTGACCTCAAACTAAGTACTGCCTTCACAGACATTCACTAACATGCCTTGCTTTCTTTTCATTTTGAGACAGCGTCTCTCCTTTTCCCTCTTCATCTCCTTCCACTGCTGGCTCCCCATTCCTTCCGGTTTTCTGCCACAGGAGCGTACCCCATTCCTTCTTGCTGACTGTCCTACGGTTCCTGCATTCTTTTCCTGCCTCCAACTCAGCACGCGGCTGGGCCTCATTTAGCCCTAGCACCTGCAAGCTTGTGTTGCTTTGGTGCTCTGATTTCATGGTTTGAGAGTTTCCCACTCTGTTCGCCTGTCTTTGCTGCAAACTCATGCTTTCCAAACAGGCCATTTTCCTCTAGAGACCAGTTTCTTTTACTTGGTCTTTGGAGGTTCTGCATTACTCTGGAGCTGAAGGCGGGATCCTTGGTGCCCCTTGATGCAGTTTTCTTTTCTTTCTCTCATGACCAGACATTGGAAGTCCTCCTGTTCAATGTGTGTCTGTCTTCCTTGGGAAGGAAGGCATTTTTATCATCTGCATCCTGTTGAACGTTGAACCAGGTGGGCATCTAGTTGTATCCCCACTTGCTTGGAGAGATATATGCCAGTCCAGGATGGCTCAGGTGGGCAGGGGATAGAGACAGGATTCCAGCCTGATGCTCAGGTATCTGCCTCTGTTCCACCAGCCTCTGCCTCTGCCCATGTACACACCCTTTATGATAGTCTCAGCATTCACACCTTTCTTTTCAAGAACTTTCAGTGGCTCCCTGTTTCCTTTTGGAAGCATGACATTTTCATTTTGAAGGACCAAGAATCTGACTCTCAGAAAAGAAACTTGTCTCCAGGGATGAGGCTGGTAAATGGTTTAAGCTTGGGGATTTCTGGTTTCATGTCCCATTCTGAGTTGGCTGGGTTGTGCTTCCTTCCTCTAGGCTGAGATTGTTCTGCCTGACCCTCTAGTCCTTTGCCATGCTCCTCACTCCTGTCTCTCCTCACTTCCTTCCACTTCCTGGTACACGGTATCTAGATGTGCTGCCCAGTCCCTTCCCTTGCCTTACCTGGTGCTGGAGTATCCAATGCTCCCTTCTTTTCTGTACGGCCCTGTGACTTCTTCAGGAGAGCTGTCCCAGACCCAGCACAGATGAATGAAGCATTGTCTTTCACAGAGCTTTTTGAGTGTATGGGTGTTTCCCCTGTATATATGTCTATGTTCCACATGTATGCAGAACCTGTTGAGGTCAGAACAGGATCCCTGAAACTAGAATTATAGAATGTTGTGAGCTGCCATGTAGGTGCTGGGAACCAAACCGGGGTCCTCTGGTTGAGCAGCCAGTGCTGCTGGGCCATCTCCAGCCCCTCATAAAGCTTTTTTGGGTTGCATACTGGAATGGTGCCTCTCTACCTCTGGCTCTGTTTGAACTTCTGCAGTTGACCTAGCAGTTGCCTCTGCCTCTTTTCTCAGCTCATGGTCTGGTTGTAATTCCTGGGAAAAGGGTATTGTCAACCTGTGTCCCAGTTTTGCTTTTTGCTGTTTGCCTCTGCATTATCCTTAGCACAGGTACTGAGTGATAGTGCAGGTCCATGGGAGCGAGTGGGGAGCTGCAGAACACAAACCTTTGGGGAGTTGTCTTCCTTTTGGGTAGGGCTACTAGATACAATCGGACTCCTAACCCCATTAACCTGATGCCCAGAAGGAAGTGGGTCTTGGTGGAGGCTAGCTGCTAATCTTGGGTAGAGCTGGGGACAGAGGATAGACAATCCTAACTTCTGAGTTCTTATTGGTTGGACAGCTAGCAGCCCTCACTGTAGGAATGAAAAGGTCTGGATGGTTTTGGTCCTGGACATGCATGGGGAGAGGTGGTAGAGGTAGAGCAATAGAGAACAAGCTGAGGTAGGCATTATTATCCATTTGCCATCTCTGAAGGTTGCTATCTGCTAGCAGTCCCACTGCCTGGACGCAGTTTTACCTCTCTGGAGGCCTCCAGGGCTCACAGCCCATCATGACATCCACAGCATGTGCAAGAGGCAGAGCTCCTAATGGGCAGTCCAGCAAATGCATGGAATTGTGTTGATGAAGGTGCCCTGACCTGAACTCTGGAGTTTACTCTGGCACCCCAATTGCAGTAGCTAAGATGAACCAGGGGGGCACAGGGCCCCATCTTTTACAAATATTCCCTGGCACCTGTACTTACGAGTAAATGTCATGTGAGGTTTGGCCCATAGGTGATGGTCAAAGTTCTGCTAAGTTTAAGCAAAGCTGCAGGTCCTGTAGTTCCTCACTCTACTGCTGTTGAAGTGATGGATCTCTCAATACTTGAACTTCTTTTTGAACATCATCCCTATGACGCACCTAAACATCAAGGTCTAGAGATGCCTTCGTGGGCCAGTTCGAGGTCAGGGAACATCAGCTCCCAGAAGGCAAATGGCTTTAGTTACTTGATCGGAGCTCATTAAGAAAAACTTGAATAAGCATTGCTATGTCCAAGTTCTGCACACCTTGTTTTCTTTCTGTTCGGGTCCTAGCTAAAGACTTTTGTTACTCCTGACAGAGATCTTCCCAGGTAGCTGCTTTGGAATTGCATAGAGGAAAGAAACCTTTTTGTCTTTAGCTGCCTTTCACTTTCTTTATTTGTCTGTTTCTGGTCTCAGTGGTGAACCACTGACCTAGCATACGCCAGAGACCCTGGACTCCATCCTTAGCATCACAGAATCCACAAGCTAGGCATGCTGAGAGATAATGAAGAGAACTTGTTTGTCATTCTGAAAATGAAACCTACTCCTGACTGTGCCTCAGCCTGCCCTGTCCTTCTCTGGACTGTCCTTGCTACCTTCCCACTTCTGACTGGGTTAGTTAAACTATGGCTGCCTGATTTATCTCTTTCTTTAATGGTGTCCCCAATTCTTTGCCCCCATAGAACTGTCCGGCACTTTCTTCTGGAGCCCATCCTTACTCCCTGCCCTGTCCTTCTAGGCCTGACTCCCTGCATCTTGTCCAGGTTTCCCAGGGGAAATGAGGGCAACAGGCTTCTGGACACAGCTGTCATTGAGATGCTGACTTGGGTTTGACACAAGAGGACCCTGAAGCTGTACTAACAGTTGCCTTCCTCCAGTGGCACCAAGCTGCTTCTGCCTCTTCCAGTGTCCACATTCTAAGACTGCCA
Source organism: Alexandromys fortis (assembly GCF_014885135.2). Lineage (NCBI taxonomy): Eukaryota > Metazoa > Chordata > Mammalia > Rodentia > Cricetidae > Alexandromys > Alexandromys fortis. The sequence goes on along the minus strand of NW_026067985.1, from coordinate 6,495,094 downwards.
TGGGGGCTTGTCGTGACTGAGCCGATCCTAAACTCCTGAAGTGCATGGCTCATGTGCTGCTTACATATCCCATTCCAGCTCTCCTAGTGCAGCCTTCTGTGACTCAAAAGGCCTTTATGCTACACATATTGGAGAAAGTTTAGGGGCAAAACAGCAAAGGAAACATATCAAATCAGTCAGCCAAGCAAACAACCAAACAAAAGGACAAGAATTTCTGAATTCCGCTTCCCTGCTCCTTCCTTGGTGTGTGTGCTGCTGCCCAGGCAAATGTAAGCATGTGGCTCACATCCTACTCTGTGAGAGTCTGACCCACTGTGACCGTCTTCCCAGGTGGTAAATAGTCCCTAGACTGACTCTGTAGAGCCGTAGAGCGACCAAGTTCTTCTGTGTGACTGGGTAGTAGAGTTTTGTTGTTCCCTCATTCCTTCCCAAGGTTGTGCTGTGGTCCAGGCTGGCTTCACCCCTGGATCCTCCCTCTTGAACACTGGATGATAGGACATTGTATCTGGGTGGCTCATGATGACTTAGGAAGCCTTCTCTTGCTGGCATAGTTCGCTGTGAGTGCTTCTGTCAGGTCATGCTGTGGGGATGGGTGTTGTTGTTTCCATGGGCCTGACTTACATTCTACAGGGTGAACCCTTAAAGCAGAACACAGGCCAGGCTGACTTGCTTTTCTTTTCTTCCTTTCCCTCTTCCCTCCCCCTTTCCTTTTCCCCTTCCCGCTTCCTTTTCTTCTCTCTCCTCGCTTCCCCTTTTCTTCAATTTTTTTACTTTTTTAAGGGAGTACTTTTTATATCCATGTTTATTTTTCACAATTATTGATTTACTTTTGTGCATGTGCATGGATGTCCCATGCCATACCATGTGTGGAGGTCAGAGGACACGTTTCAGAAGTTCTTGTTTTTGGACATGTGGTTCCCAGGAACTGAACACAGGTCTTCAGATGTATACAAGTGCCCTTACCCACTGAGCCATCTCAGCTCTGTCTTTTGGATATATTTGATACATATTTACTTTTCTGTGCTTCTAGACGCTACAACAACAGGAATGCAAACTTCTCTACAGCCGAAAAGAAGGACAGAGACAAGAAAATAAAAACAAAAATAGATACAAAAACATCCTGCCCTGTGAGTATCAACCACCTGCCTCAGTAGCAGTCACAGTACCTGGGGTCACGTGCTAGCTAATAGATAACCAGCCATAATGGGGATGGATGTCCTCATAGTACCAGTAAAGCTGTATAGTAGGAGGCCCTCTGTGGCCATCTCTTCCTCCTTTATTCCTGTTCTACTTACATGTAACAACCCCAAGGCTCTTGGTGACTCAGTGTTAGACTAAGGAATGGGTCTCAGATCTGAGAGCTGTCTCTGCTCCACGTGACTTGTCTGTCAGATAGGGGTAGGTACACCTTCCTCTGGGCCTCGGTTTCTCATTTGGAGAAAGGAGAACCTACTGGGCTTATCACCTTCTGCTGGCTCAGCTTCTACAGATAAGGTACCTTGTGAGTGCCACAAAGTTGGGCCTCCCTGTAGCCTGCACCAGTGAGAACCCCATCTTTACACAAGTTGGAGCTCATCTCTCCATGGAGGTGGCTCTGCTGTTGCACATCCTGGTGTGACCTCAGCTGTGACTAGTGTGGGCACAGAACAGGGTGCTTTGGAGTGCTGGGGATTGAACTCCAGGTCTTCCACACTCAAGGTGAGCATTCTGCTACTGTGCTATATCTCCAGCCCTCTTGGTGCATTTATTCCTCTGTGTGTGTGTGTTCCACATGGTTGTCTATCTGTAGGTGAGGATGTGGTGCCGGAGAAGATGGGGGCAGGGGAGTGGACGACAGGGAGTCATTGCTCTCATGAGAAAAGTAAACAGGAGTTTGCAGAGAAGTGTGTATAGCTAGCTGTCGAGAAAGGGGTCCTGGCAGTCTTGGGGAGCCTCTTTGGTTATTTTTTTTTTTTTTTTTAAAGACAGGGTGTATAGCCCCAGTTGTCCTGGAACTCAGAGAGAATTGCCTGCCTCTGCCTCTCAACTGCTGGGATTAAAGGTGTATACCACTACCACCCAGCTAAAATAAATTTTAAAAAGTTTTGTTTTTAGAGACAGGGTTTCTCTGTGTAGTCTTAGCTCTCCTGAAACTTGCTCTGCAGACGAGGCTGGTCTCAAACTCACAGAAATCTGCCTGTTTCTGTCTTCCAAGTGGTAGGATTAAAGGTGTGCACTACCACAGCCTGGCGAGCCTCATTCTTTTTATTTCTTAAGTTTTCTCCTCTCTGAACTCTGCTGGTTCTCACTGTAAAGTGCAGCTGTAGGAAAGCTGAAGGGAGCAGCTGCTCACAGTGTCTCAGATGACCTACCTACTGCTGTGGTAATGAGCCCATCAGACGTTTCCACTGAGCCTTTTTTTTAATGTATGTAATTGAGCCCAGGGCCTTGCTACACCAGCCCTTAACATTTTTGTTTTGTGACAGTTTCCTTAAGCTGCCCAGCCTTGAACTTCTTTTATTTTGCGACAGTTTCCCTAAGTTGTCTAGGCCTTGAACTTATTTAATTTTGTGACAGTTTCCCTAAATTGTCCAGGCCTTGAACGTCTGGTTCCCCTGTTTCATCCTTCTGAGTAACTGGGATTCTGGGCCTGCGCCATCCTATGAGCACTGTTGCAAATTCCCATTGTAAAATATGTTTTTTTTTTTAATATTTATTTATCATTTATACAACATTCTGTCTGTGTGTATGCCTGCAGTCCAGAAGAGGGCACCAGACCCCATTGCAGATGGTTGTGAGCCACCATGTGGTTGCTGGGAACTGAACTCAGGACCTTTGGAAGAGCAGGCAATGCTCTTAACCTCTGAGCCATCTCTCCAGCCCCAATATGTTGTTTTCGATAGAGCACTCAGATTTTTATACCAGTAATGTATTTTGGTATAGATAAGGACAACTGATACTTTATAAATTCTGTTCTATGGGTTCTATATATTCCTCTGCCTCTTTAAGAAACTTTTTACTATGGGGGATTTGGAATATGTTAACAAATAGAAGCTGAGTGTAGCTGTAGCCCAGCTTCAGCAGCAGCCGGCTTGTGTGCAGTCTTGTTTTGTTTGTTCTCTGATCCACTTCTCTTTCCCTGGATGATTTTGAAGAGCTTAGACGTCATTGTTGGTATTTTAATCTTTTTAAAAACAAAAACCATTTGGAGATATAGCTCAGTGCACAGTGTTTGGTTGGCATGTTCCGGGTCCTGGGTTCAATCCCCACCTTTACCACCAAACCCAAACAGGAAGAAAACCAACAGGCACCTTAACCTTTTACTCATGGGAAGTTACAAAAATGACTTAGAAGGTGCTCAGTACACAGTCCTTGCCTCCCTCCCCTTGCTGACTCCTGCACCCACAGCATCACCAGACAGGGAGTTCTGAGAAAGCGCTGTGCTATGCCTTGTCACGTTTTGGTTGATCTTGTGAAGTACTCACTGTTAGATTGGCTTGGCTTAAGGCTGCCCGGCTTGTGCTGAAGCTCTGAGGACTGACTGACTGTCATCTTTCTCCTCAGTTGATCACACTAGGGTTGTCCTGCATGATGGGGATCCTAATGAGCCTGTTTCTGATTACATCAATGCGAATATCATCATGGTAAGCTTTCACTGTGTTTTCTGGTCTTATGTTGCTAGTGTCTTTATACCTGTGACACCACCTTTCAAAGGTTTGAAGACTTTTCTTAATTTCTAGCCTGAATTTGAAACCAAGTGTAACAATTCAAAACCCAAGAAGAGCTACATTGCTACTCAAGGCTGCCTGCAGAACACAGTGAATGATTTCTGGAGGATGGTGTTCCAGGAGAACTCTCGCGTCATCGTCATGACCACAAAGGAGGTGGAGAGAGGGAAGGTACGCACTCTGTCTCAAGCACCTGAAACCTGAAAAATGTTCTTTTTTTTTTTGTTTTTTTTTTCGAGACAGGGTTTCTCTGTGGCTTTGGAGCCTGTCCTGGAACTAGCTCTGTAGACCAGGGTGGTCTCGAACTCACAGAGATCCGCCTGCCTCTGCCTCCCAAGTGCTGGGATTAAAGGCGTGCGCCACCATCGCCCAGCTCTGAAAAATGTTCTTAAAGTATCGGTTGTATGGTTCTTCTGCACTGGGTCCCACCCCTAGCTGTACTTTCCTGCAGTAACTCCATTTTGCTTCTTGGTGGTGCCTGTTTGGAAGCGTCTTTCAATATTAGCACACTGTTAGTACACATTGCCTGTAGCCTTGTGTTTTGTACTATGGGCGAACCAGTCCTCTAGCTGCTGTAGGGTGGTTTTATTCAGCTGAACAGTCTTGTTTTTCCCTTCATTTCTATGCAGACTGTGGCCTATGTTTCTCTGGATTAAATGTCAAGAATTGTTGGGTGTCTATGTGTATGTGTTACTTTGGATCAGCCACCTAGCCACCCTCTAGAACTGTCAAACCCTGCCCCCTTCCCCCCCAAACCTCATAGTCTTGAGCTGAGCTCCCCACACTCTTAGGGTGCTGTGGGTTCCTGGAAGTCAATGTGTCACACCTCCAGGAAAGCAAACATCTTGAAAGTCTGTGTTCTTTTTCCATCATCTCAAAGTGAAATCCATTTATAGGTTTTTAATATGGAAGCATCTTGGTTTTTATTTGTGTTCTAGCCAGAGTTTTTGTTTGGATATTCTTTAGTGGTTTATAAAAAGATTGAGTGCAATTTTATAGTCACGTGTAGAAGCTAACCTGAGACAGATTGGGAGTTGAGCCTGGCAACTGAGGGGCAAGTGGTTGTGCAGGGTTCTGGTTGGTGCGCTTCTGCATGCCTTCAGCAGTGATGTCAGGTGTCCTGAGTTCCTGGGCAGTTACAAGTCCTCCCAGTTCCACTTACTGCTCGATGCTCTGTAAGATGTCACGTTGGGCCTGTAGTTGAAGAATTGGGTCAACCACTATTGGAAGTACAGTTGGAAATTTCAGAGTAGACAGATTGGGTGGAAATGGGCCTGGTACTGTGGCCTAGCCCTCACCTTCTTGTATTCTCTGTTGAGGTCTCTGTAGTGCCCAGAGCAATCCTCTGAATTGATTGTCCAGAAAACAGCACTATACATTGAGGATGATAGAATTCTATCAGATCTGTCAAACACAGCCTCTCCTCCTTCCTTGGGTGTCCTCTCTGGGTTAATCACTGAGCTCTGTAGGTAACTGTGCTCTTGTTTCTTGTCACCTGTAAGCTGCTCTGTATTTCTAGTCCTGGGTGCAGATTTCTTTTGCTGATGCTGGCATTGTTGGTTTTAGAAAGTGAGTGTTGTAGGTGACTACTTCCTGAAAAAGAGAAACAACACGCTTTGCTTCAGACTCGTCACCTGGTAGATACAAGTTCATCCCTCAGATGGACAAGACCTCTTTTCTTTACATCATTGTTACTATCTTTCTCCACTGCCTGGTGTTTTTTGTTGTTCTTGTCTTTTTGGTTGTTTTGAGACTGTGTTTTGCTCTATAGTTCTTACTGGCCTGGTATTTACTATGGAGACCAGACAGGGTTTCTTCATGTAGTCCTGGCTGTCCTAGAACTCACTTTTTAGACCAGGGTGACCTCAAACTCATAGAGATCCACCTGTCTCTGTCTCGCAAGTGCTGGGATTAAAAGCGTGCACCCTCACTGCCTAGCTGACCAGGCTGGTCTTAAAAGTGAAGTAATTCTCCTATCTCTGTCTCTGGAACTACAAGTGTGCACACTCAACTTTCAGTCCATCGGTTCAGGGTCCCACTATGCAACACTGGTTGGCCTGGAACTTGCTATGTAGAGCAAGTTGGCCCTGAGTTCACAGAGACCCACCTGCTTCTGCCTCCCAAGTGCTGGAACTTGTCGATTGCGTTGGGTGGGTTACTCAGTCTTAGGGGTTTGTAACCCATCCTGCAATCAGTTATTCCAGGGTCTCAAAGGGACGCTACCTGGAAGGGAATGAGCTAGGACAGAAGAATGAGGCCAAGCAGATTTGTCAAAGCCCCCTTTATTAGGATCATGGTTGCTGTTTATATAGCCCCTGGATGAGGGCTTGGTGGGCAGGGCACGGGATCTCGCCGTGTGGTCCCGGTCACGTAGGCCAGGTTACATTCGTTCAGGTGGGCCAAGAAGTCACGAGTTGCCACACCTGGTTCCCTGGATAGCTGGAATGTGAGGCGCGTTCCGCTAACAGATAACAGTTAATTGGGTGTGGGGCAGGTTCTGTCAATAGAACATAATTATGGGTGTGGGGTTCCCTGCAGACTCCCCAGGGTGATGGTTCCTGTAATGATTTTTAGGGGAGAAATGGCTCGTGACAGGAACTAGTAGTAGAGTGTGTGTGTCCCACCTGTTCTTCAGGTCTGGGAAGCTGGTGTGTGTGTGGGGTCGGTAGAAATCTGAATATAGAGAAAGCAATGATGGGACAGTGTTAGCATCCTTCTCATTCCCAGATTCCTTCCTTGCTTTCCCCTCAGAATGACTGGTGGAGTGTTGGGATTAGAAATTCTGCTTGCTAGGGACAGTCTTGGATTGGCTGGTCACTCCTCTTTTTGTTGCGCCCACCTGGACCAGCAAGGAAGACGCAACACCGGAGCTCTTCTTGCAAGCAGTTTATTCAGGACCTTGTTCACAGCAATCTTTCTCTCTCTCCCCCCGGGCAAACCGCTCCCAACCTTTAAAAAGGCACGGGCCACCAACCCCGGATTGCCACGTGGGCACCGCCCATAGGTTCTTGCATATGCAAACAGCTGACGATCATTGCGTGATAATAGCATGAGTCAGGCCTTAGCCATATTAGGAGTTGATTATCACAGAGAGCACTCGCTTTCGGGATCGCGGAGGGCGGAAGCCAGCACCATCAGGTGCAGCTCCACGCAGCTCTCTACACTCTTTGCTTCTGTCATTCTCAGAGCTGACTGGGCAGGTGTTGACTCTGCTTTGGCAGGTGGGCGTTGGGGTGGGGATAGGGTGGGGACCAGGCTGATCTACCATATCTCCTCTTTTCCCTTTTCACCTGCTTTGCTTATTTGAATTATTCCTTTCTTTTCTTGGTAACCTAAGGGAAGGTGGTAGGCTCCTTTCTTTGTTGATGTCATGAGCAGGACGGGGACACTTGTTTTCTGCTGGTTTGGACTTTCATTTGGGGTTTGGACATTAACCTCTTTTCCTCTGGTCCCTTCCAGAGCAAATGTGTCAAGTACTGGCCTGATGAGTATGCACTCAAAGAATATGGGGTCATGCGTGTTAGAAATGTCAAAGAAAGTGCCGCTCATGACTACACCTTAAGAGAACTCAAGCTCTCCAAGGTTGGACAAGTAAGTATATTGTCGTATTCTAGAGACTGTGACTTCCCGTGGTTCACAGTCATTGTGGTGCTCCTGCCAGCATTAAACCTTTGTCCTGTCACTCACTGATTGAATGGCCACATTGGGTGCTTTGTAGATGCTGGGTCCGGTTCAACACTGCCAGGTCCTGTCCTCACAGAGCCTGGAGAGATGTGGGTAAATGTACCTACCAGCTGCTGGCCTTCAGCTCCTGTGACATGTTCTAGAGTGACTGGTAATCCAGGCAGTGGTGGCGCATGCTTTTAATTTCAGCACTTGGAAGGTAGAGGTAGGCCCTGTGAGTTTAAGGCCAGGCTGGTCTACAGAGTGAGTTCTAGGACAGCCAGGGCTACACAGAGAAACTGTGTCTGGAAAAACAAAACAGAAAGTGACTGGTACAATGAGGCAGGATGCATAGGGGAGGGCCCCTGAAGGGGTGATGCTTGCTGAGATGACAAGTGGAGGAGCCATGCATGAAAGCAGAGGGAGTAGGGAGTACCCTGGGCCTCTCTGTGATCAAGGTCAGTGTGGCAGCTTTTTTTCTCCCCTCGAGACAGGGTTTCTTTATATAGTCTTAGCTGTCCTGGAACTCACTCAGTCAGACCAGGCTGACTTTAAACTCACAGGAATCTGCCTGCCTCTGTCTCAGAGAGGAGTGCTGGGATTAAAGGCACATGTGACCACGCCCAGCTTTTGTCAGCTGTTTTTCATGGCTTGTGGCTCAGGATTGGTCATGAAGTGGCTAGCTACAAAACAAAACAGGATTTGGTTTGGAGTCATTTTTATTTCATATTTAGAAGGGTATAGTTTAATGTCTTTGGGGACTCCAAGAAACTGCTCTCGTCCTTGTGGATTACATCCATGCACAATGAGAAGCCATGCTTCAGGCCGATGTGCTCATTGTGGCTTCCCCGGCTGTCTAATTGAGCCTTCTGGGCTCAGGTATTATTTGTGTCACATACGGAAGTTCTGGCTTCAGGAAAATGGGATATAGGGCAGGAGAGGTGGCAGGGCATTGAGGAAATGCTCTCTGGTTAGGCCACATTGGGAAGAATCTTTAAAAAAAAAATTAGTTTGAGCCGGGCAGTGGTGGCGCACGCCTGTAATCCCAGCACTCGGGAGGCAGAGGCAGGCGGATCTCTGTGAGTTCGAGGCCAGCCTGGTCTACAAGAGTTAGTTCCAGGACAGGTTCCAAAGCTATAGAGAAACCCTGTCTTGAAAAAAAACTAAAAAACAAA
>NW_026067985.1:6474442-6486456 GCF_014885135.2 Alexandromys fortis | reverse complement strand
TATATTATGCTATATATTATATTATTATTTTATATTATACTATATACGATAATCTTTATAATATAATATTATATAATATATATTTATATTTATTATTATTATTACTATTATTATGAGACAGGATTTCACTCTGTATCCCTGGATACAGAACTGGCTATAGAGACAGGATGACCTCAAATTCACAGAGATCCTCCTGCCTCTGCCTTTTTAGTGCTGGGATTAAAGGTGTGTGCCACCATGATTGGCTGAATATTTTTATTTTATTTTATTGTGTTTATTTATTTCATTTGAGAGTTTCTCATTTTGTAGCCCTGGCTGACTTGGAACTTGCAATATAGGCCAGGCTGGTCTTGAACTCACAGAGATCCACCTGCCTCTTTCCTGTGTGTTGGAATGAAAGGTGTACCACAATGTCTAGACTGCTGTTCTTGGTCCTTTGGTTGGGAACAGACTAGGAAAGAAGCAGTGTCAGGCCCCTGGAAAGTCATTTGCAGGACATCGGGACAGTTCAGCTATTGAAGGAGAAAGAGAGACCAAAGTGTCTTCAAATTTAGAAAGTCTGACTGGACAATAGTGTTATGTCAAATGTGAGAAAAGCCAAAAGCAGAGCTGCTGTGTGGATGTCGACTTCCTTCTGGATACATTTAGTTGAGCCTTTGAGAGGCATATACATCAGGTGTCTGGACAGTTGTGAGTGTAACATTTGTTCCTAGCATTGTGCTGCTTGCTAGAGACAGCTGGGGAGTAACACAGATATTGCCCTCACTCTCTCACACTGTTTAGAGTACTTTGAACCCAGGAATCACACACCCTAATATGTCACTGTAAAGTGCAATTAGGGCCAAGTCAAAGGATGCAGTGTTTTGAGATGGGTCAGGAAGGAGATTGGTATTTACCCTAGTGATGGAGGTAGCTGGAGCTGGCACTTACACTCTGCCCTGTAGAATTAGAGAGGCCAAGACATTTGCAGGTAGAGTTTAGGACCAATTGGAGGCTACTACTTACCATGGTAAGATGGTGGGGCTTGGCTGGAATGGTAGCAGTGGAGCGGGACAGCAGAGGGCTAGCTTGGGATTCTTATAGAGGAAAATGATGGGTTAGGTGGTGGTGAACACAGGATGACCCACAGCCTCCAGACTTCCTGAGTGGGCTGTAGGAGGAGCAATAAGAATCTTGTAGAAATGCCTTTGATCCATGGAAGTGCAAGTATCAGAGAGGCTGGGCAAAGGACAGTGACCCGTGCATTGTGGGTGGGCTGTTTCCCTTATGTGCTGAGGGAAGGAGGAACAGAGCCTAGAGCTGGTGATGAACAGAAAGGGGTCTGTTTCCTGTACTCTCTGAAGGGTGTGTACATGCTATAGGAGGTGTGTTCATCATGGCACGCCTGTGGAGGTCAGAGGACAGCTTTCAGAGGTTGGTTCTCTTCTACCGTGGAGATTCTGAGGATTGACTTGGGTTGTCAGGTTTTGTGGCAGGTGCCTTTACCCACTGAGCTGCCTTGCCAGCTGCCCTCTTGTGAGGTTTCATGATGAACTGCCAGGCTTGTCAGTATTTCTGAGTAGCAGGCAGTTTCTTACCCTTGGTGCTAATGAGAAGCCATTTGTCTTGGCACCCCCACCCCCACCTCCTGCTCCCCTGCCTTTTCCTTTGAAAGGTGTGACTCTACTGTGTGTCTTCTCTCTGGGTACTGAGATGATGCTGCTGGTCTTGTTCCATCTTGCCTACCAGGAGATTTTGAGAGGAAGATGAGGGAGATGTTGGCACACATGTGCCTTTACAGTGGTCTGGGGGGCTAACATGGATCCCTCTGGCTCCTGCTTTGCTGATAACAGATCACCCACGTGTACAGCTCTGATGTACAGCGATGCCTTGGCTCAGAAAGGTGTTGCTACACAGTGAGTCTGTGCATGCTCCATTTCTCTTGCTGGCCTGTCTGTGACCCATGAAGCTATTTGAGTTTCAGGTAACTTAGTAACAACAAGGCAGTTTTTCCATGACATCAGCAAATTAAATGCGTGTAGCACACAAGAGAGTTTTTCTTCTTTCTTTTTTTGGTTTTTCGAGACAGGGTTTCTCTGTGGTTTTGGAGCCTGTCCTGGAACTAGCTCACAAGGGAGTTTTTAATCATGGCAAGAGTCCTTGGATATGAAAAGGTTCACCAGTGGTGATTGGTATTGTAGCCTTCCTCCTTCTGTCCTCCTGTCTTTCCCTTCCTCTGTCCTTTCCTCCCTCTCTTCTTCCTTTCCTTTTATCTGGTCCCAGTGGCCCTGGTGCCTCTGTTGGTCCTTGGCCATTGTCACTCAGAACAGCCAGGATGTCCTCAGTTCCCAGTTACTTCCTGCTTGCTGGGAGAAGCTCTTTGTTCAGCTCCTTTAATCCCTCTGTGTTAGAAAGATTACTTTACGAATGGATGTGAAGGCTTGAGTTATGCAATAGTGACTCTAGAGTAAGGGGCTCCCTAGGATCCCATATAATTCACAGAGCCCATCTTCCAGCTATGACAGTGCTGTCATGGGTGTGGGTCTGAGGCACCGAGGGTGAGGATACAAGATGACGGGAGCAAATGCTTGAGGGGAGGCCAGAATTTGCCAGGCTGCAATTCCTGGAGTTGAGTGCCACCTGCCCGAGGAAGAAGGGGAGCATGGCCTAGTGTGATGATTCAGGGCTGTGCTTTGGCTACAGTTAGCCAGAGAACAAATTGCCATGCTGGATGTTTTAGATCATCTGACAGGCAGACTCTTCCTCCAGGCTGGTCCATTGATTCTTGGAGAAGCATTCCTGGGAGCCAGAGATTCTGGGTTTTCCATTCTTGAAGGTTCTAGGAAAGCTCAGAAGCCACGAATCCTTAACCCTTGATTTATTTAATTCTGTTCTGGCTTTTCTTGGCTCTACTCCAGGGAAATACAGAGAGAACCGTCTGGCAGTACCACTTTCGGACCTGGCCGGACCATGGTGTGCCCAGTGACCCTGGAGGTGTGCTGGACTTCCTGGAAGAGGTCCACCACAAGCAGGAGAGCATCATGGATGCAGGCCCTGTTGTGGTTCATTGCAGGTGACAGCCCATCTTGGTTTCTTTTAAACTCAGAGGTCTGGGAGTCTGCTCTCTTTGGAGATGTGACCCAGTCTTCCCAGGACTCTGCTCTTTCAGCCTCCAGTCACTTCCCAGTTGGGGCTCTGGAGGCTGCTCCAGGGTCACATGGCAGAGTGTGTGGGCTATGGGATTGTATTTGGGATGGTTTGTTTCCTAAACTCTCACCTGAACCAATCTAGAAGGGAGGAAAACTTCCATTGTCCAGAGGTTTGGTTGACCTCCCCTGCTTCTTCCTTCCAAGTGCTGGGGTAGCAGGACTGTACCACCATGACCCCCCCCCCTTTGTTTTGTTTTGTTTTAAAACCACCATTAATGTAGGCTTTGCAGCTGGGTGGCTATTTAGGAAAGAAGTGAACACATTTCTTTCTTTGAATGTCTACTATGGCCTTTAAGACAGGAAGCCACGCGTCTGTGGGCAAGTTTCTATGCCCAGAAGTGCCATAATTTTCCAATTGTTTTCAAGTAAACTTGGGAGTAGAGAAAAGATGTCATGGGCTGCTCAGGGCCTCTATGCTCAGCACTGTGAACCTCGGGCAAGCCCCCATTGCACGGATGAGGAAACAAGGATACCCTAAAGGCCCATATCAGAAACAGGGAACTGACAGCTTAGGGATGGGGCGGGGAGAAACTGATGTGTACTGTGGCCAATGTCTTCTAGACCCACAGAGCAGAGCCTGTGGACATTAATGGTTTGATTCCAATGTGAAATCCCCACAAGTGACTCTAGCCTCCTGCTATTTATTCTTCTACCCACAGTGCTGGAATCGGCCGGACAGGAACATTCATTGTGATTGACATCCTTATTGACATCATTAGAGAGAAAGGTAGGTCATCTGGAGGGCAAGAAGGCACAGTTTCAGTTTCTAGTTTGTGAGAGGAGAGTGCCAGGGAAAGTAGCCTGGGAGAGAGAATTCACAGGAGAAAGAAGTGGTCGTTTAAATGTGGATGAGGTTTACTTTCAGTGAGTTCCCCTGTTGAGGTGTGTTATAAAACAGTGTCCTAGAGTTCTGCTCCCACCACTGTGCCTTCTGTTACCCCTGTTGTGAGCCCCTCCAGCCACTTGTTCCTTGCCTGTGAGGTGAGCTGGCATTCTTGGGAACTGAGGGGCTTTGGACCCTAGCACTTTGTCCGAACAGCTCCTGACATTGTCTTGAGCATTAGCTCAGGAGTCCTGTTGTGTTCCCTATGACTAGTGATGTGGGAAAGACTAGCTCTGTGTCCCTTCCTGCTGTGGAAAGTGGGTGCCCAGCAGCTCTCCCGGGCCTCATGCATTCCTGCAGCTTCAGAATCTTTGTTTTGCAGGTGTGGACTGTGACATCGATGTTCCTAAAACCATTCAGATGGTGCGGTCCCAGAGGTCAGGGATGGTCCAGACAGAAGCACAGTACCGGTTCATCTATATGGCCGTCCAGCATTACATTGAGACGCTTCAGCGCAGGATTGAGGAGGAGCAGGTATGGAACGAGGGGCTGGCACATGGCTCAGCTCCAGACCAGGCCGCCTGGACTTGTGCTCTTAGAGTGAGAACATGGGCTTTCTTTTTCTAGAAAAGGTTAACACGGATTCCCACCCCTGTGGTCTCTCTGGAAGGTATGGCCATCCTCTGCCTTCTAGGTCAGCGAAGTGTGGTGCTATTGTCATGAGCTGACAGTCCAAGGCTTTGCCATACAGAAAGGAAGTGACTTTTACGTGCCAGACTTAGAACTCAGCCTACAGTTTCCAGCTTGCTTCAGCTTTGATCTAGGCTGGTCTATCCTGATTTCATCTTGTAAAATGAATGCCTTGTTCTTAATAGAGCATGGCAGTTTGAGCCACTAATTTGGCTGCATTGAAACAGTGAATTTCAATTTTAATAAGCTGTGCATAATGAAGAGTGTGCAGTTGGAGCCTTTCCATGTGAGGCTATTCAGAACAGATACAAAGCTGAGTTAATTAGGATGCGATAAGCAGAGGGAGATGAGGAGAGCTGTTCTTTTTGGGGAGCTTTGCTTATTCCCCTCCCGAACCCCATTTGCTGCAGCAGATGGATGATATCTGAACACCAGCCACATTTGTCCTTTTTACTGCTATTGCTTTCCAGAAATCACAAGAGAGGGGACTCAGTGTATGTCACAATGTGGCAGGCTGTCTCTTAATGGGTAGCTTTATTTTTTTTTAAAGACCATCTCACTGTGTAGCCCTGGCTGACCTGAAACTCACTATGTAGATAAGGCTGGTCGCGTACTCATAGAGGTGCGGCTGCCTCTGTCCCCCAAGTGCTGAACAAAGGTATGTGCTTCTTTACCTGGCCTAGAAAGATAGAACCACATCATCAGCCTTGGCAGCCAGAGGGAAGTGCCCCTTTCTGAGCTTAGGTACTCACCCAGACACCCATGTTAGGCTTCATTGTGCATACATTGAGAAATAAAGTGTACATAGATATGTAAGGTCATATGATTGATTGACAAGCCACCTATCCTGAACTTCAGTGTTTTAAATCTGAATTCAACGTGAGCCATATATATTTATGTGGCTCTAAAGAACAAACCCAGAGCTTCATGCTTTCTAGGCCAGCACTCCACCACTAATCTGTACCCCTGACCTCTAAATGTAGATGATTACTCTAAAGTTCTTTTATACATGACTTCCAGTTACATTAATTGGGGCTATTAATAGTTTAAGAGGTGCTCAAAGAATAAATTTAAAGAGGTGGCACTATGATTGCTCAGTCTGGCCAGGGACAATTCAGGAGCACACTGCTATCTTGCCAGGGGTTCTCTGTTTCGCTTGGATTTGTATGCATGTTAGAACTGAGAGGTAGAAACAGGTAGATCAGAAATTCAAGGCTATCTTTGGCTATGTATTAAGTTCCTAGTCATTGTGAGCTGTGTAGGACTTGGCCACAAAAAATCAAAACAATAACAAAAAGAAACCACCGCTACACGAAAAGAACCAACCTTTTCCCCCCACTTATTTTTAAATTTATTTAAAATATGTATGAGCCTCACATGTGGGTATGTGTCCTCAGATCCCTGGAGCAGGATGTGCACTTGCTATGTGCAGCACTGCTGTGGGGAACGTGTGCTTCCCGCTGCAGGAACACTTTGTTTGCACTCCTGTTTGTTTGTTTGGTTTTTTCAAGACAGGGTTTCTCTGTGTAGCTTTGGATCCTGTCCTGGAACTTGCTCTGTAGACCAGGCTGGTCTTTAATTCACAGAGATCCACCTGCTCTGCCTCCCAAATGCTGGGACTAAAGGTGTGAGCTGCCACCGGCCGGCCCATTTTGCACTCTTACCCACCGCCATGGCTCCTCTTAAGCCAGGCAAATCCTTGAATTAAGGAACAGGACAAAACTCATTCAGGATAATGAATTATTTTGAAATGTAGTAATTTTCCAATTTAGGATGAGTTAAAGCCCTTTGGGAGTAAAAGAATTTGCTAGAGAAGGATAAATGAAAACAAGAAAGTGACATTTGGGTGGAGAGCCATGGGAAAGGAGGGGGAGAGAAAGAGAGACAGAGATAGAACATACACACTTGCCAGCAAGAAGGGGAAGTGGTGTTAGGGACAGTCATGAGTGTCTGTGTATAATAGGCCTCTTTGCAGTTTGAGAGATTGTTTTTAAAAATTTCCATTTATAGTAGTAAGTACTTTATTTGCAAAAGCAGTATGTGGTATTTCTTTATCTGACTTATCTGAATGTGAGATGTTAACACAAGCATTCATTCTCTCTTTAAACTTTGAAATGTATGCAATATTTAAAAAGGAACATTTATAAGTATTTATATCTCTTTGCTTCTAAGTGCGTTGGTATGTATTTTCAAAAATATAAGGATATTCTGTTACCTAGTCATGATTTAGTTACCGAGTTGAGGAAGCGGACACTGATAGAAAGCTCTGTGTAACCTCAGATCAGGACTGGGGCTGTAGCCCAGTATGAGAACACTTACAGGATCCTGAGGTCCATCCCAGTGTTATATACAAGCATACCAGGTAGAGCTACACACTTGTGAAATTCCAGTGCTTGGGGATTCAGGCAGGAGGACTGAAAATTCCAGTCTAGCCTAGGCTACATTAGACCATCTTTTGATAAAACCGAAACCAAGCAAGAAACCAAAAATCTGTCCTGCTTTTGTAGAGGACCTGAGTTCATTTCCTAGCACCCATGTCAGGTCAGACGGCTTAAAACTGTAGGAAACCTCAGCTCCAGGGCATTCAACCCCTGCCCCCAGTTCTGACTTCCTTGGGAACCTGGTCTCGTGTGTGCACATGCGTGTCCACACACACACCCCAGAAAGCTAAAATAACCCACACACCACATTCAGATTTTACAAGCTGTCCTGTCTGTGGTCAGAGTCACACCATGTTCGCAACTGTCATGTTTCTTTGCCTGTCTTTCTTCTGAGTAACTTCTCTGTCACACTGTCACTCTGTCCTCCATAGTTGGGAAGCTGCCTGTTGTTTCCTCTCCCAGAGACTCCAGTCATTCTGTGTTGTGCCCATTGCTGAGTTGATTCAAAACAGTCAGGTTAGCTTTGCTCCTTGAAGGTGACAGTCAGGTTTCTTCACTCATAAGTTATTACAGGAACCACGTGTGCATGCATGTGTGTGCACACACACATACACACACACAGATACAAGTACACACAGACACACATTGAGACTCATACGTATACATCTATCTTACTTGGGGAAGAAAGATTTGGACACATTTAACTGAGGATGTGGCACAGTGCTTAACTAGGATGGCCCGAGCTTTGGGCTTGATGTCCACCATGAGAGGGAGGTGGGTGGGTGAGGAAGTAGCCTATTTCTTACTGTATTTTTTTTTTGCCTACTAGTTATACATTGATATAATGTATATATTTATATACATACATACATACACACACACACATATATATTTTGAAGCAGGATTTCTCTATGTAGCCCAGGCTCTCCTAGAACTCTCCCTGTAGACCAGGCTAGCTTTGAACTCAGAGATCCGCCTGCCTCTGCCTCCCAAGTGCTGGGATTAAAGGTGTGCACCATCACCACCTGGCTCTTTTTTTTTTAATGAATGAATGAATTTATTTTTATCTGCCTTGGTGTTTTGCCTGCATGTGTGTTTGTTTAAGGGTGTTGTGTCTCCTGGAACTGGAGTTACAGTTGTGAGCCACCTTGTGGGTGCTGAGAATTGAATCTAGGTCCTCTGGAAGAGCAGCCAGCATTCTTAACCACTGAGCCATCTCTCTAGCCCGAGTAATTCTTGCCTATAAAACATTAGCATAGCATTTGACAAATGACGCTTGCTATTTCTTCAGTTGTCTCCCTTTTCTCAGTTTGAGTGGAACAGTAAAAATTATGTATATTGCTGGGCATAATGGCACACGCCTTTAATTTCAGCACTCGGAGGCAGAGGCAGGTGGATCTTTGAGTTTGAGGCCACCCTGGCCCTAAATTGCTAGTTCCAGGCTAGTCAGAGCTATATAGTGAGATCTTGTTTCCCACCAAACAAAAGTACTGTATATATGTATTGAGAATGTACAGTGTATTTGGTGTGTAGAAACACTGTGGCGTGATTGCCACGGTCAGGTGGATCATCACACCCAGCACCCTGCAGCCCACTTCTTCCTGTGTGTGCTGAGACCGTGGAGTCTACTCTCGGCAGAGTTCCAGTTTCCTCTGCCCTGTCCAGTCTAGTGCTGAGTGTGAGGCCTCCAGAGCTTAGGATGTTATGTTTGAGGATCTGTACCTGCGACCAATGTCTTCCCACCACTAGTTCCTGATGACCCCTGCCCCATCACAGTTTTTAGGAATTGATCAGGATCCATGGAGTGCTTGGCCTTTTGTGTTCTGACATCTGTCACTCAGCTTGATGACCTCCAGGTTCACTTGTGTTATTGCAGATGGGTTGCCTTCTTAAGCTGAATGATGTCCCATTTTGTGTGTGTGTGTGTGTGTGTGTTTCTGTGTGTGTGTGCTTCCTCCTTTGCTATCTGTCTCCTTCCCTCTTTCTTTCCCTACCTTCATCCTTTCCATGACTGGAAACTTGTGACATGGCTTGGTCATGTCTTGGTGTGTAGGAAACAGGGATGAGACCAGAAGCACAACACCTGGGGACCTAATTCTACTTGCTGATCACATGTCAAAGGTTCTGTCAGTTCCCCAAACACCATCACCAGCTGAGGGCTAGGTGCTCAAACACGAGGCTGTGGGACCTTTCCATGCAGGCTGGAGCAGGGCCTTGGGAAGCCTGCACACTATTCTATGGAGGCCATTAGGCAGTTGGAAACAGAGGAGTGGTATAAAATATCCTTGATTTAAGAGAGGACCCTGCCTCCCATGGAACAGTGAACACCAGGATTGGGCACTGGAGCCAAAACTGATGATGATGTATATAGGTGGGAGGCTGAATGGGGGAGGGTTAGAAAGGTAAAGACTCCCTGACGGGGGTGTGGGAGAAGTCAAGTTGTGTGTTCCAGCCAGGGTCAATTGCTCTCCCATCCTGCTCTTGGCCTTTAGAGTTTAGGAAAGGTCAGAATATCTGCCCATGGAAAGTGCTTCACTGCAGATGGCTTTAGCCTGCCTGCTCCTGAGCATCAGTTGGCCATAGATGAATCACAGACTTGCAGAAATCGGGGGTTTCTTAGATACTGGAAACACAAAGCCTCCCCTCACCTGGAAGTAAAACAGAACCCCTCATCCCCATGGGGCTGAGACAAGCCCATCTGGCTCATCGAAATCTTCCTAAATGACTGGAAGAATCTGAGCTTCTTGGGCTGCTCTCACCACCCAGATAGTTCTGCTCTGCCATATCAATTGCTCCTCTCTAGAAAACACTGGCCACTTTGTGCAGAAATAATTGGTTTTGGCTTTCAAGAAGGTATTGAGTAAGGAAAAAGGAGGTGGTTGCTGTCAGAGGGAATGTCTTCACTGCCATGCAAGTTGAGAAAGTTTTGTAGATCTTCTGTGCAGCACGAATATACTTGGTACATGCAGATGAAGTTTTGCTAGCTGGAGGAGCTTCTCCTGTTTTTGCTCTAATTCCTTTTGTGACCATCACCCATCTTCTCCTCCCACACCTTCCTTTGCTCTTCCCGTCTTCTTCAGTGTCAGAGATGAGATTTGAGACAAGGTCTCTTCCTTTCTTTTAAAATATTTATTTTATTTATAATTCTATGTTATGTGTGGGTATGTTTGTGAAGGTCAGAGGCGTCAGACATCCTGGACCTGAAGTTATAGGCAGGTGTGATCTATCTGAGACTTGATCTTTCCTGTTATGCCATCTCTCCAGCCCAGAGTTGAGGTTAGGTTCCTGTTTCTCCTGCCTCCTTCTCCCAGGTGCTGTGATTCTGGGTGTGCACAGCCACTGGGCTTGTTTTCCTTCCCAGGGTGTGCTCTTACACTCCTGTGGCTCAGGAGCTCTCCTTGCTGCTCATTTCCCCAGAGTGAAGAGAGAGTGGTCACCAAGGAGTCACGGCTTTGATTGGATTTGTTGTCACAGATGCCTTGTTGCCTTTGCTCTGGGAGCACATCCATGTGTGGTGTTTAACTCCTTACCCAGTGTAGTTGTCCCTCAGCATCCAGGGAGACTTAGTCTTAGACACAAGGTCTACAGATTCTCTTGTCCCTTGGGGAAGGTCTTAGCTTTTCAGAGAACCTGCTCTGTCCTCATGTAGCCCAGGTTGGCCTTGAACATGGGAAAAGCCTGTGCGTGCTTAGTACAACATTGTGGATATTTTTGATTCATGGTTGAATCTGTGTAGAAGCCACAGATATAGAGGGTGACTGTATGAAGTTGATAATGTTCCCTCTCTCACCCCCTCTGCCTCAGCCCAGAGTGGGGCTGGGATATTAGAAATGGCCCTGTAGAATGTAGGCTTGTGCTGTGATATCTCTCTGCAGGGACCCCATCCTCCAGGGCTCACCTGAACTTTGGGTGTCAGCACCTTCCTGAGGAGTTTGTTGCAGTGTGAGTAGCTTATGTCTGGTATCAGCTGCCTCCTTCCTGTGTGTGCAGGCTGGTGTGCTGTGCTCCATGGTCTGTGTGCAAGGACCTCGGTCCTGAGTACTTGTCTGCTGGGCTCCAGTCAGTCTCTGTCTGGTAATGTAGCTCAGTTTCTCTTTGATACCTCTGCCCCCTGTCATCTGTCTACATTCCTGGAACCCCAGAGCAACCCTAAGCTTCATACTATATTTACTTGTCTTCATGTAGAGAAAAGAGCCAATATAGCCCAGACTTGCCTCTGACTCCGAAGCTGAGGATGAACTTGAACTTCTGATCCTCTCTGAGTTCTATCTTCCTAGTACTGAGATCATGAGTGGTTAGTGTGCTCTGGGGATGGAAGCCAGGGCGCCTATGCTGGGCAAGCAGTCTACCAAATGGGCCACAGCTTTCGTTCCCAAAGTGGCTTCCTTTGTTTAAAGGACATCTCCTGGAGAAGAGGTTCAGTCACTAAGAGACCTTGCCACTCTTCCAGAGTTCCTGAGTTCAGTTCCTGTTAACAGATGTTGGCAATTATAACAACAGCCTATAACTTCAGTTTCAGGAAATCTAATGTTCTTTTCTGGCTTCCAAGGGCACTTTGACACATGTGGCATGCACACAAATAGAGCATTGTACATATATCAATTAAACACAAATATAGACATCTTGAAACTGCATAGACCCCATTGTTCACTAGTTCAGATATTGACCAGTGGGATCCGGATTATTATTGTGTCTTTTACTTATCATTTTATTTTTTATAGCTTATTTTTTATTATATGTGCATTGGTGTTCTGCCTGTTTTGTCTGTGTGAGGGTGTCAGGTCCCCTGGAATTGGAGTTACAGACAGTTGTGAGCTACCATGTGGGTGCTGGGAATTGAACCCAGGTCCTCTAAAATAGGAGCCAGTGTTCTTAACTGCTGAGCCCATCTCTCCACACCCCCCAGGCTTATTTATTTATTTATTTATTTAT
>NW_026067985.1:6460159-6473861 GCF_014885135.2 Alexandromys fortis | reverse complement strand
GAAATAACAACACACAAACTGTATTCATTTAAACACTGCTTGGCCCATGAACTCTAGCCCTTACAGGCTAATTCTCGCACCTGGACTAGCCCATTTCTAATGATGTGTGTAAGCACCCCAAGGTGCGCTTACCGGGAAGGTTCTAACCTATGTCCATCTTGGGTCGGAGCTTCATCGCGTGTGCCTCAGAAAGCAGAGCTATCGGGAGAGCGGAGTAGAGTCTGACCTCACTTCCTCTTCCGCCCAGAATTCTATTCTGTTTACTCCTCCCATCTATGTTCTAAGCTATGAGGCCAAGCAGTTGGTTTATTATAATTAGCCAATGACCTTCCTCCATCAGCTAGTCACCCCGTAATCCCTGTACAGTTTTTAAGGTTCCATGGAAGGGCTTCCCTGTGAAACACGGATGTAGTTCATCCAATGCATGCTTTTTTATTTTCACTAAAGACTAGCTAGTTAGTGCCACTTTCACTGTTGAGAACCAGATAGCATCTTTTCTTTTCTCCAGTGCCAGGGGTCAATCCCAGAGCCTCGTGCAACCAGGCAGGAAGTACTTATTACTAATTATGTCCCCAGCCTACCAGTTTAACCTCTCTGAGCAACCGATGGTGGTTCCCAGGAGTATGTCAGTCTTTAGTATGGCTACACTGCCTAGCAGTGCTCCTGCTCCCTTGATGGATTCCACTTTGAGAATTGGCAATCTGCAGGTGAATTTGCAAAAAGGTGACCGGCCAATGGGATGGTACAGTGGTTAGAAACACTTGCTGTTCAAACCTGATGACCCTAAGCCCAATCCTCAGTGACTTGGAGGAAGGAGAGAGCTGACTCTATAGGTTTGTCTTCTGCACTCTACACATGTGTGGCACGTGTGAGCCCTTACACATCCCATATACATATAAAGACATTGTGAGATGAGATTGTATTTCCATTGATTCTCTTGTTGGTTTCCTTGCCTTGCCACATCATTAGAGTCAACATTTTAAGGTGCTGTGATCTTTTCTGATGTGTATTAGGAATTAGATTGTAGGGTTGGCGGAGTATCTCAGTGCCAGAGCACATGCTCAGCCTTGTGCAAAGGGCTCTGGGTGCCATCCATCCCCAGTGCTAAATGAATAAAGTACATTATTGTGCCTTCTATCCCTGAATGCATTTCTACTTGAAGTGAGTCCTTCTGGAGTATATCCCTTTCTTACTGTCATCTAAACATGGTGGAGTGGGCACATGCCTGAAGTGGTTAGAGTTCCTTGCTAAGGCAGCAG
Organism: Alexandromys fortis; assembly: GCF_014885135.2. Taxonomy (NCBI): domain Eukaryota; kingdom Metazoa; phylum Chordata; class Mammalia; order Rodentia; family Cricetidae; genus Alexandromys; species Alexandromys fortis. The sequence continues at coordinate 6,472,602 of NW_026067985.1, read as the reverse complement.
GAACTCTGCACTTAGGAACAGTGTCTCTGGCCTGGTTCAGTGGGCATTTCCTTCATTCCTACAACTCTGGGGACTCTGGGATACTGTGGTCACAGAGCACCCCTCTTGAGGATGCTGGGGCAAGGAGGAGACAAGCTCCTGACAGTGTGTTCTTAATGTTTTGGCCCGTCCATCTCTCTCTCTTTTTCTTTGATAAAGTAAAAAGTTCTTTTGTTTCTGTATTCTTAAAAAAAAAAAAAAAACCACATTCCGTCTTACCTGTGTTTTTTCCAACTTTCAGAAAAGCAAAAGGAAAGGACATGAATATACCAATATTAAGTATTCTCTGGTGGATCAGACGAGTGGCGATCAGAGTCCCCTGCCACCTTGCACCCCAACACCACCCTGTGCAGAGTAAGTAGTGATGTGGCAGCTTAGCTCTGGTAAAAGCTAATGCAGTTGTTTGTAGTATTTCCCGTTCACACTTGCTTGCTTCCCACTGATAATACATGGGGGTGGTTGGGGTTGAGGCTCTCTAGGAACTGTGTGGACAATGTCTAAACAGAGTTTCAAGGTCCCTAAACAGTATGCACATGCAGGACCTTGTGTGGCCTCAGCCTATTAGGTCAGGGTTCTCAAGGGGAAGTCTAATTTTCCTTTGGCAGGGGAATTATTTCAGTGGAAGGTGCTGTCCCTTACAATGTACTGTGGCTCGTTAACAAGTAAGAATAAATAAGTTCTCTGTTCATGTGTGAGCACGACTATGATCTGCCAGTCTTCCTGCCAGGCAGCTTTTTTGTTTTTTTGAGACACGGTTTCTCTGTGTGTAGCCCTGACTGTCCTGGAATTCACTCTATAGACCAGGTCAGAGAGAGATTTGCCTGCCCTGCTTCCTGAGTGCTGGGATTAAAGGCGAGCGCCACCACCGCCCGGCTAGCTTTTTTTTTTTTTTTTTCCAGACAGGGTTTCTCTGTGGCTTTGGAGCCTGTCCTGGAACTAGCTCTGTAGACCAGGCTGGTCTCGAACTCACAGAGATCCACCTGCCTCTGCCTCCCGAGTGCTGGGATTGGATTAAAGGCGTGTGCCACCATCGCCCAGCTAGCTTTGTTTTTTTTTAAAGGAGTTTTTAAAGAAGAAAAAGGGCATCTATCCCAGTAGGAAATGATGGGCAACTATGAATAGGCTTGCTGCAGAAGAAGCAATGGGCGGCTTAGGACACACAGGGAACAGGAAGGGAAAGCTTGAAGCTCTCTCCGCTGACCAGATGAAGTCAGAAGGGCAGTGTCCAGCAGTGATGAGGACAATTTTGTTTTCAAGGAGCAGCTGTCTATCCCACAGCAGCAGTTCAGGACCTTGGTTCAGCTCCACGGGACAGCTTGCCTGGCAACTCCAGCCAGAGCCTTAAGAGTACAGTGACCTTTGACCTTGCACCTTGGAGAGTTCGTCTTATGGAAGCGCTCAGATCTTGGGAATGTTTTTCTTCCAGAGGCATTCAGCATGACATCATCTTGATAATTTAAGAATTTGGAAGATACTTTAATAGTACACCTGTGACAGGAAGCCATTTGATGTTTCCAGCATGTGAGATGGACTAGAGACACTCCGAAGTGGATTGCTGAAGGACCCATGTCCTGTCAGTCAGACTTCACATAGCCTTGAACTTTGGATGGAAAAAGGAATTAGTTCCCGACTTTACAGTTAAATACTACAGAGTCCCTAGTGTTGAGCAGCTGTGGAGTTGTCAGGGTTTTGAATATTTAACCAGCAGTGTGCTACATCCGTCTCTACAGATCTCTGTCTGTGTCTGTTATGTCTGTGTCTGTTAGATAGACACACTCTTGAACCTGGAGCCACAGGCTGATGCTTACCAGTTTCTTGAAGGCAACTAACTGTCTCCAGGGCATTTGGGGGTGAAGTACCCCAGTCTTCCGTGCTGATGCTCTGTAGCCTGTCTTTAAAGACTCTCAAGAGAGGCAGGACTCTGACAGGACCCATATTCACATTCCAGGATACCCAGGTTCCTGCAACTTAAATGATAGTTTTCAGGGCTACTGGCACAGGTTAACACTGAAGTCTGCTGTGATCTCTTCCTCATTCTGCTCCTCCTGTCACCCCAATGCCTGGTGTCCTAAGGGCCCTGGCGTAGCCACAGTCCCTCAGACCATACCTCTCTGCCCCTCATGCACCATGGCCTGGGAAAGGAAAACCCCAAAGCATAACACACACATTGGTTCTTTCCAGAAGGCCTTTGCCAGTTCCTGGTTTAAAGTGAAATACATCAGGACAGCCTTTGTTAGCCTAGTCATGTGGCTAGCAGCTTTGCCATTTGTACAAAGTCACTGTCCATCATAACATTTACTTTTTCTTTCCCCTGGCATCTGGCTTGTTTGCCTCTGCTGTGGGCTTTTAAAGCCCCCCCTGACTTTAATATTGGCACTACATGGCGCTGAGAGCAGATAGAACCCTGTGTTTACATTCTCTCTCTGTTAAACACAGGAATGAAGTCCTGTGGCAGCAGTGTTCTCTCCTGAGTCACTTTCCCTCTTCCTGTTTCCCTCTCTCCCAGCAGCCTGGGGATGGTGGTGCTTTAAGCCACTAGCTGGGGAGCCAGCCCCTTTCCCATGAAGCTCACCTGCTGCTGACAGGCCACTCTGCCTCACCCTTCGTGCATGTAGGATGCACACCTCAGGTCCCTGGGGCTACTCAGAGTCCCCATCTTCCGGGCCCACACAGACTCCTCTGATAACCCTTCTTAACAGAGGGAGGCTGGCCCTTGGATGTTTTTTTTAGATCTTCACCCAAGGTTCTAAAGGTGTCTGGAGCCTGCCTTCCTGTTCTGATGCCTCTGTTGGACATGACCACAATTCCTGTCTTGTGTGCACATGACCCAATTCCTTTGTTATCCTCCAAGCAGCCTTCGTTCCATTCACACTCAGAAGGCATAGGACTCAAGGCCCCTGCTGCTTTTCCAACTTCATAATGATACTGCACATAAGTGTCTGAGAGTTAGCTCCTGAGTGAGAAGGGTGTCTCTAAGCAAAGCTAGGCCAGACAGCACATGGCAGGAGTTCAGGTGTCTTCCTTCTTCCTTTCTCTGCAGAATGAGGGAGGACAGCGCTCGAGTCTATGAGAATGTGGGCCTCATGCAACAGCAGAGGAGCTTCAGATGAACCCCACTGGCGGCAACACGCAGGTATTTAAATACTACAACGTTCTCTGGGACTGTGCTTTACAGCGTTCCTAGACAGGCAGGTGATTTGTGTATGCTAGAGCAAAACATACTGAGATGAAGCTTTGCAAACCACCCTCTTTCTTCTGGCCCTGTCCCTCTCCAGGCCGGGTTTAAGGTTTACAGTTCACTGTGCATTAAAATCAGATCAGATTAACTGCATGGGGTGGGGCTGGCACATAACAGCAAGCATTTGGCTGTGGCAACCATCACTGTTCTGCAGATAGAACTGGGCTTGAGTGGCACAGGCCCTGCTACCCGTGATCTCTTGGCATCAGGAGCAGCCATGCCTCTCAGGGCTTTTGATTGTGTCATTTCCCTGTGAGGTGCCTCCCTATCAGTCACCATTGGTCAATATACATGATGCCAGCTTGTATGGTACGTTAGAAACACACAGTATAGTATCACAGCTAAAATTCCTGTCCGTAACAGTGTAGTTTAGCAGAGAACATTTGTCTAGCATGTGTGTGTGACACGCTAGTTTTGGTGCCCAGCACCTTCCGGAAAGTATGACGCTTTCCATGCTTATAGATGTGCAATTTCTTTCCACCCCAGATGCAAACTTTCACCCCTTCCCTTAAAATGTCACGAATAGACGAGAAAGTCTCCAGGACCCATGTGTTCAGAAGCTCGCCCACCTGGGTTGTCTAACTGCCTTTTGAGAAGCGAAGTTTGGAACCATTTGAAGAGCACGCATCTAATCGGCACCTCCCTTCCTCAGATAAGGAGAAACCGCTCTGCGTTGTCAACAGTGCTGCTTTTATAGAATTGGCTTTGAATTGTGGAAGCAGCTAAATTGTGCTCTGTATTTTACACATTATGGGACTCAAATTCTAGTTATGGGCAGGATTTTGTTTCTTTTAATGACCTTAACTGATTTGATTCTCCCCACCCCCTCTCTTTGGGGAATCATGGGCCCCTTGTAAGAAGAAAGGATTTGGAAATTCAGGAACAGCTTCTCCAAGAAGCCAACAGTCTGTAAACCACTGCTCATTTTACACTGGCCAGGGGTTGCTTAGGGCTGCCCATCATCACAGATTCGCTGTTCAGTTCCAGGGACTGGGAGACCAGGCTGTAGGGTTGCACTGGTGAGGGCCTTCTGGCTGTGCCACGGCGGATGGGAAGAGTGAGGGCTGGCCTCACTCTCTCAGCAAATCAGTGACTCCACCTTCAAGATCCAGCTCCTGAGCGTCCCACCTATCAACACCATGGCATCCGGGATTCTCTGCGCTCCCTGCAGATGCATATTGGGGCACATTCGACACAGAGTTACCCAGTCATGGACAGTTCACTTTGGTAGCAAAACGATCATTCAACCAGTGATGAGAGTCAGGATAAAAAGTCATGACCGAAAGGCCGTGGGAATTGGCAGATGAGAAGCCTTTCCTCTGAAGGTGGTGACAGACAAGCTGTTGTCTCTGCGCTGCTGTCACCATCTGTATTAGTAAGACCCTGGGTGAGTGGCATTTGTTCTTCACTTGTTCCTGACTGGCCCACACCACCCCCATTCTTCGGTCTTATCTGGGCTTGCATGAGCCCACCTGCCCTGTGAGGATCACTTGGGGAGTTGGCAACATGGCTGAGACCCTTAGCTTCTGTCTCAATGCGCTGTCTTCCAGGTCTCTTCTCCTGGGTGTCCGAAGAGACACTTAGCTTCTGTCTTCCATATCTCTTCTCCTGGGTGTCTGTAACCTCACTAGCAGGGAGGCTGGGCCTTTTTGTGTCCCCTAGGGCTTAAAGGCAGAAGTGTCCTTCTTCAGATTCAGGCCTGGAATTACCATGGCTTCTTCCATGGCTCTCTGTGTGGGAATCAGACTTATCCTGAGGTGTTTAGTGGAGGTGCCATGCTCTGGGGCCACCAGTCTGTCAGATGGCCTCAGACCGTGCTGTGGGTGAAGCAAGTGGCTATAGTTAGCAAGAACCCAGGCTGCTTATAGTAGCTGGTGTAAACTGTGGGTCAGATGAGAAATGTAGAGCCCATTCTAGAAGCTTCTGAGCCAATTTTTCTGGCACCACACATGTGTTGCACTACCCTTACCTGAAGACCTGGTGTGGTAAGGGTGTGAGTGTTTGGGAACGAATGGAAGCTTGTTCCTGAAGCCCTGCAGATGAGTGAAGGTGATGCTTCGTTGGGCCTTGGCTGAGCGTGAAGAGTGGCAGTCCTGGCCGGGCCTCCTGTCAGGTCTGGTCAGCCGCTTGTGCTCTCACCAGGCAGCAGGATTTGCTAATGTTCTGCCATAAGTGCCTTCTCCAGAGACACCCCGTCTGCCTGCGTGCTGATCGCTGAGAGCATGTTTCAATGAAAGCATTCAGATATTGATGCTCATGACATACAGTGGCACAGCCTCCACTCACATTCCTGAAAGGAAGGACTGGACCCTGCCTTGCACTCATTCCTTTCTGAGGCTTCCCATTCCCTGGCAGCCTGAGGTGGTTGGGCAGTACAGGGCCCCCATTTTCTTAGAGCATGTGTGTTGATCCTTGGCCCCTTCTCCACTGGACTCATTGCTTCAGAGCACAGCGTGGCCTGGCTGTGTTCCCTCATCAGGGGAACACGGGGACTGCTACCTTCTCACAAGCCTGTGACGATCAGGATCCCAAATCCTATTTTGTAGCACATTGTCACAATGAATGGTGTTGGGGATGATGGTAATATCTAGACTCTGGACTCTGGGGACAACGTCTCTCACCAGCACACACAGGTTGGCTGTCTAGCTGATCTACTGAGTTAACGTCTCTGCCTGCAGCTCAAGATCCCGGAGCAGACTTGTTCTTAGCCCACTGTGTTCAGTACAGCATGTGGTTTCCTTTGGCTCCCAGAAGCCACCCAGTTGTCATGCCAGTAAGGGAACAGATTCCTATGAGTCCCTGGGTCTCCTGGATCTGTCAAGTGTGGTGGGTGCAGTGTCTCAGGAGAGGGTGCTCTGTGTTGGAGGCAGGTGCAGTGTCTGGGAAGGTATTGGAGGTGTGGATTTGAAACAGTGGGAATGAAAGTTGCAGAAGTGGTTCGTGGGCAAGTTGGAGAGCAGACTAGATGTGACACACATGGTCCCCTCACTGCTGAGCCTTTTAAATTAGAAACATAGGATTTTATATATGGGGGAAAATTGTCTAGCACATGGTATTGGGGTTTCTAGAAAGCCACACTTAAGTCTTAGTAAGAAGGCTTGCCACACTGGTGTGCGGCCCTAGTGATGCCCCAGGTTGCCTCTGCCATCATAGTCGGTGCCTTTCTGATGGCGAAATTGGGGTTAGAAAAGACTGTTGGGTGTTGTCAGCTATGTTCTTACAGAGCTGGTGGCCTTCAATGACTTTGAATTGGTCAGGGTTATTTCTAGTGTGTTTTCTGGGAATTCAAGAACATAAGCGTTGTTTTCCTGTGCCAGGACTGAGGCAGGTGCACTTGTGAGGTGTTCTGTAGATTCGTGATCCTTAGGGAAACAGACTGCAGGCAGAAGTGCAAGCCCAGTGCAGGCTTTGCTCCTGTCGGTTGTCAGGGTCGCTTTACAGCAACAGTCGTCCTGGTTTCAGATGCCTTCCTTAGGGCATCTGTGCTAGTCTGCCATTCACTGAACCTTTCCCCCTTTTGGAAAGAAGCTCCTGAGTAGAGTTCATTGTGTCTCCCATCACTAGCAGCTGCTGCTCTTTCTGGGTGGGTCAGACACAAGTGAGAGCAAAGAGCAGTTGCTGTTGGTGCTGTAGAACTTGGCTGCGCATCAAACTCATTTACCAGTGTTCCTCCTAAACCTAAATCATAGGATTAATAATTTGCCTGTTTATTTATGACCTAATTTTGACTCCTATTAATAAAAGCTAATGGGAAAGGCCCCTCCCTGAGGCTGATGACTAGACTCACGTTTAACTTCCCTACAGCATTATGAAGCACCAGGCAGAGTATTAAAGAAATATAATATTTTATTGAAAATTCTGTCCTTTAAAAGGAACATGTTTTTGGGTGTCATCATTTTGGTAAGTGTTGGCTGTTTGCTGTTTATTACACTATAGTGGCAGGAGATGCACTCAGCTGCCGTTCTGCCCACACCATGTAGTCTGTGATTCTTTTTTAAGTGACTTTAACAGAATAGTTCCTGTAGGGAAACCTCAGAGGTCATCACCTCCCCACCTGTGTCATGAGTGTCAAGCTGCTTTCTGAGCTGAAGTCATCAAGAGTGTATCTGCATACAGAGGCAGTGTATTTGTGAGTTGTCTGGAACTAAAAAATAGAATACAACATTTTCTTGTATTACAGTATTTGTCATTTTCTTTGTTGGCATGTCTGGGCGTGGGGTGGGAAGCAGGGGGATGGTGGCGTCTCAGGCAGCAGTCCTGCTGGAAGGACTCTGCAAGGTAAGGGTCTCATTGCTGGCCTGCCTTTTGTAGCTTCCAGGGACAAGCAGGAATTCTGGCTACCAGGACTTGGGAGTGAATAAAGATCCCAAACTGTGTGACCACTGTGGGACTGACGTGAAGCAGGGTTGGGGATGTCATGTTCTGGTGTGTGCACCAAGAGACAGCATTGCACTTGAGACATCAGTGCTCCCTGTACAAGGCCAGTCCAAGCAAGAGTGGGTGGGGTCTTTAGTTTGTAACCCTGGAGGGGTTACACCTATGTTAATCTGGGGCCTCACCTATGTTAGTACTTGAGTCCACCGCAACCCCTCACTGGGGGATTCTAGACAGGCTTTCTACTGCCAAGCTGTGATGCCTAGCTCTGGGCCGTGTTCTTCCGACCACAGCATGTTATTGGACAGGAGGAAATCATTTCATAAATACCCAAGCAGGTCCTCACACCTGCCCCGAGAGGGTATGTCAGTAGTCCATACATCTCTTGTTAGCTGGGAACTGCATGCACAGACTAGGAAGGGTGAAGGCCCTCACACCTGCCCGAGAGGGTATGTCAATAGTTCATAAGCCACACGGGATGGACTTGCTTGCAAGCGTGGCTGATCTGATGAAGATATGATGATGGCGGCTCTTTCTCCTGGAGGACCAGATTCTACATCAAGGAGTCCACGATGTTTGGATTAGGTAGGTCGCTTTTCCACAGAGAAGTTCCTGGCCCAAGTACCCTCCGTGTGGTCCAATCTCACATCTGCTTGTGTCCTCCCATACTCTGAGGGGGGCGCGAAATGGGGCTGGGGCTTGACAGCTTTGACTTCAGACAAACCCGACCCCCAGCTAGTTCAGATTCCAAAGTGAATTTGCACAATAATGAGCAAATCCATAGACTCATTGGTGATAATAGTTGTCCTTGTCTGCTTTTCTGTTGCTGTGGTACACACCTTCACTGAAAACAACTTGTAGAGGAAAGGGTTTATTTGGCAGACAGTTTTCATCATTAAAGGAAACCAAGGCAAGAACTCAAGGAGCTTGAAACTGAAACTGTAGGAATACTGTTTACTGTATTGCTAAGCTAGTTGCTTTTTTTTTTTTTTTAATATTTATTTATTATGTATACAGTTAGCCAGAAGAGGGCACCAGACCTCACTACAGATGGTTGTGGGCCACCTTGTGGCTGCTGGGAATTGAACTCAGGACCTTTGGAAGAGCAGACAATGCTCTTAACTGCTGAGCCATCTCTCCAACCCCCACTTTTTAAAATACAGCCCAGGCCCCACTTGCCTAGGGATGGCACCACCCACAGTGGACTGAGCTCTGCTAGTCCAGTCTGCCCACAGTTCAGTCTGATAAAGGCAATTCCTCAGTTGAGGTTCCTCCTTCCCGTTGTGTCAGACTGATAACCAAGATCAGCCATCACAGTATTCCAGTTACCAAAGTTTGTCATTCATGTCACATGAGGCCCAGCTACTTAAAATCCCAAACACCGTCATAATCAGAAGTATGGATACTGGAGGATGGGGAAAGAATGATGAATGAGCTCAGGGGTGCAGTTTGATAGGATCAATAGAGCCTAATGTTCTGTAGCTCAGGAGGATGATTGGCAGCAATTAATTGTGTATTTCAGAATAGCTAATTGAGGGACTTTGAGCGCGCCCACTCTTCGGGATATGTTTAATGGTAACTATGTAATACGATGGATATGCCGCATATCCCAGTCTGACCACACACAATATATACCGGGTTGAAATGTCACTCTAACCCCAGAAATACTTGAGGTTATCTCATTTTTTTAAGTTGAAGAATATAGCTACTGAAATAAGAGTTGAAAGCAAGCAAACTGGATGTGGTGCCTGTAGTCCTAGGAGGTAGAGGTAGATGGGAGTTCAAGGTCATCTTTTGCTATGTATTGAGCCCAAGACTAGCCTGGACTACATTCAGATTCTGTCTCAATAAAACAAAGCAAATCAGGCCAGAGAGATGGCTCAGAGGTTGAGAGAACTGACTTCCAGAGGACCTGAATTCAATTCCCAGCACCCATATGGCAGCTCACAACTGTCTGTGACTTCAAGATTTGACACTCTCACACAGGCAGGCAAACATGCAGATAAAACACTAATGCAATAAAATAAAAATAAATTATTAAAAAAAGGCAAGTCAAAAGTTAAAAGAGGCAACCCTGCACTGAGTCTAATGTCTCCTCTCTCTGGGTAGAACATATTTTGCTTTGAAATAGTCTCAGAATGTGACCCTGGCTGTTCCGGAACTCGATCTGTAGACCAGGCAGGCCTTGAACTCACAGAGATTCACCTGCCTCTGCCTTTGACTGAAGGCATGAGCTACCACAATAGCAGGAACAGCTTTATACTGAAATATATAATATTTATTCTGAAAATAATTTGGGATCCAAAATCTCTACTCCTTAGCAAAGGTTCAACCCTGAGGTAGGTTGGTCATTTTCTGCCCAGACACAGTGCAGCCATGAAGATACCAATGTAGATTCTGGTTGGAGTGGGCAGTTCCTGGACCGGGGGAGAGACCCTGGCTGGAGCTGTGGGTTGAGAAGGGGCAACAGGAGGGGGAGGAAGAAGTACCTAGTGACTCTTTCCTCCTCTCCCAACTCTAGCTGCAGTGTCCTGACCTATTGGCAAGTCAAAAGGGCCAAGTGACACAGGCCCTGCAGCTAGAGGGGCTTGGGATCTGCAGGGGCCACAGTCCACCATGACCCACAGGGCTCAGCTTCCCAAAGCAGAGCCAGTTAGAGAATGCTCTTTGGTGGAGGCTCATTGGACCTTCCCTTCTAAAGAATGGTCACTTCTGGATTGCTGGCAATATAGTCTCAGGGCCCACTTGTGCCCCACTTGATCAGATCTATCTGCCTGCCAGCCTGCTCCCTACCCCTGTTCGTCTGTCTGTCTCTCCCAATCTCCCTTCTTTTCTATCTTTTTGGATCAGGATGAGATTCTTATGTAGTCTTGGGTGGCCTCAAACTCAAGCTGAGGATGACCTTGAACTCCTGATGTTTCCGCCTCCACTCCCCAAATTCTGGGATTATAGGCATGTGATACTACACCTGTCTCAAAACTTCCTTTTGCAGTGCTGAAGGTGGAACCCAGAACCTTGCACAGTTTATAGAAGCAAGCACTCTACCCCGAGCAGTAGCCCCAAATGTGTAGCTTCTCAGTGTCGCCAGGATACCATCTGTCCTCCTGTTGTCTGAGAATAGCTATACAAGCAGATTTCCCTGTGTAGGTAAATGTTCTTGACGATCACGGCCAAGTCTGTGTCAGTTCCCCTGGAGGTAAGGATCTGAGTTCTTATTTTACCCAATTAAAATTAGCTAATCTTTTGAGAAAGTTCTCAGTATGTAGACCAGGCTGCTCTCCAATGCCGCCTGCCTCTGCTTCCCAAGTACTGGGGTTAAAGGCATGCACTTATTTTATTTTTTAAATTTGATTTTCATTTATGTGTATATATGTGTTTGCCACATGTCTGTAGTGCCTGTGGAGGACAGAAAGGGGCGTCAGGTCCCCCTGGAGCTGGAGTTACAGGCGGTGGAGGGCCGCCATGCAGGTTCTAAGAATTGAACTCCCATCTTCTTTCTGCAAGAGGAGCTGCTGCTCTCAGCCTCTGACCCATCTCTGTGACCCTTATTTTGTGTTTTACGTTTACTCATTTGTGTGTATGTGGGGGGGGAGAGTGCATGTGTGCCAGCACATGCATGTGGGGGTCAGAGGACAGTAAGTGGAACTCTGTTACCTCCTTCTGTTATGTGAATCTCAGGGTTCAAACTCAGTTCATCAGGCTTGGTGACATCTTGCTGGCCCTGGGATCTGAAGCCTACTTGGTAGCATTGGCTCACCAAATGTTCAGGCTATAGAACAGACAGGGATCCACTGACAGGGGAAAAAAAAACCAACTAAGACAAGCAGTATCCCAGACATCTGGGAAGCAGCTTCAGATATTCTTAGACATCACGCTCATCGCCCTAGCTTGTGGAACCCCAAAGCACTTGCCAGATCCCTGTAACCATGGGAAGAGAAGGCAACAGAGAACAGGAAGATGCTGAAATTAGTCTTCTCCGGATGGAGCTGCAGATGTCTGAGTCTTGACAGATTTCTAGGCTTGAAGGAAGTCATGTGCGTCTTCATTCATGGGGCTTCCGTTGTTGCTTCCGTCATATTGGAATGGGTTCCACATGGTGGCTGAGGACCCATCTCTCTAGGTACTGGTGTGTGGCAGCATCGCCACCCACCTCCAGCTTCTGCAGCACAAAAGTTCCTTGGCTGCATGTTTGTGGTTGTACCCTGAAGGCTGGAATGTGCCTACATTTGGAGACACTACGTCCTTGTAATACGTTCCACCAGCAGATGGACACGAGATGGTACTGTCCTGGCAGTGATGATGCCCCTCCCCCACTAGGCATGAGCTTTTGACCAGGTTTACAGTACTAGGCATGGGGTCTGGAGAGGTGGCTCAGCAACTAAGAGCATCTGCTGCTCTTCCAGAGGACCAGGGTTTGATTCCCAGCACCTACATGTCCGTAACTCCAGGTCCAGGGAATACAATGCCCTCCTCTTCTGGCCTCCTTGGGCATTGAATGCACATGGTGCACATACACACATGCAGGTAAAACACCTGTAACACATAAAGTCAAATTGAAAAAAATCTCTTATAGTACCAGGCATGAGTTGCTTGTGTAGAGTGGGTCTGTCTCTCCCCTCCTCCTTCCCTTCCCTTCTCCTTTGTCCTCTTTCCACCCTTCTTTCTTTTCTACAAAAGGCTCCCCTTTCCTCTTCCTCGCTCAATCTGCTTCCTCTCTTTCTGCCTCCCTCCCTTCTCCTTTAGAGACAGTCTCTCTCTCTCTCTCTCTCTCTCTCTCTCTCTCTCTCTCTCT
>NW_026067985.1:6458365-6460119 GCF_014885135.2 Alexandromys fortis | reverse complement strand
ATATATATATATATATATATATATATATATATGTGGCCCAGGCCAGTCTTAAACTTGTTTTCCTGCTCTAGCGTCTCCAGTGCTGGGGTGACAAGCTTGTGCCACCATATCCAACTTCAGTTCTTTTTCCAGGTGAGGAATCCAGACCCTGAGAGAACTAAGTGCCTCACTTTCTGCCAGTTTCTACTGGTTTCATTCCTGAGTCTGGCATTTTAATTAAGAAGTGTGTGTGCTCGCGTGCACACATGTGTGTGTGCATGCGTGTGTATGTGTATGCATGCGCACACATGTGTGTGTGCATCAGGTATTCTCCAGGAGCCATCCAGCTTGGTTTTTGAGACAGTCTCTCTCACAGGTCTGGAGTAGCTGATAGGCTAGGCTAGCTGGCTTGCCATCCTCCTGTTTCTGCTTCCCCAGGGCTTGGCTACGCATGTTCTGAGTGACAGGATGATGCTGAAGGAATTTCAAGTAGGAAGTGGCATCCCTGGCTGCTTCTGGGCTTGAGGATCCTCTGCCTATGTTTTTGAGGTCTTCTTCCTCCTCCATGGTCTTCCCCATCCCCCTCTGGAGCAAGTTCACCCCACTGAGAGGACAGTGTTTGCATAATCTGAATAATAATTTGCATAATAGCAGCTGGCACATAAACGGTGCCAAGGGCTCCAACTTTCTCTCCAGATTATTATTCATCCATTTATCCATCCAGTAAGAGCTAAGAGGATGGGACAGAAAACATTTACAAAAGACAGAAAGAGTCAAGCAGAGGTTCCCAGCATTTCTAACAAAAGCTTATTTTTGAAAAAGATTCTTTGGCCCTGTCAGATGGTCCAGCAGGTAAAGGAGCTTGCTGCCAAACTAGATGACCCAAGTTCGATTTCCACATGGTGGTGGGAGAGAACTGACCTGAAAGTTGTCCTCTGACTTCCACATGTCAGACACACACACACACACACACACACACACACACACACACACGTAAAATTAATATTAATATAATATGAAACAATGAAAACTTTATTTATTTATTTGTTTATTTATTTACTTTGCTCAGGAGGTAGAGGTAAGTTCAAGGACATCCCAAGGTATAGAGTAAGTTCAAGGCTAGCCTGGACTATATGAGATACGTCTCAGGTTAAAACAACACATACATACACTCATGTATGTGCACACTTTGTGCACACTCACATATGTGTGGAGGGAGGTCAGTGGTCCATGTCAGGTGTCTTCTTCATCTCTATATTCATCTCTATATTAGTTTTGAGAGACTCACCAAACCTTGAGCTCTCCCATTTAGCTAGATTAGCTGGCTAGTGCACCTCAGTGTTCCTCGTGTATCCCCCTCACCTGGTACATGTTGCCACACCCAGTTTTCTACATGGGTGCTGGAGACTGAACTCAGGTCCACATGCTTTCACGGCAAGTGCTTTACTGACAGAGCCATCTCTCAGCCTCCACATGTCCACTCTTTTAATGTGACTCGGTGGGTCTGATTGTTGTTTGCCCTGGTTCTGGGGATGGCAGGGGGAATAGTGGCTGGGACTGAGTTGGGTCTAGGTGTGAAAGTGCTGTTAGGAAGCAATGTGTCCACTTCAACCTCCTGTGTGCCAGGATGCCCTGGCAGACACACCTATGCCACGAAAGCTCTTTGGACTTCAACTAATAGCCATTAGGGAAGACAACAGATAATTACCTATTTCTCTCTCTCTCTCTCTCTCTCTCTCTCTCTCTCTCTCTCTCTCTCTCTCTCTCTCTCTCTC
>NW_026067985.1:6432498-6456363 GCF_014885135.2 Alexandromys fortis | reverse complement strand
CTTTTTAAAAATCTCTTTCCCCAGCGGGGCGGTGGTGGCACATGCCTTTAATCCCAGCACTTGGGAGGCAGAGGCAGGCGGATCTCTGTGAGTTCGAGACCAGCCTGGTTTACAGAGCTAGTTCCAGGACAGGCTCCAAAGCCACAGAGAAACCCTGTCTCGAAAAAACCAAAAAACAAAAACAAAAAAAAAAAAACTCTCTCTCCCCAACAAGGTTTGCTAACTAATTCTATTAGCTTAATTTACCTGTGGCCCACCCTTCTCAGCTGGAACACCAGCCCCCCACTGTAAGGCATCCAACCTCATGGGCTCCGTGGTACCCTTGAACAAGGAGCAGTTGATACTTGGCATGGCTGGGGCTTAGTCCAGACTCATCAAATGGGAGCCTCTGAGCTTCGTTCTGTCTGACACATGCTTATTGACACCTCCCTAGATGGACCTCTTGTCTTGCAGAATTCTTCAACGTTGCTACCACTTGGTGTTGTCAATCTCATGGTATGTTCTTGTGGGATTTTTTTTGGGTTTGTTTGCGAATTTTTTAGCCTGGGTCTTATGTAGCCCAGGTTACCCTGAAACTCACTCTGTGGCAGAGTCTGGCCTTCCTTCTGTGTATGCTTCTCCCCCATTCTGGGATTATAGGTGTGTGTGCCACCAAACCACATCTTTGGCCTTCTTGTAGATTTTTAAAAAATTAAATTGAGCTAGGGTCTTACTTTATAGCCCTGGCTGGTCTGGGGCTCACTGTGTAGACCAGATTGGCTTTGAACTCACAGAGATCCACCTGCTTTTGCCTTCTAAGTGTTAGGATTAAAGATGTGCCCCATCACATATGGCTGGTAATATTTTGTTCTCCTTTCTTTCTTTCTTTCTTTCTTTCTTTCTTTCTTTCTTTCTTTCTTTCTTTCTTTCTTCTCTCCCTCCCTCTTTCTTTTCTTTCTCTCTCCTCCTCTCCTCTCCCCTCCCTCCCTCCCTCCCTCCCTCCCTTCCTCCCTCCCTCCTTCCTTCCTTCCTTCCTTTTTTTTTTGTGTGTTTTGAAATAGGGTTTCTCTGTGTAGCCCTGGCTGTCATGGCACTTTCTCTGTAAACCAGGTTGGCCTCAAACTCACAGAGATATACCAGCCTCTGTCTCCCTAGTGCTGGGTTTAAAGGTATGTACCACTGCCTTGATCTTATTTATTTATTTATTTATTTATTTATTTATTTATTTAAGGATTTATCTTATTGTGTGTGTGTGGGTGTGTATACACAAGTCCAGGTACCTTAGAAGGTGAGGAGAGGGTGTTGGATCTCCTGGAGTTGGAGTTACAGGTGACTGTGAGCCCCCAATATGGGTGCTGGGAGCCAACTGGGGTCTTAGACAAGAGCAGTCTGTGCTGTTAACTGTTGAGCCATCTCTCCAGGTCTCTCTTGTGGTTTGAAAATGTGTGTTTCTTGATGAGCTAGGGAACTCAGGCGAGAGACATAGTGAACTAATGTCATATAAACTTGAGTGCCGAGGAAGGCTGTCCACATTTCTTGAGAAAATGGGAAATGGGCTTTGGTTTGGGTTAGAATCAGACATGTACTCCTCCAGAGCAAAAGCCAGTAGCCGCTCTGTGCCCTGGGTTTGATATTGGGGCTAATTTAAACCCAGGAAACGGCAGGCTTATTAATAACTAGCCAGGATAGTGGTGTTGGTGGTAGTGGCGGTGGTGTGTGTGTGTGTGTGTGTGTGTGTGTGTGTGTATGAGAGAGAGAGAGAGAGAAAGATAGAGAGGAAAAAAAAGAGCCCTAGAATCTTAATTGAAAAGGCCACATACTTAGCATCTAAAATAGGACCCTGCTTAGCATTCTGCTGTGCTCATTTGCAAATTAAGGGGGGCATTGTTTTGAAAATAATCGAGTCTAATTTTACAAGTTTGGGAGATGGCTCCGCACTGCTTAGAATATCTTTCTGACACACTGAATGCAGCCCGCTCTCAGCCGCTAAGCTGAGCTGGCTGCTTATGGACACCCAGATGCTCAGTAGAACTAGTCGCTGCTGAAGCTGCCTTCACAGAAGAACAAGATCCAGTCAGCTGCATGCCTCTCATCCCAGGACTCAAACACAGCCTTAGCTACATAACAAGTTTGGAGCTGGCCTGGGCTATATAACAGTCTGTTCAAAAAAAAAAAAGTAGTATCTACGGTCTCCATGTTCTCTTTGGAGTTCTGTGAAACCATCTAACTTAACTCCCTTTCCTCCATCTTAGGGACGTGAGAGTGAATGCTCAGAGAGGTAAGGAATGTGTCTAACATCACACAGCAAGGCAGCGGCAGAACTCAGACTAGAACCTATTCCTCTCCCAGGCTCAGCAGTTGCGTTTTCCAATAAACTGTTGCTTAATGTCCCACATTTAATCATGTGTTTGAGCATAACTTCTACACACACTGCTTTACTGCAGTTCGCTGAATGCTATTTCCCTTTTAAAATACATTTACTTCTGAAAATGTGAAGACACTGGGGCTGGTGGGATGGCTCAGTAGGTAAAGGTGCTTGCTGTCAAGCTGGAGACCTGAGTTTAATTCCTGGAGCCCACATGGTGGAAGGAGAGAACCGATTCCTGAACATTGTCCTCTGACCTCCAGCACACCCACTAGCAGCCCACGAAATAAATGTAATAAAACTTTCAAAAGGCATGTAGAAAAGAAAAACATACCACAAATATAAATGGAAAATTTAGATTGCCCACCAAACTAGAAAGCAAGTAAAAAGTAAACCAAGGGGAATAAACAGCACTAGGAAGCTTGAACTGGGTGACTGTGGTGGCTGAGACCTTGTCCCAGTTACCTTCGCCTGTCAACTTGACAGCACCTATCGTAACCTGAGGAGGGAGTATCCCCTGGGGGATTGCCCAGAACAGACTGACCTATGGCCTTGCCTGTGAGGCCTTGTCTTGATTGCTAATTGGAGTGCCCAGCCCATTGTGGGTGGTGCTGTTCCTAGGCAGGGGACCTGAGCTGCATAAGAAGGCTAGCTGAGTTTAAGCTAGAAAGTGAACCAGCGGGCAGCCTTTCTTCATAGCCTCTCTTATGCTTCCTTGGCTATGAGTTCTTGCTCTGATTTCTTCAATGACGGGTTGTGACAATATGCCTGTGACCAAGATGACTTTTTATCATAGGAAACAACAAGTGCTTGAACTACAATTAACGTTCCTGGGCGTCTAGGTATGCCTGATTGCCTAAAGCTCAGGCTCTCTCATTGCCAGGAGAACATCCAGCGCCCAGTAGCACCATGCTGAGACTGGCATGGTCTGCCTTGCCCTTAGGGTTGGAAGTGGATGGAGAGGGATGCCCTTCCCAGGTGACTGTACTGTTCTGAGTACGCTGTCTCAAGGCCCTGGGGCCCCCACTCCCAGTGGAGAGTGAGGATGCTCACCTTCCCTTGCCTGATGGCAGTTCAGACCCATTTATAATTTGAGTGTGAAATGTTGCCCCAGGCATACATGTTGAGCTGTTTCCCGATTCACTGAGATGAAAGGAGTCTCTGCCTCCCACTTCCATTGCTACGGTGAACTCTGCCGTTCCTAATCTGATGGATCCTTCTCTCTCAGACTGTGAGTCAAAATAAATGGCTTCCTTTTAATTTGCTTGTGGGGAATTTAGTCACAACAATGAGAAAAATGGTTAATGGCTCATGTAGGCTGGCAGGAGCTAGCATCCACGTTGGTCCTTCTGCAGAAGATGACTTAGCCTTCTGTGGTGGCCAGCCTCCAAGATTTTCCCAAGAGGGACACATGGGGGCTCAGCAGGGTCCAGTGGTCACTGTTGAATTCAGAGCATGGGGGAAAAAACGAGTCTCCCCCAACATGCTGCTTCAGGAGTTCCTGGAGGTGGTAGGAGGGACATGGAGGAGGAGGAGAGGAAAAAGGGGGGCGTGCAGTGGAGTCTAGCTCTCACTGGAGAGCATGTAGCTGAGAGTGCTGGTTGTCCCCAGCATTGGCTCTGTCACGATTTCTTGGACTCCCAAACTTGATAGGTCAATTAGTCCCCTAGTAGGAAGACTATGACTTTATTCTTTGAGACTAGGTGACCCCATCTTAGATGATGCAGATGGGACTTGTTGGGCCTCCCAGAGATCTTTTCTAAAAGCGGCTGTTAGACCCTTGCTTTTATTTCATCCGTCCTTCCCTCTGGAGCTTGGATGTAATGGCTGGAGTCAGGTAATTCTTTTTGATAATGAAGTGAAGTGACCACGAGAAGGGAAGGTTTTTACTTTTTTTTATTTTTTTTTTTATGGTGGCCGAACAGTGCAGAGGGAGCCTGGTTTCCTAAGCCTCTGCAGTTTTATTTATCGATTTAGTTTTTGGAGCCAGTCTGTGTAGCACAGGCTGGTCTCTAACTTGTAGTCTGCTTGTCCCTGCCTCCTGAGTTGTGGCATTACTGGGGCGCACTCCTTGGCTTGACACTGTATTAATGTCCCGGCTTCATTGGTCTCAACTGTTCCCAGTGAGTATTTTGGTATAAAGGGAGTATAATCAAACTCTGAATGAGCCAAGGAGATTCAAGTTCTCCTGTGTGGACATTCCAAAACCCTGCTCTCAGATGGATTTCTCTCCAGCTTCCTACCCCATGAGAATCTGGGTGTGGAAGGAGGTGGACACCCCAGCCTTGCCACCTCTAGTACCTGTTTCAGGTCTCCAGGAAGGCCCAATCTTGATGACATTTGGTCCTGAAGAATGCTGTTTTGATTCCAAGGCTATGGCTGAGAAGGGGGTTGCTGACAAAGAGGCAGGCATGGACTGGGTCCATCACAGGTGAGCAGGCCACAGAGATACAAAGGGGCCCACAAGCGCTAAAGCACTCTTTAGAGGCCGTCCAGATTGGGCTGACCGAGTGTCTTGCTCGCTCAACAGTGTCATGCAGGGAATGTGTCCGTCCTTACACTACCTTCCCTTCTCTCTGAACAGCCCAGGGCCTCACCATCCAGGAACAGACAATGCCCTGCTCCCTCTCCTGGGTCCTCAGCTGTATATGCTTGCTACATATTTTAACTAAAGCATTTAAAATCGCTCAGAACTCAGCACCCATCACCATGGATACTCATCACTGAAATCTTTTGTTGCCATGGCAACCTTCCACCCTTTAACCGCCCTTCCCCAGCCATTCTCCCCCCCTCCCCATCTTGCCAGTTTTCCCTGAAACTGACACACTGGTTTGGGTGAATGATGGATACATTTAAAGAGGCCTCAGAAACCTGGGCTGTCGGCAGGAAGACAGGGTATTTTTCCATTATTGCAATAAGTCTATTTCACTCCCCTGTTTAGGCACGATAGATGGTTGTGATTACAAAGACAAAGATGGAGATCAATACTGAATTAAGGCTGCAGCAAGCCCTTTTGTCATCCTGCAGGTGATTTTTACTAGCCGTCCTGGGGTATTGGAAGTGCAGCAATGGGACAGCAGGCTGCCTGCTGCTGCGGTTTCCCAAACCATCCTTCTGACATGTGGTGTCTCTAGTGTCTTCTGAATGGGAGATAAGAAATTGCCACTTGCTGACAGGAAGGGAGAGGATGAGGGAGGGATGGAAGAAGATGAAAGGGGATGAGGGAGGGGAGGAAGAGGATGAGGGAGAGATGAGCATTTCCTAAGGCACAACCCAACTGCACTGGAAGAAACAGGTCCAACATGCTGCATACTTAACCTGTTTTGTGGAACTAAGGTTGTGTGAGTGAGGGAAGATACAGTGACAGCAATGACAGAGTCTGTGCCCGGAGAGGAACTGGGCAGTGTGGAAGAACTCTGTCTGTCGCTGTCTGTCTCTGTCTCTCTCTCTGTCTGTCTCTCTGTCTATCTCTCTCTCTGTCTCTCTCTGTCTCTGTTTCTCTGTCTCTCTGTCTCTCTCTGTGTCGGTGTCTGTCTCTGTCTCTGTCTCTCTGTCTGTCTCTCTCTCTCTCTCTGTCAGGCTGGCCTCAAACCCCAAATGCTAGGATTACAAGTGTGTGCCGTCATGCCTCACTTTTCAGTTTGGTCTTCAAGATACTGAATTCCATTAAATCCCAGAGTTCAAGGCTGGGGACATAGCTCAGCTGGTACAATGATGCACAAAACCTTGGATTTGATCCCCAGCACCACCTAAACCCAGATGAGGTGGTGCCCACCCTTCATTCCAACACTGGGGAGATGGAGGTGGGAGGACCAAGAGTTCAATGTCATCTGGGGCTATATAATGGACATGAGGCTAGCCTGGCCTACAGGAGACCCTGTCATATCATATGCAATTAAGCATCTTCATCAAAGACTGGGAAGGATGGGAGCAAGTCTGAGGATGGCTTCATTTTTGCTCCTGATACCAGGGTTTCTCACCTGGGTATTTGTGTCCCGAACACACACACAGGACCCTATGAGGCTCAGACCGGGCCTGGGCAGCCATTGTCCAAGGAAGCAGTAGTTAGAGTCTGCCCTAACTGCAGTGTGGTAGGAATCCTCCTGCCTCCGTCCCCCAAGTGTTGGGATTGCAGCAATCAGCACCATTTCTGGCTTCATTTATTGAATCCCTCAGTGACTGATTTAGTTTTTCTGGCACGAATCCCAAAGCGCTCGGCATCCAGTTGTTATTTTTAGGCTCTGTCTAAGAAGAAAAACCAGAACAATTTTAAAATGCTAAATTAAAAGCGCCTCTCCAGCAGGAAATGACCACGCTCTCTGAAAGCCAGCCCACCTGCCTCTGCGACCACCTGGGGCAGTTCACCGTGTTCCTCCAAGACTGAAAGCAGTTTCTGGAAAGCAGAACCACCCAAGGACCCAGCAGGGGACAGGCCCCAGGTTGGGCAAACCATGCTACACACTGCATTACCTTTAACTGACTTCCAGAATGACATGTCTCCCTCAGGAAATGTCACCTGCAATTTCCATCGCCAGCAGAGAGACGACTCTGGGCTGCTCCTGATGCTTTCCCTCTCCTTCCCCGTCTACCCATTATCCACTTCTCCCCCACAGCTGGACCACCAGGCTGGGAGATCTCTTGCTGCTTCATGCTTCGGGCTGGGAGCTGGGCATCCCCATGTCACCTGTGTTTTATTCTCCACTGAAGGATGGGGTGGGGCTTTAGAAGCACCCCAACAGCTCCTAACAGCAGACATTGTGAATGCCCTGTCAACCCCTTGGTACCCCTTCCCTTTCCTGCCCTTCTTTCTCTCTTTTCCTCTCTCCTCCTCTCTCCTCTTTGCCTCTCCCCTCCCATCACCTCCCCTCCTTTTCTTCCTCTCTCTTTCTGTCTTATGGTAACTCATTCTATATCAACAGAGCCATGCCCACAGGCCTGCAGGGTACACATTTCTCGGCCTAAGGTCTATGACTTTCAGTGGCATCACCTTTGACCGGCTGCCTGACCTTTTTGTGTCAGTGCTAGAAATTGAACCCAGAACCTTGTGTATGCCAGGGAAGGACTCTACCACTGGCCTACTTTAACTTTGTTTATTTGGACAGTTATTTATTTAGAGGCAGGCCTGGAACTCACTCGGTAGCTCAGGGTGGCCGTGAACTTGGGCTCTTCTGCCTGTGATTATAGGCGTGTACCACCTGACCCAGATTCAACCTGGACCTTTATCTGGCCACCTAAAAGGTACTCATCTTGCTACCTGTGCATCCACCAGTGTCCCCATTGGCTGGGATTCCAGTGAGTGTCCTCGGACCTCAGATGGCATCTGGATGCAGTTGTCCCAGCAGCAACCTTGAGTGACACATGGGTGTGCTGCTTTCCTGTCCCCCACTTTCCTCTCCCTGTGCTTCCTGAGTTCCACAAAGTCCACCTCACATTGCTGCCCAGGGGTGCAGCTGGGATTCCGAGCAAGGATGGACACTCACCGCTGCTCTGAAGATGCTGTGCAGGAATGTGGCAGCACAGGCTAAGAATCCCAGCACAGGGGAGGCTGGGCCAGGAGGACCGAGTTCAAGGCTAACTTGAGCTATATTGTAGAACTGTGTCTCAAAAAACAAGACCTCCTGTCCAAATACCATCTCCCATCATGTTCTCAAACAGGATACTATACTTCTCATCAAGGGGCACAGGCAGGTGTGATAGCCACCCCGCAACAGTTACTTCTGGGTCCTTGTAGGCCGTGCTTCCATAGGTATTTTCACCCCCTTTCAGTCCCTCTCCCCTCTACCATCCCCCTTTTTTATCTTCACAATTTTGTCATTTAGTCAGGTATATTTATTTGTCCTTTTTATTTGTTTAATGCCTACAGCAGACATTGTGGGTGCTCTGTCAACCCTTGGCACCTCTTCCCAAGGCTGCTAGGGACTGAAAGTGAAATGTCTCCTCGTGGTTTGAACACTCAGTCCCCAGCTGGTGGCACTAATTCTGGGAAGCTGTGGAGCCTTCAGGAGGTAGAGCTGGAGGAATTGGGCCATACACAGCTTTTGAAAATTACGTCCACCCCTTCTTCCTGGTTCCTTGGGATGGGAAAAGCCACCTGTAGGTTCCCATCACTGTAGACGTAGCTGCTCTACCAGGTCCTGCCCAACCATGATGGACTAGAACCTTCTTTTTTCATCTCTGAAGTTCTATGGTCATACAGGTATAGAAGTGTCTTAGTCACTGTTCTATTGTTGTGAAGAAACACCACGACCAATGCAACTTTTCACTGTGTAGACAAGGCTGGAATTGAACTCAGAAATTTTTGCCTCCCAAGTGCTGGGATTAAAGGTGTTCACCATCATGCCCAGCAACCTGTTATAAAAGAGTTATAAAAGAAAGCATTTAATCAGGGTCTGGCTTACAGTTTTAGCGGTTTAGTCCATTATCATCCTGGTGGGGCCTGGCGGCATTTAGGAAGGCACTGGAGCAGTAAGTGAGAGCTGCATCCTGATCTGTAGGCCGAGGGCAGGGGGACACTCGGTTTGGCATGGGCTTTTGAAACCTCAAAGTCTACCCCAGCGACATACTTCCACCAAGTCCACATCTAATCCTTCTCAAATAACACCATTCCCCAGTGACTAAGCATTCAAATAGACAAGCCTATGGGGCTATTATTATTCAAGCCGCCACTCACAGCCTTTGAGGAATTCCACATTTGCCTTGTTCATGGCTGAATCCCCAGAGACCATTTCTTAGAGATGTTCATAAAGGCTCAGTTGGTGGAGGGCTTGTCTAGCATGCAGAAGGCCCTGGATTATATCTCCAGCACTGGATGCCATGATAGTGTGGACCTAGGGAAGCAGAAGCAGGAGGATTAGGAATTGAAGACCATTGTTGGCTATGTAGGAGTTCAAAGCCAGTCTGGTGTACGTGGGACACTAAGAACAGAGCAGGAATGAGAAGGGGAAAGGTAATAAGTGGATATGGAGTGAGGAAGTCGGGGCATTGTTGTGCCTATTTCATTGAAGCTGATGTGCCCAGTGTTCACTTCCCAAAGGTTGTCTGTTTGGACATCAAAGGGCCTGAATTTGAACCCACACTGTCTCCAGGTATGGCCTTGGTGAGTTTGATGGTATGTCCTCATCCTGGTTAAGTGCCTTCAAACATTGCTCAACATCCTTTTAAGATTCTCATTGGCTCTATATGCAAGTTCCAGCTGCCTGCATCCTCAACAACACTTGACATTGTATCAGATTTAACAATTCCAAATGCACCTGCTGTGTTGTCTCATGGTGGCTTTATATTTCCCTAATGTGAATGATGCATTTTTGTTTTGTTTTGTTTTTCGAGACAGGATTTCTCTGTGTAACAGCTCTGGCTGTCCTGGAACTCACTTTGTAGACTAGGCTGGCCTCGAACTCACAGAGATCCACCTGCCTCTGCTTCCCTAGTACTGGGATTAAAGGTGTGTGTCACCACCACCCAGCTGGGTTTAGTGGCCATTTAAATATTTTCCTTTCTGAAGTGTCAACAACAACAACATCTTGTGTGGGCAAGGTAGATCAGTAGGTAAAGGCGCTTGCTGCCAAGCCTGAAGATCTGAGTTCAATCCCTGGGACCCACATGGTAGAAGAAGAGAACCAGCGCTCACTAGTTGTCCTCTGACCTCCACACTTGCACCATGGTGCATGTATGTGTGTGCGCGCACATAAATGACAAATATTTGCTGGGATAATCGAGGACTCGGTCATAGAATAGGACGGAAGCATGGGTGAGAAGAAACCAGGCCAGCCCAGAGGGGAGAGCAAAGTTGTGAAGTTAGAAGATTAAAAGTTGATGGAGGGGGAAATGTGGGTCGTATTTATCTAGGGAAGATCTGGGTGCTGCTTGTTGGATGTTCAACACTGGACCTGTCTGCCACACTAAGTATTTGTGGAATGAATAGCAGGCCAGCCTGATGTTTTTGTTATCTGTCTAAAGACTGTCTACCCTTCTTTCCTCCAACTTTAGTGAGTATAATCTTGATCCGTAGGATTAACAAGAGGCATGGGCTGAATGCCTGACTTGATTTGGACTGGCTGATAAGCTTGGATCCCAGCTTTGCCTGCTCCCTGGGACCGAGGTAAAGGCTGTAGAGGTATTTGTGAACAGCCGATTTGCGGGCGAGTGGGGGAAGAGGTGTGAAACACGCACAACAGAATAGTACTTCCTTTGGAAGTGGTGAAAATGTCTTAGTCATAATGGTTCCACTACAGGCCACGTGGAACTGAACATTTTTTAAAGGGTTAAATGAACTTTACCTGCAAAGAATGTTTGTTTCAGTAAAGGCCAGAGGTCATCACAGCTGGTCTGACACCTTGAATGAGGCCGTTAGGTTGCTCAGGTCCCTGATGGACCCCACGGTCTCCTTAATGAGTGGCTCCCTCTGCAGGCCGTCCGGCTCAGGACTCAGTCTGATTTGAGTCTTCATTGGACTCTTTCAGTGGGCAGCCACGCTCTGCTCTCCAGCCAGTAATCCCCCAAACTGGAGCTGGGAGCTCTGGCTGATGGCCCCCAGGTAGCCCAGCTGCTTCTTTCTTACGGTGTCCAGTCCCAGGCTGTCAGGATCTGTCGAGGGTCACCGTTGAGGTGTGCTTGGTAACTGCATGCAGCAGGGGCTGCCTGCTACCCAGTAGTTGGGTGTGTGATGTTTGATATAAAAAAAACCATTCTATTTGCAGTTTTCCACTGGCCTGTGCACAGCTGGAGCAGGACCTGGCATTTTAAAACAGCTCAAGCCAGGTGTGGTGGACTAGGCCTCATATCTCAGACCTCTTGACACCAAGAGGAGTGAGAGTTTGAGGATAGCCTGGGCTACAGAGAAGATTCCCCCCCCCGAAACAACAGCAACAACAACAACATCCCGGAGTGGGGGCTCCATCAGTAAAGAGCCTGCTGCTTAAGCAAGAGGACCCAAGTTCAAATCCTCAGCACCCTTGTGAGAGTCGGGCATAGCCAGGGCTGGGGTTGCAAAAGTCACACATTTTACCGGCTGAGTGATCTTTGCAGCTCCCAAACAGACACCGCTTTGACAGTTGAGTGTCAGGTCTAAAAATAACTTCGGGGACCATGAGACCCGGAGAGACCCGGAGGACCTGTTAAGAGTGGGAGTGGGAACTCGGAACAGCGGACCGGCGCAGCTGCTCCTGGTACGTGGGCTTTGTGAGCCCAGAACTGCGCAACCTCACACGACCTCCTCAGATCAGGCCTTTTAATTTCGCAAGCGGCTGCTCAGAGGGAATTTACCAACTACAAAGAGTAAAATAGAAAGAAAGCAGCTTAAAAAAAAATAAGAGGGGAAAGGAAAGGCCGCCCACTGTTGCCAGTAACTAAGGCTGGATGCAATAAGACACATTTTCAGTTTTTGTCAAACGTTGGTCTTTTTCCAAAATACTTAAATGAGAGAAAGATGGAGGCGGCGTGAGTGTGGGAGAGGGCGCTGCCAGCCCAGGTGGAGGCAGGGGGTTTAAACTTCTGTGAAACCCAACAAATTGGTATTGAAAGTATGCTATTAATACTTGTGGCTTGGCACAAGGACTTGCCTGGCTGAGTTACTTAGGGCGTAAGATTAAACACTAGGTTCAAATTTCCATCCTGCCTTCTATTAGCTGGGTGACTTTGGGCAAGTTACTAGGCATCTGTGAGTCTCAGTTTCCTTACTTACTGAATAGATATATATATATAAAAAAACAGAGAGAGGGAGAGGGAGAGAAAGAAAGAAAAGCTCAATATTGCTCTTCAGGACAGCATATAAAGCCTTTTCCTTGGGAGGGAGCTGGAGAGATAACCTAAAAGAGAAGTGTCCTGGCTGGTTTATGCCAATGTGACAACTTCAACTAAGAACATGCCTCCATGAGATCCGGCTGTGGACCAGGCAGTGGTGGTTTATGCCCTTAATCCCAGCACTCCAGAGGCAGAGGCTAGCCTGGTCTACAGAGCAAGTTCCAGAGCAATTAGAGCTACACAGTGAAAGCTGTCTTGAAAAACAAAACAAACAAACAAACAAAAAGATCAGGCTGTGGGCAAGCCTGTAAGGGCATTTTCTTAGTTAGTGATTGATAGGGCAATGAATGAAATTTATGCCCTGGCAATGCTGAAATGAAAACAGTTCCACCAAGACTGATTGATAGCAATTGATAGGGGAGGACCCAGTAAACTGTGGGTGGTGCCATCTCTGGACTGGTGGTTCTGGATTCTGTAAGAAAGCGGGCTGAGCAAGCCATGGAGCAGGTCAGAAAGCAGCACCCTCCATGGCCTCTGCATCAACTCCTAACTCCAGGGTCCTGCCTTGCTTGAGTTCCTGCCCTGACTTCCTTTGTGACATGGAAGCGTACCCAGGTTGCTTTGGTTAGAGCGCTTCATTTATCGCTGGAGAGTAACCGTGACTAACTTAAGAGGGGTGGATGGAAATGGACTAATTAGACCCAAAACAAACAAACAAACCAAAAGACCAAAAATAAAACAGCAAACAACCCCCTCAAAATCCAACTCTTTAAAGACCCAGCAGCTTATTGTTTTTTGCATTTAGGGTCCAGAATGTGGGTTAGTCTCCTGTGTCTCAGGCTAGCCTCCAACTCACTGTGCAGCTGAAGATGACCTTGAACTCCTGACCCTCCTCCTTCTACTTCCCCAGTGCAGGGATGACTGGCCTGACCTGAGCCACCATGCCTGGTTTTTGCCCTGCTGGGGATGGAACTCAGGGCTTCATGCATGCTAGGTGGATACTCTCCCAGTTGGGCCGCTTCTGTTTGGAAAACCTGGTAATTGATTTTCATCTTTTCTAGAGCTTTGATGATGATCTGGCATGTGTAATTAGCCACACCCCAAAATGCATAAATGCCCTCTTGCCCAGAGAGAAAGAGAACTTGAATCTATCCAGAGCCAGCTCTGTTTCTGTCCTGTGTCCCCCAGGGCAGAAGCCTGGTTACCGCTTCCACCAAACCCTGGGCAGGGCTGCAGATCTTTCAGGGGGAAGATGGGAATCTGGGTGACTCAAGGGCACAATCTGCCTCTGATTGATCAGACCCTGTAAAGCCCAGGGTGGGGTACTCCAAGTTTGGGGACATCCCAAAGGCAAAGGTCACTGTTAGGGACACCAAATGAGAGACAGTGTTAGTGGCTCAGGAATGATGATTGGGAAGAACAGAAACCCGAGTCAGATCCCTTGGTTCTGTTCCTGTCCCTTCCTCAGGCATTCTGTCTGCAGCCCTCTGCACACAGGGAGCCTCTGTGTGACCTGAGCTTGCAGCTTGACATCTCTCATCTTACAGACCAGGGGTGTGAGACTTGCAAGGTCCCGGTCATGTGCCTGCAGTTATGTGGTAACAAGTAGCTTGTTTAGCTACTGGATTGGAATCCAGGCAGGTGGTGCCAATCTGTGCAGTTGTTGCCATCAGGAGGGGGCTTGGGCTTGTGAATAAATTGCCCTGTTTCCTGAGAAACCAGGACTTATAAGTAACAGTTTTTATATTCTGGCTATGAAAATGCACACTTAAAAATATTGGTTGATTGGGGCTGGAGAGATGGTTCAGGGGTTAAGAGCACTGGCTGCTCTTGCAGAGGTCCTGAGTTCAATCTCCAGCAACAACATGGTGGCTCACAACCATCTGCCCTCTTTTAGCCTGCAGGCATACATGTAGACAGATCACTGTATATATAATAAACATTTTTAAAAATATTGATTGATCAATGATTGATTGATTAGCAAGAGCTCCCAGTGTAGTTTGGCCTATCCTCTTCTGGCCCTGGCCTCCTGAGTGTTGGGATTACAGGCAGGCACCACCCTAAGCAAAATATGGTACTGCTGATGTCTGACTGTCAGTGGTTTGACTTTAGTCTTTTTGGCTTTACCATAGTGTTATGCAGAAAAGCATTCAGTAGGAATCAGTCTTGGAGCTTTGATTTGGGGATTTGTTCCTGAGCTAGCAATATGCCCCAGGATCCTGTTTTTAGTACTGGGTGGTGGCAGGAATCTGCAGGTACCAGGGAACCATCGCATCACAAGGAGAAGCAATGGAAAGTCAAGGGATGCTGTGTTGCTGAGTGATGATATTGGACAGGCTTGGGATTTTCAAAGCCTTTCACTTATGGTGCATTTGGCTTATGATGGTGCCCTGGGCTGTAAGTTTAGGAAGATCCATGCATCTTCCTCAATATCTCTCCACCTCATTTTTTTTTTTCAAGACAGGGTTTCTCTGTAGCTTTGGTACCTGTCCTGGAACTAGCTCTTGTAGACCAGGCTGGCCTCGAATCCACCTCATTTTTTGATACAGTGTCTCTCTCACTGATTGGCTGGCCAGCGAACTCCAGGGCCCCTCCTGTCTCTGTCTCCATAGTGCTTAACACCCTTATAGCTCAGATCTGGCCCCAGAAACTCTGACAGTGAGAAGGATTTTCTCATGGCGCTTCAGCTGTATAACATGGTCTTCTTGTTAATGATCACAGAGTTGTTCTGAAAATGAGATGACCATTGTAAGTAAGAGTAGGAAGAGGGAGGAAGGGAGGGAGGGAGGGAGAGAGAGAGAGATGTTGTGAGACATCCACCAGAGAAGACTGCTCAGACATGGGTCCAAGCCAATAGAAAGTCTTTATTAGCCAATTGGTGTCTACAGTGGGTGTTCAGGACCCCAGGGCTGTCCTGAGCCTTTCTCGGGGTGAGCTTTTAAGCACAAAAACCACATCCTGGGTTGACACAGCTCAGTTAGTAAGAACAGTCAACCAGAAGAAGAACTACAGGCATTGAAGAGCAAGATTAGTGCATTTAGGGGCTTCCCCAGAGCTATGGACTTTGATGGATTAGGTCTTTGTTCTTGTTTTGGCAGGTGATGCTGCCTGCGTGCTGGGTTCCATGGTCTGAATTATCCTTCCATCATGGTGTTAGCTGTGCTGAGGTCTGGGGGCCTACTGTGGAGGGGAAGGGAGAGGGAGAGAAAGAAAGACATGAGAGAGAATATATATTTTTATTAGTTTTAAGATTGTAGCTTCAGGGTTTGGGGAGGCCTTCAGACAAGGCTGGATCCAGGTGTTCAACTAATGTAATTGATTTGGTTGTTTTCTCAGAAGGCAGGAAGGGTGCCCAGAAACTCAGGAGAGGTCCCCAGAAGCTCACTTATCTGGGTAAGACCATTCAAGATTCAAAGCATGGTGACAAACACTCGAGAGAATGCTCAGATGTCCCTTGTAGCAGATGGGTCATGGGATTTATTATTCTTTTAGTTTTTGTCTGAACTGCTACACTTTCTTGAGGACTGTGTCTCTGTCCTCAGTGTTGTCAGATCTGGCGTCAGATCAGGCTGCTGTCGAGGAAGGATTGAGATGCTGTCCAGTGGAGATGCTCTCAGCCACCGGTCTCAGGCAGGAACTCTCCCTCTGTTACAGTGGTTGGAGCCTGCTGTTCACTAGCGCAGAAGGCTCTGTGGTAGCTATGTTCCTGCATCACCACACTCTTCAATTTAAAGTCATTTTGTCCCCTTGCAGTCACCAAGCAACCAGGGAACCCAGCCCAGCTCCAGATCTCTTCCTCGAACAGAAGTAGCAGGTTTTCTCTGGAGACACAGGCCTTCCAGAGTGAGTCAGTCCAAGATCATTGCTACACCCCGTGTTGTGAGAAAGACACATGTAACCATAGCAGCTGATAGAGAACACCCAGAAACGAACTCAAATCCAGACCAACCCAGATCACAGCTACCGACAACACGAAGGCAGAGATCTAGGAAAATCCACAGAGAATTGTGAATCATGTCAAAAGACACTGGCCTCAAAACTGACTGCAGTCCATGTTGGGAACACACCTTTAATCTTAGCACTCAGGAGGCAGAGGCCAGCCGGATCTCTGTGAGTTCAAGGTCAGCCTGGTCTACCAGAGCAAGTTCCAGAATAGTTAGGGCTGTTACTCAGAGAAACCTTGACTCGAAACCCCCTAAAACCCCAAACAAAAAACAAAACAAACAAACAGAAAACAAAGAGGAAAAACAAAAGAACTACAACCCTGTAGATTCAAGTCCTTAGTGCTGGGATGACAGACGTGTCGGGGGAACACGCCACCCTTGCTAGCTCTGTAGTGTAGGACAAACCAAGGCCTTGTGTGTTCTAGGCAAGTGCTCTGCCATGGAGCTTAACACAGCCCCCTGTGAGCAATACTTTTACCAGGAGTATAATATTTCACGGAGTGGTCAAACCTGGACCTACACAAGCAAGCCCTGGTCAGTGGGCATTTTGTTTGACTCTGGCTTTTCTCTGTAACAGCTCGTCATTGTGTCTCTCTTTATCTCAGGATCTCGGTCTTTCCATGTTCCTTGTGCTTACAGCCTGGTCAGTGGCTCCCTTTGTACTCTTGGGGATGTGAGCAAATGGTACACTACAGTTCCTGCCAGTTCCATCAGTTCTGCCTGGACCCCTTTGCTCCCTGCAGTTGCGTTTCTGTGTGGAGCGGAAGTGAGGGTCCAGGGACGAGTTCTGCATCTCCGCCAGTGTCATAACCTCCACTCACCTGCAGCCGTACTCCTTTCAGATCTGACCTCATTTGTTTGGATGATGACCATGACATCATCAGTGTCAACTGGAAGCAGCTCTGTGCCTCAGTTTACCACCTACACAATGAAGGGGCTACAGCATAGTATCTTATATCTTTAAAATATATATATATATAGTGTGTGTGTGTATGTGCACAGGCACACACATGTGTATCATAGCACACGTGTGGAGGTCTTGAGTGAGTTGGCTCTCTATTTCCACCATGTGGGTCTCCAGGGATAGAACTTAGGTAGTGAGGATTGGCAGGAAGCTTCTTCCCTTGCCCGGACATTGTGCTGCCCGCAGCATAGACTCTCTAAGGGTTTTAACTTGGCAGGTGGTTATAGTCTGCAGATGGTAAACCAAAGATTGGGAGTCACTGCTTCATAAATAAGCTTGAACTTGCCAGACCTTGCACAGGCTGCTCTCTGAGACTTGCAACTTGGAATCTGTTTAGAATGGGCTTCAGAGCTTAAACACAAAAGGACACGAGATGTGAGTCCACTGGGGCGGGACAGAGACCCAGGTGCCTTCTTTGTGTCTCTGTGACTGTCCTTCAGTGGTCACGACTGCGGCTTACCTGAGCTTCCCTGTCCAAGGAGTTCACAGCACTTTCAGATCTCTGAACGGAAGCAGCATCCTGTGTCACCTATAGTGGCCAAGGGATTGTGTTCAGTGACCCCCACCTGGGGAAAGCTGGGAGTCTCAACAGCAGAAAGACTCTCAGGGTCACTCTGTATAAAGCAGAGTTGGGATGTATTATCAAGAGACTTGATTGTTGATTGAAGAACGGGGACTATAGAAGAGCGGTGGCGCACGCCTTTAATCCCAGCACTTGGGAGGCAGAGGCAGGAGGATTTCTGTGAGTTTGAGGCCAGTTTGGTCTACAGAGTGAGTTCCAGGACAGCCAGAGCTACACAGAGAAACCCTGCTAAGAGGGACGAGATGGACACACCCAAGGGTTAGCGTGGGCTTCCGGAGAGATGCTCCCACCCAAGTGTCATAGCACACACTGGGGTTGGAGGACTTTCTAAGGGACCACTTAGCCCCTGCCCCTTTATCATCTTTACTCCTTTTTCTCCATGAATGAGATAATACAATGGCTCCAGATTCCCTGGATAGGACTTGCACTCTGATAAGGTAAAACTTTAGGTCACAGGGTCACAGTGATAAGGTTTAGGGTTTTTATCCACTAAAAAATTGCAAGCATGCAACAGGTAGGGTAGAAAGGCCATGCATAGCTGTATATGTCTAGGCTTTAGGCATGGTTCATTGCTTTTTTAAAATTACTTTTGTGTGTGTGTGTTTGTGTGCATGCACATTTATGCACACACCCTAACCCTAACCTATGTGTACACACATACACAAGTGAGTATGTGTACGTTTGTGTGGAAGTGAGAGTTCAGCCTCAGGTGATATTCCTCAGATGTCTTTTTTTATTTTAGACAAGGCTCACTGATTCATCTGGCTTGCCTGGCCCTTGCATCTCCCCTCCCCCAGCATCAGGATTACAAGTGCACATCACCGCACTTGGCTTTTTGAAATAGATTTTGGGGATTGCACTCCAATCCTCATATTTGTGAGGTGAGAATGTTATCTGCTGAACCATCTCCTCAGCCCATGTCTGATCTTGACTCTATGTTTTTCCCTTGTATAGTGAACTGGGCGCCCATCACATCATAGGCCTTAGGCCTCCTGAAAGCCTACATGGGTAGGGTTAGGCACCTCATTTCTTCAGCTTGGTTGGGTGGCCTGGGCATAGCATCATTCACAGGGCTGGTGGGTTGACTGGGTCCAGCTCAGGGGTGATTGCATCTTTTCCAGCAGCAGTGGAGGGATGATGATTAGATAGTGAATTTTCATGCAGTCTCCATCCACAGTGTGTACAATACAGTGTTTGAAAAAACAATTTAAGTGGTGGCGCACGCCTTTAATCCCAGCACTTGGGAGGTAGAGCAAGCAGATCTCTGTGAGTTCAAGGCCAGCCTGGTCTACAAAGCAAGTTTCAGAACAGGTAGGGTTACACAGAGCAACCCCAAAACAAACAAAACAAAACAAAAATTATAAATTCACATTTAAAAACCAAGAGATCTTGGACTAGGGATATAGCTCCACTGGTAGAGTGGTCACTTAGCATTGAAATAAGAAACCTTGTCAGAACTGGAGTGGGACAGAACCAGCTACCTAGGACAGAGCGAATAGCTCTACCAGGAGCAGAAGCCAGGAGCAAATCCAGTCCCGGGACACTGGCGGATCAGGATTGAGCCAGTGACCAGATCCAGAGTCAGCGATCTCTACCACAACAGGTTCAACTCGAAGCCTGGGACTTCTACAGGAGGGGATCCAGACCAGGATTTACAGAAACAGGGCAAAGCTGGCAACCTAGGCCAAAGTAGGCCTGAGACAGCAAACTGCAAGGAAGCAAAGCAAGGCACAGGAAGGCTGAGTTATCTCCAGGAATACCGAGTAACCATTGGGGTAACTAGAACTGTGACAGTGACTGTACCACGAGGAACAACCATCTGAGCTTTCACTGGCACCTAGAAGATTATTCAACAGAATCTCAGACAGCCCCAACCACACCTGTTAGAGGAAAAGATGATTAGAAAAGATAAGATCGGCATCACAATCCCTAACTTCAAACTCTACTTCAGAGCTACAGTACTGAAAACAGCCTGGTACTGGCATAAGAACAGACAGGAGGACCAATGTAACCGCATAGAACACCCAGATATCAATCCACACATCTTCTAACACCTGATCTTTGACAAGGAGGCAAAAAATATCAAATGGAAAAAAGAAAGCATATTTAAAAAGTGGTGCTGGCATAACTGGATATCAACATGTAGAAGAATGAAAATAAACCCATATCTATCACCATGCACAAATTCAAGTCCAAATGGATCAAAGACCTCAACATAAAACCGGCCACACTGAACCTTATAGAAGAGAAAGTGGGAAGTACATTTGAACACATTGGCACAGGGAACCACTTCCTAAATAGAACCCCAGCAGCATAGACACTGAGAGAAACAATTAATAAATGAGACCCCCTAAAACTGAAAAGCTTCTGTAAAGCAAAGGACACGGTCAACAAGACAAAGCAACAGCCTACAGAATGGGAAAATATCTTCATTAACCCCACATCAGACAGAGGTCTGATCCCCAAAATATACAAAGAACTCAAGAAATTGGACACCCAACGATCACATAATCTAATAAAAAACTGGAGTACAGACATAAACAGAGAACTCTTAACAGAGGAATCTAATATGGCTGAAAGACACTTAAGGAAATGTTCAACATCCTTAGTCATCAGAGATATGCAAATCAAAACAACTCTAAGATTCCATCTTACACCTGAAAGAATGGCCAAAACCAAAAACACTGTTGACAACTTATGCTCGTGAGGTTGTGGGGAAAAGGGAACACTTCTGCATTGCTGGTGGGAATGCAAGCTGGTATAACCCCTTTGGATGTCAGTATGGCGATTTCTCAGAAAATTAGGAAACAACCTTCCTCAAGACCCAGTAATACCACTTTTGGGTATATATCCAAAGGATGTTCAATCATGCCACAAGGACATGTGCTCAACCATGTTCATAGCAGCTTTGTCTGTCATAGCCAGAACTTGGAAACAACCTGAATGCCCCTCGATTGAAGAATGGATAAGAAAAATGTGGTACATTTACACAGTGGGGTACTATACAGCAGAAAGAAATAATGACAGCTTGAATTTTGCAGGAAAATGGATGGAACTAAAAAACATTATTTTGAGTGAGGTAACTCAGAGACAGAAAGACAATTATCACTCATAGGTGGTTTTTAAACATAAAACAAAGAAAGCCAGCCTACAAACCACAATCCCAGAGAATTTAGACAACAATGTGGACACTAAGAGAGACTTACATAGATCTAATCTACTGGGAAGTAGAAAGTAGAAAAAGATAAAATCTCCTGAGTAAATTGGGATCTTGGAGACCTTTAGGGAGGGTTGAAGGGGGAGGGGAGAGACAGGGAGGGGAGTAGAGAAAAATGTAGAGCTCAATAAACAGCAAGAAAAAAAATACAAGGCAGGCTCGTTTTCCTCTGGAGGAAAAATATTCTTGTTATTAGTATATTTTTATAACTTTATACCCATAAAACATACAAAAATAAATGAATAAAATTAATAATAATAAAAAAGAAAGAGCCAGGTGGTGGCGGCATACACCTTTAATCCCAGCACTCAAGAGGCAGAGACAGGAAAAATAAGAAAAAAGAAATAAGAAACCTTGAGGGGATTCCATGCACATTAAATGGGGTGTAGGGTGGTGGTGGGTGCCTTTAATTCTAGCACTTGGGAGGCAGAAGCACAAAGTTAGAACTATCTGCTGTTTGGGCTACATACACAAAGTCCAGGACAGTCTTAAGATACAGGAGGCCCTGTCTCAAAAACAAAACAACCAACCAAAAGAGCTCACTGGAAATCTGGGCTACCAACTGAGAGATATGATTAGGGCGGTCAAAAAGCTTGGGGTGCAAGCCTTGGAACCTGAGCTTGAACCTTAGAATCTGGATAGAGGTGGAAAGAGAGAACTAAACTCACAACATTGTTTTCTGATTTCCACATGCACGCCGTGGCACGTGTGTCCCCTTCTGCCATGTATGCACACACACATAATAATGCTAATAACAAAGAAATTGAAAAATAACCCCAAGTAACCACTTAGAGGGTTGAGAGCAACTGTCCTTTTTAAGTGATCTGGGGAGTCAGTCCCTGTTTGTTCCCGTGAGGAAGGAGGACATTATTCTTCCTCAGTGTTCCCCGTAGGCATTTTGGTTCCAGGATTATCCTACTGGATCTGCTCCCAGCACCAAGCACCATCAGGCTCAGGCTTCCAGAAAAGGACCTAGATCAGTCCCTGGCAGGGAGTCATGCCAAGCGACTTCATGGAGCCCACGGGAATCGTGTGGCCTTGTTTTCTGTGATTTGTTCTTTGGAAGGAAACCATCACCCCAATGACAGCTGGCAGGGACAGATGACTTGCTGAACACATGGCTGCGTGTGGGGACAGCCAGCCATCTCGTTCTTACCTGTGTGAGCTGCACTCTGGAGCCTTCAGTCAGGCGGGTCCACCTGTCTAAATCCAGTCTGGCACGTAGCGCTGTGGTAAAGATGTTTTTCTTATGTGGTGACTGGTGTTGCTCTGGCAGTGACACTCATGGAATAGTCCCTGTGTGGCCGTTCTCAGCACACTGAGATATGTGGCCAGTTCTGACTGAGGCGGGTATAGCCCGTTCTCCGAATGCTCCATTCCTCTGTGTGATGGTCGGCAGAAGGTCTCCTGGTCTAAGTGCGTGACCAGAGTCATTGAGAGGCTGGAGAGATGGCTCAGCAGTTAAGAGCATTTGCTGCTCTGTAGAGAATCAGAGGTCTCAGGACCCAGGTTGAGCAGCTCACAACCGCCTCTAACTCCAGCTCTAGGGGACCCTTTTGGCCTCCTCTGGCACTTGCACTAGTGTGCACACAAATCCACACATAAACACCCACATAATTAAAAGTAATAGAAATTTAAAAGGACTTAAAAATCGCGTTAGCAGAAACTTGCTCTGCACAATGTGTGTCCACACCTCCAGTTCATATGCTGAGATCGTGACTCCCTATTTGACGGTGTTAAGAAGCCACTGGGGGTGACAAAGTATGGAGGGTGGTGTGATTTGATTGGGATCAGTGCCCTCATATGATGAGATTTGGGCCTGGGGGTGTGGCCTAGTCAGAAAAGCACTTGCCTTGCAGGCTTGAGGATCAAAGTTCCACCTTGAAACTTCATAAAAAGTGTGGTGGCCTGTCATTCCAGTGCTGGGGAGGCAGAGACAGGCAGGTCCTTGGGGGCTTGCTGGTCAGCCAGGATCACTTAATTGGAGAGCTCCAGGCCAATGAGAGACTGTCACAAAGGAGGTGGACAGTGTTCCTGTGGGTCCTTTGCAAGAGCGGCGACTGTTCTTAACCGCTATCTTTGAGTTGTAGCGCTGCGGATTTCAGATGAGAGGTTAATTGGGGATCTGAGTGGGCCACACCTTCCTCTCAGGTGTTTGAGATGCCGGCAATTAACCTCTGCATTCCAAGGTATGCCCGTGAGTCATTTGTTTTTCCAGTGTTCTGCTTCCTGTCAGCAGCTGTCTGCATCTCTCCACCCCATCGCCTGCTGCATTGGTTTTGACACATTTCCAGAATGGCGGTGGAGATACACAAAAGTGAGCCACAAAGTGACTTGTGGAGCAGGAACCAAGTGACATTCTATCTCTGGAGCTGAGATGCCTGTGGGACCTGGGAGGCCCAGAGCTGGTGCTTTGGAGCCTCAGGAGTCAGGGTGGAAGAGCTGTGCTCAGCTAGGGAACCAGAAACTGTGAAGTAACAGAAGAAAAACAAAATCCAAAGGGACAGTTTGTCCACACACAATGTAACATTTCACCAACTTGTTAATGGCAATTAACTCAATTCTCTAGTCTAGTATTATGATTTTTTTTGTGGTTACATTTAAATTTTTTTATTTCCCCCTGTCTTATACTATTTTAAAAACGTGTTTGCTGACATTTTTATATATACAAACAATGTATCTTGTCCATATGCTGTGGGATAATGCTCTTATGCACTGTAAAGATTTGTCACTTCTACTGTTTTAATAAAATGCCGATTCACCAGTAGCCAGGCAGAAAGAATAGGCAGGGCAACGAGGAGAATTCTGGGAAAAGGAAAGGCAGAGCCACAGTAAAGGTATCAAGCCACTTGGCTCAAAAGAGATAAGAATTATGGGTTAATTTAAGTTGTAAGAGCTAGTTAGTAATAAGCATGAGCAATAGACCAAACAGTCTATAATTAATATAATCTTCTGTGTGTTTATTTGGGACTGAATGGCTATGGGACTGGTGGGACTTCTGTCTACAACTATGTTCATTCCCATTCAGTCCTTTCATCACCCTTAGATACACCAGCACATCTCTTTCCATGACTG
>NW_026067985.1:6423525-6427975 GCF_014885135.2 Alexandromys fortis | reverse complement strand
TATTGTTCTTTTGAGTTCTGTGAAAAGTTTTGCTATAATTTTAATGAACATTTACATAAAATCTGTATGTGAGTTCTGTGAGAAATGTTGCTATAATTTTTAATGGACATTTACACTGAATCCGTAAACTGCTTTCAGTGAAATTGTCATTTTTGCTGTGTTTCTTCTGCTTTTGCAAGAAAGTAGGGGATCTTTCAAGATTTAAAGTTCTTATCCTACAAGTTTTTTTGTTTGTACGGCCCGTTCTTGGGTGGGAATCGTAATGTTTCAGCTTGAGGTTCTTTCCTGCTGCCAAGTGTTGCTTCAGGCCTCTCACTAAATTTATCAAGGGCCAGAGTTATATTCTAAACAAGTGATAATGGTTAAAAATAAAAAAACATTTTCGCCTTCACAGGCAGAGATGACGGGACAAAAAACTTCTGTCCTGCTTGCTTAAAGTCACTCCAAGACATTTTGTGGTATTCGTGGATATTTTAAAAGGATGATGTCTCATTTATCCTAGATGTAAAAGAGGTACATCTGGGTTATTTTTAGATTCTGGCTATGACAAAGTAGTTCTGCTATGGGCATGGCTGAGCACGTGTCCTTATGGTATGGTTAAACAACTTTGTATTTAGGCCCAAAAGGGGTACTGCTAAGTTTTGAGGTAGATATCTGCCTAATTTTACATAATGGAGGTCCCTCACTGCTGGGGAGACTCTCACTCAGGTCTTGGGAGGGCGCGGCCCTCCAAGGCTCGCCAAAGACCGTCCTTGCTGAGGTCGCGCATGTGGCCTTGGTTGGTGGGGGAAGAGTTTGACCCCAAGTGACTAGAGGAGAAAGAATTTTTGAGAAGAGACCACAGCTTAGTGGTCCAGGAGGGTCATAAAAAATTTCAAAAACCCAGTGATGGTCACAGGGGCGCGGCTCCCTGCCTCTCGGGACCACTCCCAAGGTCATAATCAGCTAGTTCCTAAAACAGTACTGTGATAATTACAGCTGGAAAACTAGTTTTTCAAGATTGCAGTCTGGTTTTGTATTGAGTTAGTTCCTGGTGCAGGGTGGCTGAACAGGCTAGCCCTGGATTTTTGATTCTCCTCTTCCTGCTGGGGTGCTGGAGAGATAGCTCAGAGGTTAAGAGCATTGCCTGCTCTTCCAAAGGTCCTGAGTTCAATTCCCGGCAACCACGTGGTGGCTCACAACCATCTGGATTGAGGTCTGGTGCCCTCACAAGGCTAGTCCTAGATTTTTGATTTTTCTCTTCCTGCTGGGAGAGTCTGGATTTGTTCAGGTNTAAATGAATAAAATTAATAATAATAAAAAAGAAAGAGCCAGGTGGTGGCGGCATACACCTTTAATCCCAGCACTCAAGAGGCAGAGACAGGAAAAATAAGAAAAAAGAAATAAGAAACCTTGAGGGGATTCCATGCACATTAAATGGGGTGTAGGGTGGTGGTGGGTGCCTTTAATTCTAGCACTTGGGAGGCAGAAGCACAAAGTTAGAACTATCTGCTGTTTGGGCTACATACACAAAGTCCAGGACAGTCTTAAGATACAGGAGGCCCTGTCTCAAAAACAAAACAACCAACCAAAAGAGCTCACTGGAAATCTGGGCTACCAACTGAGAGATATGATTAGGGCGGTCAAAAAGCTTGGGGTGCAAGCCTTGGAACCTGAGCTTGAACCTTAGAATCTGGATAGAGGTGGAAAGAGAGAACTAAACTCACAACATTGTTTTCTGATTTCCACATGCACGCCGTGGCACGTGTGTCCCCTTCTGCCATGTATGCACACACACATAATAATGCTAATAACAAAGAAATTGAAAAATAACCCCAAGTAACCACTTAGAGGGTTGAGAGCAACTGTCCTTTTTAAGTGATCTGGGGAGTCAGTCCCTGTTTGTTCCCGTGAGGAAGGAGGACATTATTCTTCCTCAGTGTTCCCCGTAGGCATTTTGGTTCCAGGATTATCCTACTGGATCTGCTCCCAGCACCAAGCACCATCAGGCTCAGGCTTCCAGAAAAGGACCTAGATCAGTCCCTGGCAGGGAGTCATGCCAAGCGACTTCATGGAGCCCACGGGAATCGTGTGGCCTTGTTTTCTGTGATTTGTTCTTTGGAAGGAAACCATCACCCCAATGACAGCTGGCAGGGACAGATGACTTGCTGAACACATGGCTGCGTGTGGGGACAGCCAGCCATCTCGTTCTTACCTGTGTGAGCTGCACTCTGGAGCCTTCAGTCAGGCGGGTCCACCTGTCTAAATCCAGTCTGGCACGTAGCGCTGTGGTAAAGATGTTTTTCTTATGTGGTGACTGGTGTTGCTCTGGCAGTGACACTCATGGAATAGTCCCTGTGTGGCCGTTCTCAGCACACTGAGATATGTGGCCAGTTCTGACTGAGGCGGGTATAGCCCGTTCTCCGAATGCTCCATTCCTCTGTGTGATGGTCGGCAGAAGGTCTCCTGGTCTAAGTGCGTGACCAGAGTCATTGAGAGGCTGGAGAGATGGCTCAGCAGTTAAGAGCATTTGCTGCTCTGTAGAGAATCAGAGGTCTCAGGACCCAGGTTGAGCAGCTCACAACCGCCTCTAACTCCAGCTCTAGGGGACCCTTTTGGCCTCCTCTGGCACTTGCACTAGTGTGCACACAAATCCACACATAAACACCCACATAATTAAAAGTAATAGAAATTTAAAAGGACTTAAAAATCGCGTTAGCAGAAACTTGCTCTGCACAATGTGTGTCCACACCTCCAGTTCATATGCTGAGATCGTGACTCCCTATTTGACGGTGTTAAGAAGCCACTGGGGGTGACAAAGTATGGAGGGTGGTGTGATTTGATTGGGATCAGTGCCCTCATATGATGAGATTTGGGCCTGGGGGTGTGGCCTAGTCAGAAAAGCACTTGCCTTGCAGGCTTGAGGATCAAAGTTCCACCTTGAAACTTCATAAAAAGTGTGGTGGCCTGTCATTCCAGTGCTGGGGAGGCAGAGACAGGCAGGTCCTTGGGGGCTTGCTGGTCAGCCAGGATCACTTAATTGGAGAGCTCCAGGCCAATGAGAGACTGTCACAAAGGAGGTGGACAGTGTTCCTGTGGGTCCTTTGCAAGAGCGGCGACTGTTCTTAACCGCTATCTTTGAGTTGTAGCGCTGCGGATTTCAGATGAGAGGTTAATTGGGGATCTGAGTGGGCCACACCTTCCTCTCAGGTGTTTGAGATGCCGGCAATTAACCTCTGCATTCCAAGGTATGCCCGTGAGTCATTTGTTTTTCCAGTGTTCTGCTTCCTGTCAGCAGCTGTCTGCATCTCTCCACCCCATCGCCTGCTGCATTGGTTTTGACACATTTCCAGAATGGCGGTGGAGATACACAAAAGTGAGCCACAAAGTGACTTGTGGAGCAGGAACCAAGTGACATTCTATCTCTGGAGCTGAGATGCCTGTGGGACCTGGGAGGCCCAGAGCTGGTGCTTTGGAGCCTCAGGAGTCAGGGTGGAAGAGCTGTGCTCAGCTAGGGAACCAGAAACTGTGAAGTAACAGAAGAAAAACAAAATCCAAAGGGACAGTTTGTCCACACACAATGTAACATTTCACCAACTTGTTAATGGCAATTAACTCAATTCTCTAGTCTAGTATTATGATTTTTTTTGTGGTTACATTTAAATTTTTTTATTTCCCCCTGTCTTATACTATTTTAAAAACGTGTTTGCTGACATTTTTATATATACAAACAATGTATCTTGTCCATATGCTGTGGGATAATGCTCTTATGCACTGTAAAGATTTGTCACTTCTACTGTTTTAATAAAATGCCGATTCACCAGTAGCCAGGCAGAAAGAATAGGCAGGGCAACGAGGAGAATTCTGGGAAAAGGAAAGGCAGAGCCACAGTAAAGGTATCAAGCCACTTGGCTCAAAAGAGATAAGAATTATGGGTTAATTTAAGTTGTAAGAGCTAGTTAGTAATAAGCATGAGCAATAGACCAAACAGTCTATAATTAATATAATCTTCTGTGTGTTTATTTGGGACTGAATGGCTATGGGACTGGTGGGACTTCTGTCTACAACTATGTTCATTCCCATTCAGTCCTTTCATCACCCTTAGATACACCAGCACATCTCTTTCCATGACTGGCCTGGATCTCTTTATGTAAGCCAGACTGGCCTTGAACTCACAGATATTCCCCTGCCCCTGCCTCCCAAGTGCTGGGATTAAAGGCATGTACCACTACTCCTGACCTGTGCCTTTTTAATGTGAGTTCCTCGTGCTTTACTGCTTTACCAACTGAGTTATCTCTTCCCAACCCCCTGACATTTCCTTTTCCTTTTTATTTTCCTTCTTTCTTTCTTTCTTTCTTTCTTTCTTTCTTTCTTTCTTCCTTCCTTCCTTCCTTCCTTCCTTCCTTCCTTCCTTCCTTCCTTCCTTCCTTTCTTTCTTTCTTTCTTTCTTTCTTTCTTTCTTTCTTTCTTT
>NW_026067985.1:6224230-6419449 GCF_014885135.2 Alexandromys fortis | reverse complement strand
TTGACCCCAAGTGACTAGAGGAGAAAGAATTTTTGAGAAGAGACCACAGCTTAGTGGTCCAGGAGGGTCATAAAAAATTTCAAAAACCCAGTGATGGTCACAGGGGCGCGGCTCCCTGCCTCTCGGGACCACTCCCAAGGTCATAATCAGCTAGTTCCTAAAACAGTACTGTGATAATTACAGCTGGAAAACTAGTTTTTCAAGATTGCAGTCTGGTTTTGTATTGAGTTAGTTCCTGGTGCAGGGTGGCTGAACAGGCTAGCCCTGGATTTTTGATTCTCCTCTTCCTGCTGGGGTGCTGGAGAGATAGCTCAGAGGTTAAGAGCATTGCCTGCTCTTCCAAAGGTCCTGAGTTCAATTCCCGGCAACCACGTGGTGGCTCACAACCATCTGGAATGAGGTCTGGTGCCCTCACAAGGCTAGTCCTAGATTTTTGATTTTTCTCTTCCTGCTGGGAGAGTCTGGATTTGTTCAGGTCTTTCAATGCTGTGCCAGGGGTGGCTGATCACCGCTCCCAGTGCCGCCGCTGCCGCTACAGGCTGCAGCTCAATTCCAGCGAGTTTTTTCCCTACCCACGTTTTCTTAAGCATAGGTTGTTAACAATAATTTTTACTCTTGGTCATTTTTACAAGGATAAGGTAAAATCTCAGTTTTGATTTACATTTCTCTGACAGTTAAAGGATGTTATATTCAAACATTTTTTAGGGGTCTCTCAGTCATTTTTGGGTTCGTTTGTTAAGAGTTTTCAGTTTAGGTCTATAACAAATATTTTTATTGGATTAAATTTTTAATAACTAATTTCTTGAGTTCTTCATATATTTTTGGAATGGATTTATGATAAATAAAGATCTTTTCCCACTCTATAGTCTTGTTATACAAAAGGTTCTCAATTCAGGAGATCTAATTTATGGTTTCTCACAAGGTTTGTGCCACTGAGGCTATGTATGAGATGTGGCAAAGTGTACTTCAAAAAAAATTTTTTTCTCTGTAAGGTTCAACATAAATTTTTATATGCTGAGGCCTTTGGCTCATTTGGGCTTAAATTTTGTACATGGAGATGGATATAGATCTATTTTCATTCTTCTACATGTTGGTGTCTAGTGAGGCCAGCATTACTAGTTAAAAAAATGCTTCATTTTTCCATTTTTCTATCTGCAAGACAGACTTGGAACTTAAGAGGCTAGCTTACAAACTTTTAATTAGATGTCCAATGGTTAAAGCCCTACTTATAATATTCTTATGGGAGACCTTGAGCTGCTAGGTAAAATTCTTACAAAAAGCAGTTTCCAATAGAAGCCTTAAACAGGCTGCCTAACAGGTACTCAAACAGGTAAAGTATAAATCACAGGTAAAGTATACAATAATCAACAAATACAGTGTATTAATTATAATTCAGCTATGGCAAATATGTATATATTAAGTGTAAAACTTATTCTACAACAGTTTTATGAAAAAAATGCTGTTTATGGCTAAACCTTCCCAATTTTTGCCAGTTAAAGATATTAAACTCTTAATTTAGAACAGTAGCCTGTCTGGTACAAAAGGACAGGATAACATCTGGAAAATGGTTTGACAAAATATTGATTATGATCAATGCTTCTTATACTAAATAATAGATTCATTGATAATTTTAAGATGGATTCCTGGACAATTGCCTTTGCTCAATTCAAAGGCCAAAAACGATGATCTTTTCCCAGATCATTGCCTGTATTTTACTAATGTTATAGCAAAATATCTCTTAAAGGATTTTATGCAAAAATTTTACAAATGGCTCCTCCAATGGAGGAACTGCATATATGGCTAATAATAATAAAAAAAATTGTGGAGCATGTCAAGGCTCCTTCAAAGCAACTCATAGAAGTTGCAAGCAGATCCAGATGCAAACGGATCTGGCGTGATAACACCAAGCTGACCTTTGCTAAGGCAAGGTGGAAAAGCCCTTGCAATGCATTATGAAAAAACCCGACCTATATACATTTGGGGTCGAGGATGTGTTTATGCTTTTTTCACAGAAAGAAAATAAAAGCTGGACCTGATGCCGAGGCTGAGGACATCCCACAGAGGACTTCCAGAGGCGTTTGGAGAGAGGTCCTTGATCCGGCCTTCCCTGCCCCCAAGGAGAAGAGTGCCTGATAACAAAACCTGCTACGCCACTCTGCAGGGTCTCATCCTACCTCCAGAGTCCAGGGAGACCCGCCTGAGATAAGTGCCAGGATGTGCTTCAGATAGCTGAATCCAGCTCACCNTATTTATTATGTATTCAGTGTTCTGCCTGCATGT
Source organism: Alexandromys fortis (assembly GCF_014885135.2). Classification (NCBI taxonomy): domain Eukaryota; kingdom Metazoa; phylum Chordata; class Mammalia; order Rodentia; family Cricetidae; genus Alexandromys; species Alexandromys fortis. The sequence goes on along the minus strand of NW_026067985.1, from coordinate 6,417,169 downwards.
ATCCCTGCAGGCCAGAAGAGGGCACTAAATCTCATTACAGATGGTTGTGAGCACATGTGGTTGCTGGGAATTGAACTCAGGACTTTTGGAAGAGCAGGCAAAGCTCTTAACCACTGAGCCATCTCTCTAGCCCTTGAACACTGAGTTAATTTGCATTAAGAATTCAGGCAGTTCAAACTGGTGTAGCTTCCACACCCATTTCTGGGCACCTGGCAAGAAGGGTTACACTGCCACCGATAGCTCAAGGGGTGCCCCTTCCAGTGTGAGAGGATTCAGAGTTCTCCCTGGGTCGGGGTGGGGAGAGGGAGGAAGGGGAATTAGAAAAGGGTTTGGGGAAAGGTGTGATCTCTTTTCCTCTTCTTTTAAATACAGATTATGCTGCAAACCAGTGTCCATAGGTGGCTGAATAAAATAAAGCCATTTCTGACAGACATCCCACTGGGACTCCAACATGGCTCATTATGACCAGGGACTGAGGGCTTATGCTGTGCTGGGCCCTATTTATCTCCTTTTCATGGTGAGTCTAGAGTTAAGCAGAGTACGGAGAATGTTCTGAATTCAAATCCTCATCTTAGCACTGAGGCATATCTTCAGGACAGCACCTGTAAATGCTGATGCTGCTGCTCTGTCAGGGAGATCGAACTGAGGGTTACATGCTTTGTGGATGAGAGGTTCTTTGTGAGGGGTTGTAGGTGGTCACACGATCATGTTAATTTTGGTGAGCATTTCCTTCTCCAGCTCTCACATGTCAGGAGCCATTTCCCCACTAACAATCATTACAGGAACCATCACCCTGGGGAGTCTGCAGAATGCCCCTCACCCAATTAGCAGCAATCTCTTAGAGGAACCCGCCTCACATTCCAGCTATCCAGGGAACCAGGTGTGGCCACTTGACTTCCTAGCCTACCTCCTGGCCTATGTGACCTGGAACACGGGGCAAGAATCCAGTTACCCTGCCCCCCATTCCTTACCATATATAAACTGTAACCCGTCCCTAATAAACGGAGGCTTTGACAAAACTGCTTGGCCTCCTTCTTCTGTCTTAGCTCATTCCCTTCCAGGTAGCGCCCCTCCGAGACCCTGGAGTAACTTGATTGCGGGGTGGGTTACAACCCCTAGACTGAGTAACCCAGACCCCAAAACGCAATCCACACTCACAGAAGCCCTCTGAGGTTGGTATTAAAGACACAGCTCATTCTATGTGCCTGAAACACAGGCACTATCAACATTCAATTCTCTTTTACAGTTTTGGGCACTGCGGGTTTGGGAGTTGGGTAGAAATTTGATCTTTATTGAGACGAAAGTATGCCGTATTCCACAGAAGAAAATGATCTGGGGCTGTGAACCCCTCAAACACATTAAGAGAATAAGGGTAAGTTGTACAGAAATACGTAGAGCATGGGAGCTATTTAAAGTTAAAAAAAATGGGGCTTGCAAGATGGCTCAGCACTTAAAGGGGCTTGCTGCCAAGCTTGAGGATCTGAGTTCATGCCCTGGGATCTACATTATAGAAGGAGAAAACTTCTCCTACAAGTTGTTCTCTGACCTCCACATTATATATACACACGCATTTGCAATATTGAGGATAGAACCCAGGTCCTTCACATGTAAGGTAAATACTCTAATGCCAAACCACATCTCTACCTCTTGGGTTTTTAAAAATTCTACAGTATGTATGTATGTATGTATGTATGTATGTATGTATGTATGCATATATGTCCATGTGTATGTGCCCAGGTGCCAGTGCATGCACGAGTGTGATTATGTATGGAGGTAAATAAACAACTAGCAGAGGTCAGATCTCTGATCTCTGCCTTCCATCATATGGATCCTGGATATCTTCTTCCTTCCTTCCTTCCCTCCCTCCCTCCCTCCCTCTCTTCCTCCTTCCCTCCCTCCCTCTCTTCCTCCCTCCCTCCCTCCCGTCTGTCTGTCTTTCTATGTAGACCCAGCTATCCTGTGTAGTGATGAGGTGAGCAGGCCTGCTATTCGTCCCGCCTGGCTCGTGCATGGTTAGCTTTACACCTGAAATAACAACACACAAATTGTATTCATTTAAACACTGCCTGGCCCATTATATCTAGCCTCTTCTTGGCTAACTCTCACATCTTGCTTTAACCCATATCTAGTAATCTGTGTATCACCACAGGGTTGTGGCTTACCTTGATGAGTCTAACCTACGTCTGTCTCAGAGAGGAGAGTCATGGCATCTGCATGACTCTGCTTTCTTCCTCCCAGAATTCTGTTCTGTCTTCCCTGTCTACCTGTGTTCTGACCTATCAGGCCAAGCAGTTTTCTTTATTATTAACCAATGAAAGCAACAGATAGATAGAAGACCCTCCTACATCAGTCCTGGAACTCACTCTTTAGACAAGACTGGCCTTGAACTCAGAGATCTACCTACCTGCCTCTGCCTTCTGAACACTGGGGTTAAATGTGTGCACCACTGTGCCTAGCTGGTGGGTACTGGACCTCTCTCTCTCTCTCTCTCTCTCTCTCTCTCCAAGATAGGGCTTCTTTGTAACCTTGGAGCCTGTCCTAGAACTTATTCAGTACACCAGGTCTTGAACACACAAAGACCTACTTGCCTCTGCCTCCTGAGTGCTGGGATTAAAGGTGTGCACCATCACTATCTGGCTAGGCACTGGATTTCTTTTCTGTAGAGAGCTGCGTGGAGCCACACCTGATAATCAGCTCCTAATTATGGCTAAGACCTGACTTATGCTGTGATCACGCAATGATTGTCAGCTGCTTGCATATGCGTGGACCTATGGGCAGTGCCCACCTGGCAATCCGGGGTTGGCGGCCCGTGCCTTTTTAAGAGCTGGGAGAGATTTGCCCAGGGAGAGAGGGGAAGAGAGAGAGAGAGAGAGAGAGAGAGAGAGAGAGAGAGAGAGAGAGAGATACAATTGTTAAAAAAGGTCTTGAATAAACTGCTAGCAAGAAGAGCTCCGGGTGTTGCGTCTTCCTTGCTGGTCGAGGTGGGCATGACACTTTTCTTTCTTTCTTTCTTTCTTTCTTTCTTTCTTTCTTTCTTTCTTTCTTTCTTTCTTTCTTTTCTTTTTTAAGATTTATTTATTTATTATGTATATAGTATTCTGTCTGCATGTATGCCTGCAGGCCAAAAAAGGGCACCAGATCTCATTACAGATGGTTGTGAGCCACCATGTAGTTGCTGGGAACTGAACTCAGGACCTTTGGAAGAGCAGGCCATGCTCTTAACCTCTGAGCCATCTCTCCAGCCCCTAGGCACTGGATTTCTAACTGGCTTAGCAGTAATCACCTTCACCTATGCCCTGAGCCATCTCATTGGTCACCTCATAGGGTTTTAAGATGTCTCACTATGTGTCCAGTCTAACCCAAAACATGTAATTCTTCTGACCCAACCTCCTAAGTGTTGAAATTATAGGCATGTGCCACCATGCCTGCTTCAAAATCAGAGTGTGAACTCCTTGTGGAGTCATCTGTATCACTGCATAATAATTCTTTAGACATTTAGTCTTAAAATTTTTACATTTTACATGTATGGGTGTTTTCCCTGTGTGTCTATATATGCACCATGTGTGCACGTGGTATACATGGAGGTCAGAAGATGGCGTGTCAGATCCCCTGAGACTGGAGTTACAGACAGTTGTGAGCTGCCATGTGGGTGCTGGGAACTGCGCCTGGGTCCTTTGGAAGAGCAGCCAGTGCTCTTAATCTCTGAGCCATCTCTCCAGCCTCACTGTGTGATGATCTTACTTCAGATGGAATTCTTTTTTCTAAGCTTTGGGCCATGTGACTATGAACGGTTTGAACCTGTTTTGGGCGGCATTTGCTGTCTTTACTAGAGGTTTGTTCTGTTTTGTTTGTTACTGGATCTTACTGTGGATCAGACCAGGCAGGCCTTGAGAGAGCCACAGGCCTCTGCCTCCCAAGTGCTGAGATCAAAGGCGTGTGCCATCACAGCCAGCCTACCTGAGGGCTTAAGAAAAAAAAAAGTATATATAATATTCAAAATCTGGAACATGAAATAAACACAGAGGGAATCTTTTTGGAGCAGAGTGTGGTGGCTCATACCTCTAACCCCAGCACTTGGGAGGTGAGGCAGGAGGAGCAGGAGTTCAAAGTCATCCTCAGGTGCATAGCAAATTTGAGGCCAGTCTGGGATACATGAGACTCTGTCTCCCACCTTGTCCAGGCAAAAGAAGAAATATTTCTAACCAATGCTTTCTGCAAGCCTGTAAGACCTTTGTAGAGTGTATACTCCAAAGACAGCAAGGCGTGGGCTGTGTTAGTGTTTTGGTCTGGATTTTTACACCAGTTTGTTGGTTTGGGCTTCACTGTGGGTCTGGCTTTGCTTTGACAAGAGCCAGGTGGTGGGACGGCTGCCCAGATGCCAGGAGTGGACAAGGTCCTGGGGGCTGGAAGAGCAAGTGGGCCGTCCCTGTCGGCCAGAGAAGGGTGATCTGATCTGCATATGCACCATGGGTAGAAGATCATTGGCTGGTGGTTGCTTCCTAGGGGAACCCCTGTTAAGTCCCGCCCACGAGAGACTCTAGTGAGCAAAGGATGAACACAAACTCCTGGATTGTGCCTTGGGGAACATTCCAGAGCTCCAGGTCAATTGTTTGTTTCATTAATTAAGGGAGCCTTGGGTAGGCTTTTCCCGTGGCTTCAGCTCGGATTGCTAGTAAGTATTGACAAGATGGTAGAAAGCTAATATCCCTTCCCCATCCCCTCCCCTCTTTCTTCTTTCTCTCCCTCCCTCCTCCCTTTTTCCCTCCCATTCTTCCTCCCCTTTTCTTCTCTGTAGCCCACACTAAACTATTCACCCTGCAGTCCAGGCTAGCCTAGAACGTCAGTCCTCCTGCCTCTGCTACCCAAGTGCTGGGATTCCAGGCACAATTCTTTCCCCCCTGTACCATATTTTGGACTCTCTGCACATTTTGCTGTTGTAGACCATGATGGTTAGTTTTAATTGCTGCACTCTAGACTCACCTAGGAAGAACTTTTATGAGAGATCGTCTAGATCAACATCTGTGGGGGATTGATTGCCTCGGTTGTCTTAATTGCTATGACTAGACCCAGCCTGAAGGCGGGCAGCACCATCCCCTAGTTCAGGGCTCCGGACTGTGGGTAGATAATGCTAGCTGAGTAACAAGCATGCCTGATTTAATTTATTTTAATTTCCTCTTGACTATGGCTGTGATCTGCAGGCCTTCCTGTTACCCTGACTCCCTGCTGTGAGGACTGTAATCTGGAATCCGGAGCTTAAGTGAACCCTCTCTCCCCTGGTGCCTTTCATCAAGATGTTTTGTACCATAGCGACAGAAGTGAAACCAGGACACGTCACATGTCAGTTTGGAGACTACACGTTCATGAGAACTGTTCACTCTGAATTCGGTCTAGACTTCAGAATGTTTACAGTGAGTGAAGCAGAAATGCCTTCTAACGGTGGAGTCAGACATAAGATTAACTCCTTAAAACTGCACAGGACAGGGCTGCATCTCCCATCATACAGACCCATTTCCCACCACGGTGAGTGGTCCTGTGTGGCTGTGACCCAGCATAGCAACAGAACTGCTGTGAGTTTCCATCCTCCCCTGCCCCAGACCATGGAGACTCATTTTTTTCCAATGGCCTCACCATACATACAATTGACCTGGGGGTTAGAAGTTCCTGGATTCACCCCAGCATCCCACTGCTGAACCCACCATTCCTAGTTCACATTCCCATCCTTCCCCTAACTCTATAACCCAAATCTGTTCTCTCTCCTGGGAAATGGTAACCACTCCTTAATAGGGACCCAACTCCTGACTTCACCCTGCACTCCGCGGACCCTGCACTGCTGTGACCTGGGCCTGATAATACACCTTGAGTAAGTAAGAGGGTGTGCCCAAGTGAGTTTGCCATCTTGAATCTGGTGAGAGGCAGCTCCATGGTGAGAAGCAGACCAACTCCACTTTCTAGAAAGGCAACCCCTTGACCACAGTGTTCGTATCTTTTTGTTTGTTTGTTTGTTGTTTTTTTTTTTTTTTTTGAGATAGGGTTTCTTTGTAGATTTGAAGCCTATCCTGGAACTCACTCTGTAGACCAGGCTGGCCTCGAACTCACAGAATTCCACCAACCTCTGCCTGCCAAGTGCTGGGATTAGAGGTGTGCACCACCACCACCTGGGTAATGTTCATCATGTCTTATAGCCACAGGTGGTTGGGTGCTAGGAATCAAACTCCCGTCCCTTGGAAGAGTAGTATATGCTTCTTCCTAACTGCTGAGCCCCTCCCCCAATGAGATTTTTATTGGGATTACTTACAGGAGCAAGGAAGCAGTAGCATCCCTGAAGTCCACCCCAACACTGGTGATCTCCAAAACTCACCCCAACACTGGTAACCCCAAACCTCACCCCCGCATTGGTTACAGAGTCATGGCAACCCTGGAGCTGTCAGCCAGAGTCTTATGACCCTCCCTTCCTTGGCCTTTCTGGAGGAGTGTCAGTTCTGAGGGGAATGCTATGCCGTACCCTTCCCCAGGCAATGTTCACCTTGTTTCTGAGCTGAGCTCTCACTGACCTAGAGCCCACCTTGTAGGCTAGGCTGGCCACTAAGCCCCGGGGATCTGCCTGTCTTTCTCTCCTCAGTGCTGGGACTGTGGTCGTATACCACTCGCCCTGCTTTTATATTTATTTTTAACTTGGCTTCTGGAGACTGAACTCAGGTACTCATGGTTGCAAGGGAAGTGCCTTAGTGGTGGACCATCTCCCTGGCCAGCATCCCGCTGTCTCCCTACTAGTCCAGTCTTGAGTTTGGGGCAGAGTCCATGTACTCTTTGACACTTTTCAGGTTTTGTTGGCCAAGTATGCTTCCCTTTGTATGAAGAATCCTCAGTGGAATGGGTTTAGGCACAGTGAGTGTAATGTCTCCAGGGTTCCACACAGGCCATCCTGCATTCATGCACCCTGTGCCAAGGCTTAGGCATTCTCCCCTATGGGCAGATGTTACTTTTGCCTCTTTTCACTAAACCCTCTCAGCCCTACCCGGCTCCACTCTCATCTTACCCAGTGCGTGTGCGATCACTATGATGGTTTACTTGAACATGTAATTCTGAATAATAGACATATTCTTTGGTAACTGCTGTTTCTCTGGCTAGGAAAAAAATTAATTAGATTCCCCTTAATGAAATTAGCAAGGTGCAGTTACATAACTGTCCCTCTCACCCCTTCATCCTAATGGATGTGCCTGTACGTTGCCACATACTGACCATCAGCCAGAACACTAGCTGGCCCTGTCGCTGTCCCCTGTGGGGATTTGGATGTGCCTGTACATTGCCACATACTGACCATCAGCCAGAACACTAGCTGGCCCTGTCACTGTCCCCTGTGGGCATTCCTGTACTTTTAAAAACATCATAAAGTTTCTGGACCATAAAGATTCCAGTTAAGTAAACTGAGGAGCTGTTGAGATGGCTCAGTGGTCAAGAATGCTTGCTCCTCTTGCAGAGGACCTGAGTTTGAGTCCCAGCACCCACCTGGTGGTTCATAACCAACTGTAATTCCAGTCTCAGGTGATCTAATGCTCTCTTCTGGTCTCCTTGGGTACCCTCACACATATTCATATAAACAAAAATTTTTTTTCTTTTTTTTCTTTTTTTCTTTTTTTAAAAATTTATTTATTTATTAAAGATTTCTGTCTCCTCTCCGCCACCGCCTCCCATTTCCCTCCCCCTCCCCCTATCAAGTCCTCCTCCCTCGTCAGCCCAAAGAGCAATCAGGGTTCTCTGCCCTGTGGGAAGTCCAAGGACCACCCACCTCCATCCAGGTCTAGTAAGGTGAGCATCCAAACTGCGTAGGCTCCCACAAAGCCAGTATGTGCAGTAGGATCAAAAACCCATTGCCATTGTTCTTGAGTTCTCAGTAGTCCTCATTGCACGCTATGTTCAGCGAGTCCGGTTTTATCCTATGATTTTTCAGACCTGGGCCAGTTGGCTTTGGTGAGTTCCCGATAGAACACCCCCATTGTCTCACTGTGTGGGTGCACTCTTTATTTTGAGACAGGAACTTGTTCTGTAGACCAGACTGGCCTCAAACTCAGAGATCCACCTGCCTCTCTCTGTTTTGGGGTGCTTGGGTTAAAGGCGTGCACCACCACATGCAGCTTGCCACACATGTTTTAAATAAGCACACTGTTTAGGGGGTAACTTGAACTAGCCTGTCAAAATATTTTTCGGTGTGGGGAGCTTGCTGTTCATTTGAAATGACTCCAAGACGCTCTTAATTAGAGCTCTGGTGCCTGCATGTTGCAGAACGGCCCCAGCACCCTTATTTCTTTATCATGTCATGTTGTTGGCTTTGGAGTGTCTGCTGGGTAACAGAAATTACCAGTCCTGAGAGAGCTTCAAGATTAACACAGGCCATGGGCTCAGAGCAGAGGGTTGTGGACATTTCCCCTCAGGAAATGTGCCAGCAGCACACAGGTCTGTTCCCTTAAAACTTTGACTGTGATCAAGGTTTTTTTCATTGTGCCTGAGATGCTCTGATGTTTATCTGTGTCTGAGGGGTGCCCAGGAAGGGCATCTGGGCTGTAGGAGAGAGAATTCTATGTTTTATTTTATTTTTTAAACATCTGTCTGTCTGTCTGTCTGTCTGTCTATGTAGGTACATGTGCCATGGTGTCTACACAGAGGCCAGAGGACATTTGTAAGAGTCAGTTCTTTCCTTTAACCTTGTGGGTTCCTGGGATCAAACTCAGGTCATCTGGTTTAGTGGCCAGTGCCTTAACCTGCTGAGCTGTCTTGCATTTTTTTACACAATATTTTTATTGATTGCAGCCAAATCACCCTTCATTTTCCGTCCTCCCAGGTCTACCTCTGACCCTTGTGGCCCCTACACCAAAAAGACAAAAGAAAAAGTACAATCTGTATTGTCCATACAGTCACTGGAGTGTGGGCAAACTCCTGGAGGCCACTCCTGAAAGAAAGCTGCGTCCTTCTCCAGCCGGAAGCCCTCTATTGTGGAGAGACACACGCCAGCATCCTTATCACGATTTTTGTTTTGTTTTGTTTTGTTTTCAGAGACTTGTTTCTCTGTGTATCTCTGACTGTCCCACAACTCACTCTGCAGACCAGGCAGATCTGCCTGCCTCTGCCTCCCGAGTGCTGGGATTAAAGGCGTGCGCCACCACTGCCAGGCCCTTATCACAATTTTTAAGAGTTCTTTTTGATGGCTTCCTATCTAAGTTGTTACTTTTGTTGGGGGAGGGGCTGTCACAGAGGACTTCTATGTCTCTCTCTCAACTGTGAGTCTGAGATTGTTGGTACTACTGCCGGAAAAGCTTCCTGGTCCTTACCGTCAGCAGGAGCACAGACCGTGAACTCGCACTGGTGACAGCACAGACCACGGACATCTGCCTGGCCGCTGCATCGGCATGTGCCACGGGCTTCATCATGGTTTCTGGTGGTAATACAGGCCTTGGGCACCAATATAGTCCCTCCTCAGTGGCGGCCTGGCCCATGAACATCAACATGACTTTAGGTGGCAGTGCAGACCATAGACTTCCATGGTTCATGGATGTCAACTTGCCCCCCAGCTGCAGCAGGATCATGGGCCCCAACATGGCTCTTAGCGCTCTCATTTTTTTCAACTCATAATCTCTGTGTTTCTCTGAGGCCTCACTGTGTAGCCCAGGCTGGCCTCCAAGTGGTGACCCCCCCTGTCTTCATCTCCAGAGTGCTGGAATTGTATGAGGTGTCATCATGGCCAGTCTAAACTACAAGATCCTGAGTATGAAGACCAATGATGTGCAGGTGCGAACACAGCATTCATGTGTGAAGACCTCATGCAGGTGTGAACACATCATTGAGGAAGGGCTGGCTGTGACAAGTGCCACTCATGATAACAGCTCTTGTAACCGTAACAGTAATTCTGGCCCACGGAGCTCAGAGTCCGCACAAGCTGGCATGTCAAATCCTTTCTCTCCATGGCCTGCTCCCTCTGTACAGCAGGCCTGTGAGGTAGGCGATATTATTATACCCACTTTCCAGAATGGGCCAAGTGCAGCCCAAGGCCACTGTGAGGATGGAGTCCCTGGGTGCTGGTTGCAAGGCCTGTGAGGCCTCTTAGTGAGTTGGTTGGCAGAGCCAGGTGCTCCCTTCCTGGAAATGAGGTGTGAACGTCACAGTTCACAGAATGGACTTGGCAGACAGACAGACGGACCTGGAACTTGGGTCCTGGTTCGTCACTTTCCATGGCAGAAGGGACGTGGCAAATGTGATCCAGTTGAGGATATTGATGTGAGAGAGGGTTCAGGTTCTCTGTGGTCGGATGTCATCATGAGTGTCATTGTAGAAGGGCAGGGTTAAGGGCAGACAAAACGACAGACCTGTGGTGGTTAATCGTCACTGTCAGCTTTGCCAGCATTTAAAAATCACCATGGAAACACACCTCTAGGTATGTCCATAAGGATGTTTCCAGAAAGGTTCAACAGAGCAGGGAGGATCCATCCTGAGTATAAGGCAGCAGCAGCCCATGGGCTGGAGTCTTAGACTGAATAAAAAAGGAGAAAGCAGCCATGCAGTGGTGGCACACACCTTTAATCCTAGCACTTGGAAGGCAGAGGCAGGAGAGTCTCTGAGTTTGAGGCCAGCCTGTACTACAGAGTGAGTTCGAGGCCAGCCAGGACTGTTACATAGAAAAACTCTGTTTCAAAAAAACAAAACAAAACAAAACAAAAACAAAAGAGAAGGGAGCTGAGTGCCAGCATTCGCTGCTCTCTGCCTCATGCTCCTGCTAGCTCACAGTCCTGCATCCATGCCTTCTGCAGCCCCACGATGGACTGTGCTCATGGACCATGAGCCCGAGTTGCTTTTCTCAGGCATTTTGCCACAGTCACAAGGAGAATAACTGAGGAGGAAACATAAAACTCTGGGATGCTGGGTGGAAAGGGGAAGTGATGTGACCACCCTCAGCATTGGTGAGGCAGATGTCACCTCAGAGCCTTCACAAAAAGCAGCCCTGCCCCCACCAGGTCTGTTCCAGTCACACTGATCAGGACTTCTGAGGTCCAGAGCCGTAGGAGAGTCAGTCTGAAGAGTTTCCAGTCCCTGCCTCTATTGTCATGTACCTTTGTCATATACCTCAGCAGAAGTTTGTGCTTGGGCAGAACTCTCCAAGCTCCTATTTCATCTTGGTGCAATGGGATGACAGCAACTGCACTCACAAAAAAGATAAAAGGAGCCGGCACAGGCTAGACCTTGCCATCTAGATGTGTCTCGTTTGGTATTATTCTGACCATTGGGTATTATTATTGTCATCAACAGAGTCAGGGATGAAAGCCACCTGGACAATGAAGAACCTAAAACAAAACCTATCAAGGAGTGGCTTCGTGTTGCTTAATCTGTATCTTCTACTTGGAGTAAGTTTACTGTTTTGCTTTTTGAGACAAGGTCTTATATAGCTTAGGCTGGCCTTGAACTTGTTGTACAACTAAAGATGACCTTGAACCTCTGATCCTTCTCTGTTCTAGTTTTAGTCCTGTTGCAGTGATAAAAATACCTTGATCAAAAGCAATGTAGGGGTGTATTTGGATTACACTTCCAGATTATATTCCATCTTGGAGGCAGTTAAGACAGGAATCCGCAGGTGGTCTGCTTGCTAGTCCACACATTGTCAACCAATGAACTCCTTTCACAGCCCAAGAAGCGTGGCAGGAATCATGGGATTGCTGCTTGCTGGCCAGGCAGGTTTATGATCGGCTAGCTTCCTCATACAGTTCAGAACCTAGGGAATAATGCCGCCCACAGTGGGCCGAACCCTGCTATACAAATTGTCAGCAGTCCTCCACAGATACAGCAACAGGTCAGTCTGATCCCAGCAGTTCCTCAATTGGAGCTCTCCTCTCAGATAACTCTAGGCTGAGCCAAGGTGATGGCTAAAATTCATCAGGACCTCCTGCCTCCACCTCTGACGTGATCCCTGCCTCAGTCTACCAAGTGCTGGCATTACAGGTGTTCGATACTATACCTGCTCCCATCGGGGGTTCTTAGTGCTATTTATACTGGGGCCTGGAACCCTGGGAGTATCTGGTACACAGAAAAACTAAGCATGATTAAAGAGAGAAAACTGGGTTCCTCAGGTCTAGATTAAGGCTGTGGCTCAGTGGTGCTTGCCTAGCATCTGGGAGGCCTGGGCTTGAGCAAAATGAAATCTGTGTTGCTCTGCAGTTTCTTTTTCTGGGTAGAGGCATCACCATTGTGAAGAGAGCTGGCAGACCAGGATCACTTGGGCCTCGTGCTGTGGAGTGTTTTGGCCTCCGGCCCTTCAGCCATCTGGTGACCCTATCGCTGCCTCCTGGGCCCCCAGCGCTCACTCCTCAGCCCTGTGCCAGCTCCTTCTCTCAGCCTCCTGCCACTTGGCCTCAGCTCCTTGATCTGGACCCTGGAGAAGTGGTTTCCATGGTAACAATTTCAGGGGACAGGAATGTCTGCAGTAAGAGGGAGGAAAGGTGTTGTGGCAGCTAGCTGCTCTCAGAGACCCAGGGTCTGATGCTCAGGCCCTCTGTAGCCCTGTCTGTGTAGAGTGGGGCTGGGGCTTGTCAGTGACTTCTACTCCTCCCCATTTCTCTTTTTTCCCCATCCACACTCTGCCGCCCAATCCAAGGACTCATGCTCATGCCTTTAGAGGTCCATGAGATGCTGAAAAGACTCTGAGATTTCAGCACAGTTCTTCTACGTGCTGCTGAGAGACACAGATTGGGTTGTTTCGCTTCTCCAGCCTCACTCTCCTCACCTGTGGGCTCTGTGGGAACACGAAATAGGGAGGGAGGCTGTACAATTTTTGCACAGTTGAGGTCAGTAACATTTTGCTCTCATCTTCTGATGTTTTCAGTGGGGAAACTGAGGCCTGGATCCTCTCTCTAGGACTCTGTATTATTGCTTCTTCCGGAAGCTCCTTGATCTTCCTTCCCCAGACAAAGCTTACCTGTCTGTTGCCACCCAACTGTTGAACAACTGCTTTGTCTATCTCAGGTAAACAAATCTACTTGCAAATCTTTGAGGCTGAGTTGGAAGTTTTTCAAGGGATTGACAATTCCAAGACAAAGTCTCGGGAGGAGAAAAGTCGTGAGGCCCGAGATGATGGGGGAATTTGAGAAAGTGGAATGAAGAGATGGTGTCAGCCAAGCTCTGAGAAGCAGTGTGCCCTGTTGAAATAAGGAGCGGAGGGGCTGCGTCCCCAGCACCCCGGCCGCCTGGCTAGTTTATGCCCGAAATAACAACACACAAACTGTATTCATTTAAACACTGCTTGGCCCATTTCTATCTAGCCTCTTCTAGGCTAATTCTAACATATTAATCTAGCCCATTTCTTATCATCTATGTAGCATCGCTAGGTGCGCTTACCGGGAAGATTCTAGCCTATGTCCATCCTGGGTAGGAGCTTCATTGCGTCTGTCTCTGAGCACAGAGCTATCGCGTCTACCTGGGAGAGCTGAGCATGGCGTCTCTGCTCCAGAGCAGAGCTGTCGAGTCTGAGCTCACTTCCTCTTCCTCCCAGCATCCTATTCTATTTACTCCTCCCACCTATGTTTTAACCTATCAGGGCAAGCAGTTTCTTTATTTAATTAACCAATGACCTTCCTCCATCAGTGCCCAGCTCCACACAGCAGCTAACCACTCTCCTCTCTTTCCTCCATCTGCTCACAGGATGCACAGCAGGTTACACCAGTCAGTGATCAAAGGCAGACTTGTTTGTTTTTTGAGACAGGCTTTCTCTGTGTAGCTCTGGCTGTGCTGGAACTTACTCTGCAGACCAGGCTGGCCTCAAATTCAGAGGTCCACCTGCTTCTGCCTCCTGAGTGTTGGGATTAGAGATGTGCTAAACTCAGACTTGAGAGCTTAAATATATGAGGCGGTGCCTTCCTGGCAGAGAAAAAGAAAGCTGCCGTGTGTCTCAGCTCAGCTGAATGAACAGGTGTGACCATAAGCATGGCTTTCTCCTAAGCAGTTCTGGTGCTGGGCAGGGAGTCGGCTCCCCAGCTGCTCCCAAAAATGCAAGACAAAGAGGGGTTGGGGAGTGGGTAAGAGTACTTAGTCCATGCAAGCATGAGGGTCTGAGTCCAAATCTCAGTACCCATGTAAAAAAGTCTAGGCATGATCATGGGTATACCTGTAGCCCTAGCATTGTGGTAGGCAGAAGCAGGAGGATGGCTGGGGCTTGTTGCTTGCTATCTGGCTCCAGGTACAGTGAGAGACTGTCTGGAGGGGATAGGGTGAACTGTGATAGAAGAGGCCATACACTGTACTTCTCTGGATTCTGCACATGTGCAAATGGGTACACACGACTTCATTACCCATGCCCCCTCACACCCTCCAAAATGTAAGAAGATAGATTTCCTGTTTGTGAGCTCTGAGCTCTGAAGTCAAAGCAAGAAGGGACGGTATGGCCAAGTCAGTCTCCCTTCTTGTCTTCTTGCTGTCTGCTCCTTTCCCAGGGGGCAGAGTCTCAGAAAGAGAGAAAGGTGAGAGAGACAATATTAAAGCCCCTACAGACAGAATCCCCCAAGAGGCAAATGAAAGCCCCAGCTTCCTCTGCAAATCCCACTGTGAGGTGTTGGCACAAGTATCATCACTCTTGGGTACCTGGGGTCACCCAGCATCCCCCAAATGGCTATTCTTGTTTTTTTAGCCAATCTCCTAGGGTGAGCGTGGGCAAAAGAAGGTGGGATTTATTGCTGCCTGTGGTGTGGTCGATCTCACCAATAGAATCCGGACTCCTCTGCCCCTTCGCTCACTCTCCTGTTCTTCATTTGTCCCCAGATGCTTCCAAGTACTTTTTCAGGCTCACTGTCAGTGGAACAACATTACTGTCCCTCTGTGCTCCTGGAGCCTGTTAGTTTTTTCAAGTGTCTAGAGTAGAAATACAGGAGGGACATAAATGAACTATGGCGTCCGCTCCAGTGGCTCCCTGGAGAAGATGGCACACATTTTTGTCACCTCTTCTCATCTGAGGATGTACAGTGACTTATACTCATTGTGACAAATTCAGACGTGGCCCAGTGTGTGAGTGTAAAGCACAGGCCCCATTGTTCCTCATTCTCCAGTCCCCCTAGGTGTGCACAGGGCCTGCAGGACTTTCCATTTCTGTATAAACACGAATCCCAGAGGCCAGTCTTCAGCCAGCCAGGATGAAGAAATCTATCTATTATCTATCTATCTGTCATCTATCTATTATCTATCTATCTGTCATCTATCTATCTGTCTGTCTGTCTATCTATCTATCTATCTGTCATCTATCATCTATCTATCTATCTATCTATCTATCTATCTATCTATCTATCTATCTATCTATCTATCTATCTACAGGGTCTCATTGTAGCTTAGGCTGTTTTGAATTTCCTGTGTAGCTGAGGATGGTCGTGAAATCCTGATCTCCTGCCTCCTTAGCTCAAGTGCTGGGATTGCGGGCATGAGCCACCACACTCAAATTTCTGTAGTGCTGGGGACTGAACTCAGGGCTCCAACTGAGCTATATCCCAAGCCTCTGTGACCCACCTTTTAACAAGTGTGTCTGTACGTATGTGTGCACATTTACACACATGTGTGCATTTATACATGTGAGTTTGATTGCTATAACACACATAAGGGAGGAAGGAGAAAATCAACTTTACAAAGTGGCTGCATGGCTTACACACATAAACACTGTGGCACATACACACACACACACACACACACACTGTATATAAGCGAGAGTCATCTGAGAGGAAAGAACCTCAGTTTGAGAGAAAAATGTCTTCAAAAGACCCAGCTGTAGGGCATTTTCTTTTTCTTTTTGGTTTATTTATTTATTATGTATACAGTGTTCTGCCTGTGTGCATACCTGCACCCCAGAAGAGGGCTCCAGATCTCATTACAGATGGTTGTGAGCCACCATTTGGTTGCTGGGAATTGAACTCAGGACCTCTGGAAGAACAGTCAGTGTTCTTAACTGCTGAGCCATCTCTCCAGTCCCCTGTAGGGCATTTTCTTAATTAGTGACTGATGGAGGAAGGGCCCAGCCCTTTGTGGGTGGTGCCTTCCCTGGGCTGGTGGTCCTAGGTTCTGTAAGAAAGCAGGTTGAGTAAGCCACGAGAAGCAAGCCAGTAAGCAGCACCCCTCTGTAGCCTCTGCATCAGCTCCTGCTTCCAGATTCCTGCCTTGTTTGAATTCCTGTCCTGACTTCCTTCAGTGATAAACAGTGATGTGGAAGTGTAAGCCAAATAAACCCTTTCCTCCCCAACTTGCTTTTTGGTCCTGGTGCTCCATCGCAGCAGTGGGGACCCTGACTCGGGTGCTCCATCGCAGCAGTGGAGACCCTGACTAAGACATGCGGTAGGGAGGAGGAGAGTGGCCAGGGTGTGTCAGAGATAGATGCATTCTTCCTTGACCCTCGAGGGAAGCATCACACCCAGCACTTCACAGTTCTGGAACTTTCTGTTTTAGGTATCCTAGGCCTTTAGGGACAGAGTGAAAACGTGGGTGAGCAGACAGCAGCTCATGTGATGAGTGTGGCTAGAGAAGGGCCTGGAGATTTGGGTCACCCCTCTCTACATGGAAAGGCAAGGTACTCAGACGCCTCCATCCCCATAAAGTCTCCTAGGGTCCAGATTGACTTAGCACTCAGGGCTTTCATGTCCCTGGGATGAGATCTTCTCTCTCCACCCCCACACAAAGGGCCTGCATGTGTTGATTGTTATTTTACCATAAAGGAGGACATGCTACTCAGAGCCCAGCCTCACCCTCTGAGACAATTTGTTACTGGTATTTGCTTTTAGTGTTTCATTCTTCTAGCTGGCTGGTACTTGGCGTGACTAAGCTAACAACAAGAATCAAAACGATGGTAAAAAGAACAATCTCCAGGTGCTCCTTTGGGAGCCAGACCCTGTGTGCAGGGCTTCAGGTGTGCAGGGACTCACTGCTTATAGTGTATGCTGAGTTCCTGACATGTCTGAAGTTGAGGTGCTTGATCTAAACATCTGGTGGTTTGTCAGATGACAATCTTACCTCTATGGCTTTTTCTAGATTCTCTGAGTGTACGTCAACCAGGCTCCTAACAGGTCTGCTTGGTTCAGCACCAGGAAGACTTGCTGCCCCCTGGAAGCCATGCTACGTTCGGACCAGAGCACAGGCCCTCAAATTGTGTTTTAGGATCAGCAGCAAGCGGGGAAACAGCTCTACAAGTGGCACTTGAACTAAATTGGAATCTTGCTCTGGGGAGCAGGCAGAGTGTGCTTCGGAGCTGAGAGGACTCTTCTTCCAAACTCCTCCGCTTTCCCACTTAGACTTGGGGCTTGAGTGGCTGTCCTCAGGCACCACATCACAGCTCGCTCGGTTCTCACAGGATGACTGTCAAGTATCTAAAGGAATTGTGCCAAGATTGCAACAGGAGACGGGTGCTTGGTGAAGTGCTTGTTGCTCAAGCATGAGGACCTGAGTTCAGATTCTCAACTCCCACACCAGAAGCTCAGTATGGTGATGTGCCCCTGGGATGGGGAAGGAGGTGGATACCTGGAGCTTGATGGACAGTCAGGGAAGCTGTATCAGCAAAGCTTTAGGCTTAGTGAGAGAATGCCTCAAAACCATAAGGTGGAGTGGGACTGACGAAGACAGCTTGTCAACTCCTGGTCCCTACGTGCATTTGTGCAGGCTCTCACACGTGCATGCATGCATGCATAACACACATGCAAGATCACCATTGCTACTGCAAGATCAGACTCATAACTTTGCAGGAGCTAGTTACTTTCTGGATCTGTCTGTAAATCTGAGTGGGGTTTAGGATAGATGTGGAAGGTTCGTTGAGAACCAGGGGCCTCTGTCTGAGGTTCTGATCCTAGCTCTGACTTGAGTCTCTAAACCAGAAGAGATTTTTAAAATTGTCTTCATCAGTAATGAAGTTAAAGTTACCACCCACCTATGAATTACTATATGGGATACATACACATACACACACAATATATGTACACACACATATGTGTGTTATGTATCTATGTTCACTGGTGTTCTGTCTGCCTGTCTGCCTGTGTGAGGATGTCAGAAGCCCTGGAACTGAAGTCATAGACAGGTGTGAGCTGCCATGTGGGTGCTAGTTATTGAACCCAGGTCCTCTGGAAGAGCAGCCAGTGCTCTTAACCACTGAGCTATCTCTCCAGTCCCCGAGGGATATATTTAGACAGAGGCAGGCAGACCTCTGTGAGTTCAAGGTGTGGTGGTGCACACCTTTAATCCCAACACTTGGGAGGCAGAGGCAGGCAGATCTCTGTGAGTTTGAGGGCAGCCTGGTCTACACAGAGAAACCGTGACTCAAAAAAAACAAAAACAAAAGCCAAAAAAAAAAAAAAAGAAAGAAAGAAAGAAAGAGAGAGAAAAAGAAAGAAGAGAGAGAGAGAGCGCGCGTGCGCTATCATCAGTGATTTTTATCTTGGCCATTCTTTCAGGTGTAAGATGGAATCTCAGAGTTGTTTTGATTTGCATTTCTTTGATGGCTAAGGATGTTGATGTCTTTTAGCCATTTTAGATTTCTTTGTTGAGAGTTCTCTGTTTAGGTCTGTACTCCATTTTTTTAAAAATTTGATTATGTGTTCTTTTGGTGACAAATTTCTTGAGTTCTTTGTATATTTTGGAGATCAGCAGGTGTCCACGTTTAAACTACACCAAAGCTTTGGTTCTGTTTTGGCATTTCCTGATTATCAGTGTATCAGGAGTTAGGTGAAAATATGAATATGGTTTGAATTCCTCTCTGTTGCTAAGAGTTCCTGTGATGGATTCGTTGTCACACTAATCATATCTTTTTTTTTTTAAAAAAAAGGATTTTATTTTACTTTAATTATTTATTTATGTGCACGTGCACATGTGTATGTGTGTGAGTGTGTGGGCAGGTGCATGTGAGTGCAGTACCAGTGGAGGCCAGAAGAGGGCATCAGATCCCCTGGAGCTGGAGTTACAGGTAATTTAGAGTCTCTTCATGTGGCTACTGGGAACCAAACTTGAGTCCTTTGCTAGAGTAGTATGCTGTCTTAACCCCCGAGCCGTCTCTCCAGCTCCTATTAATCTCTGCTTACTTTTTCTTTAGTGTGTGTGACCTTGTGAGATCATAAAAAGTACATGCATGCCATGATTCAGGTGGGGAGGTCAGAGGAACAACTTTGTGAAGCCAGTTCTTTCCTTCCACCTTTGGTGGGTTCTGAGGACACTTTCTCGGCAAGAGCTTTCTCCACTGAGCTGGTCCACTTGTTTCATGTGAAACATAGATGTTTTTCTGGGCTTCAACCTCTGGGTCTTCAGCTGACGACCAATTCACCCGTTCACTCGTTCATCTGTTCTTTCAGCTCTGCCTGTCTGAAGCCTGTTTTCACCCAGCCCAGGGCAGTGAAGTGTCAAGGGACCATCACTTCAAGGGTAGAACTGTAAGTGAGCCATGGTTTAAGTGAATTAAAGAAAGTCAGGCTGGCATGGTGGTCCATGGCTTTAATTCCAGCCCTCAGAAGCAGAGTCAGGTGGATCTCCATGAATTCCAGGACAGCCTAGGCTGCATAGTGAATTCCAGGGCAGCCAGGACTATGTAGAAAGACCCTGCCTCAAAAAAAAAAAAAAAAAAAGGCAACTACTTAGGACATCACAGGGCACAATTGTTAATGTCACAGTCGTTACTTGTTTTGCTACTTTTTTTTTTAAAGATTTACTTATTATGTATACAGTGTTTTGCTTGCACATATGTCTGCAGGCCAGAAGAGGGCACCAGATCTCATTACAGATGTGAGTCACCATGTGGTTGCTGAGAATCGAACTCAGGACCTCTGGAAGGGTAGTCAGTGCTGAGCTATCTCTCCAGTCCATGCTACTAGTTTTAAGACTTGAAGACTTTCTGGGTGGGCATGGTGCACGCCTTTATCCCCAGCATTCAGGAGGCAGAGACAGGCAGATTTATGTGAGTTCAAGACCAGCCTGGTCTACAGAGTGAGTTCCAGGATAGGCTTCAAAGCTATAGAGACACTCTGTCTTGAAAAACAAGCAAACAAAAAAGACTTATCATGAGGAGAAATTTAGGCTACGCATTTTCTTGACGTCAGAGTGTATTTAAGAAGTTGATTTCATTTCCCTCTGTTGAGAGAAAGATGTCTATAATTTGGAGGATAGTGTTGGGACAGGTGGAGACTGTCATGGTTAAGTTTGCTGTGGGTTTCCCACTGGTATCCCTTACATGTTTTAAATGGCCACGACTGTAGTCACTCTCTAGACCATAGGCAACTTTATATTTCCTCTTTTAACTTGACTGGTTCACACAACTGGTCCTTAGGATCATGAACATTTGTTATTGTTGAGTAATCTTTTGCTGAGTGCAGTATTCTTAACGATCCCCCAGTGAACAGACACTTGGGTCACAGTCTGCTTGGCTTGGCCTTTACAACGCCTTTCCTGCTTGTTTGGTTTAGGTAAGGCGGCATCCTGGCAGCTCCCTGCACAACTTTCAGGGAGTTCAGTGGACGACACCCACATCCTCTTTGTTTAATCGCCAGCCCTATTCATCTGCCAGGGCGGACAGAACAAGATCCCAAAGCATGGGTGGCTGGGTCAGTAGGGCTGCCGTCTCCCAAGCATCCCAGAAGGTAGAAATCTAAGGTAACTGTGTCACTGGGTTCGTTTCCCCCATACTTCCCTTGCGGTCACAGTGAGGAGTGAGTGACTTGGGAAGGGACTCTGATCTTGAAGCATTGCCACCTGGTGTGGGTCCTGAATTGAATTTAGATCCTTTTCTCCCTGTGACCAAATACCCAACAAGAAACTTCTGGGAGGAAGGGTCTGAGTGTGGTGTATACGGTCTGAGTGTGGTGTATGTATGGTCTGAGTGTGGTGTATATATGGTCTGAGTGTGGTGTATGTATGGTCTGAGTGTGGTGTATATATGGTCTGGGTGTGGTGTATATATGGTCTGAGTGTGGTGTGTGTATGGTCTGAGTGTGGTGTATATATGGTCTGAGTGTGGTGTATATATGGTCTGGGTGTGGTGTATATATGGTCTGAGAAGGGACAGTGTGGTAGCAGGCTTCTCCCTGGCAACTAGAGTGGGTGGCTGGGGCTGCTCGCCTATCACCTCCGTCTCCTGGGGACAGGAATCAGAGAGTGGACAGGAAGCAGAGAGGACAGGAAGTGGGGTCAAGGCCTGCCCTCAGTGGTTCTCCAGTGAGGCTTCATCTCCATAAGGTTCCAGAACTTTCCTAAACAGTGCCACTAGCTGAGGACCAAGTATTCAAATATGCCAAAGGGGACATTGTGCATTCAAAATGCAAGGTGCGTACCCTTCTCCTTCTGTTTTCTTTTCTCTTCACCGTGCCGACTCATTCATTCATTCACTCATGTGTTCACTCACTCACTCATTCATTCATTCATCATTTACTCACGTACTCATTTGTTCATTCTCTCACCCATTCATTTCAACATGCATTTATTGTTGTCTTAGCTTTGCCTCCAATGTAGTCTTAGGAGCTGGGATGATTGAGTGACAAAAAGAAAGCAGGAGCTGGGGAGATGGCTCAGCGGCTAAAGTGCTTGCTGTTCAAACATAAGGACCTGAGCTTGATACCCCAGAACTCATATGAAAAACAGGGCTCCGCGAGCATGTGCCTGCAGTCTAGGTGCCGACGAGGAAGAGACTGTAGAATCCCTGGCCAGTAAGCTCCGTGTTCAGCGAGAGAACCCACCTGGAAAAACAAAGCGGAGAGTGTTTCAGGAAGGTGTCTTACACTGGTCCACATCCACTGAGAAAATAGTTTGCTTATTACTTTAAAACACACAAGCAAATAAACAAATAGCTTTCTTTAATTTTGTCCTTTATCTTATTATTTTATGTGCATAGCTGTTTTGTTTGCATGTATGTTTATGCACCACATTCATGCCTAGTGCCCATAGAGGACAGACGAGGGGTTCAGATCCCCTGAAATTGAAGTTACAGATGGTTGTGAGTCATCATGTGGGTGCTGGGAACTGAACCTGGGTCCTTTGGAAGCCAATGCTCCTAACTGCTGAGTCCTCTCTCCAGTCCTGTAGGTACATAAATTAATTATAGAGTTTTGGGGAGTAGAGATTGCTATGAAAAAAATATGAATAAGTCTGTGGGGAGTGAGTGCTGGGCTTGTGGGTGCAGTTATTTTAGGTGGGGTCAAGAGATTTATCATGGCCAAGGTGGCATGAGGACCTGGATGTGAGGGGAGCTTGCTGAGTGAAGGGGAACAGCTCTCCACGCCAGAGAGAATACCCAGGGCTGAGGTCTTGAGGTAAGAACTTCCTGCTGAGAAGGTGGGAGAGGAGGAAGCTGTGCAGAACCTTGAGGGCGATGGGGAAGCCAGTAGCCTCTGTCCTGAGCACAAGAGGGCATCGCTGGGATGCTGACAGCAGGAGAGGTGGGCTCTGATTTCTAAGCTTAGTTTCATCTCTAGTGGTGCTGAGATGTCAGGAGATCAAGGACAAAGGCAGAGAGACCTGCAAGGAGGCAGCTCGGGTGATGGGCGTGAGAGAGCATTAACTGTGGATGTTCTGAGAAACTCCTGGATTCTGGGGATGTTTTGACGAGCTAAAGGGACAGTCTGATGGATTGTGTGGCTTGTCAGTAAAATAGTCTAAGGAAAAGGGATGGCTGCTGCATCAGCAAGAATGGCTGCCAAGTGTTTGTTGGTTTGGTACAAGATCCACTTAGCCATAAGGTGCGGCTCTCGTTGGGCTGGTGCCTGGATGTCAGAGGAACTGACCTGCAGCTCTTGGTGCCTGTGGTCTATCTATCCTGGCTTAGAGGAGGGAGAAGAGGATAGATTTGGACGATGAGGGCAACCACGTTACCTGCAAACATCCTTCTGCTGGCCTTTGTCTGCTGCTGTAACCTATCAAGTCCAGGAATACTTTTTGTTTTACGTTTAATGCTTTTGAAAACATTTATTTATTTATTATATATGTGCACATGCCCATGCCACAGCATCTATGTGGAAGTCAGAGGACAACTTGCAGGAGTTGGTACGTTCCTCTAACTAAATGGGCTCTAGGGACCAAACTCTGGCTATTCTGTTTGGTGCCAAGAGCCCTTATCCACTAAGCCACCTCACCAGGTATTTAATACTGTTTAAAATGGACTCAAACTTAAGGGAAGTTGGGAGTAGAGTGCCCAGGTTTTATCTAGCTTAAACCAATGCCATAGGCTGCACCTCACCTCCATTTTCTACAGAAAGAGACCACCTCCTGCTTAATCTCGATGCTTCCATCAAATCAAGCAGCCGCCATGAAGGTATTCCTACCACCTGCTATCTGGTTCGGTCTGGTAGCTCTGAAGGCTTTCATATAGAAACTGGCATCATATTTAAACACAACTGGTCATGAGTCTTTAAAATCCTCTTTGGTCTGGAGTAGTTTCACACATGCTCCTTGGCTTTCAGGACCTTGATCCTTTGTAGGTCACAGGCCAGTTTTTGCAGAACATCCTTCTGTCTGGGGTACACATTCTGATGTTAGGGTCAGGCTGTACATCTTGCCAGGAAGAGTCACTGAGGATGCTGTGTTCTCTTTGCAACCCACTGGTGGCTTGCTTACTGACAGCCATACTTCAGCCACACAACAGAGCAGAGTCTGCAAATCGGGTTGCTCTTCCTTTCAAGACTATTTGTGGGAGGGACATTGAGGCTGTGAATGTCCTACTTATCTAGCTGTATGTATGTGTCTCTGTTTATCATCTCTATCATCTATCTACCTACCTACTATCTATCTATCTATCTATCTATCTATCTATCTATCTATCTATCTATCTATCTATCTATCTATCTATCATCTGTTTATCTATCAATCATCTGTCTGCCTGTCTATCTATCTATCATCTATCATCTATCTATCTATCTATCTATCCATCCATCCACCCACCCACCCACCCACCCACCCACCCACCCCACCACCCACCCACCCACCCACCCCACCACCCACCCACCCACCCATCCACCTATCTATCTATCTATCTATCTATCTATCTATCTATCTATCTATCATCTATCTATCTCTACCTATCTATCACCTATCACCTCACCTCTATTTACCTATCACATCTATCTGTCTGTCTGTCTGTCTGTCCGTCCATCCATCTTCTATTTCTGTCTATTTATCATCTGTCTATCCCTGAATCATCTATTAACTGTTTATTTATGCTGTCCCCTGTTTGGTTCATAGCATGTTCCATTTAAAATTTGTGCCAACAATTAAGGGAGGGTGATTTTAGAAACTCTATTGATTAAGTAAAAATTACACCTGTAATTCCAGCACTCAGGAGACTGAGGCAGGAGGATAGTAGGTTAAAGGTAAGCCTGGGTTACATAACTAGACTCTGTCTCACAAAACCAACCAACCAATCAACCACCAACCAACCAACCAACCAACCAACCAACCAACCAACCACCAACCACCAACCAACCAACAACCAACCAACCAACCAACTAACCAACCAACCAACGAACCAACCAACCAAAACAACAACACCCTGTCTTGGTTTCTATAACATCTTAGAATAAACTCACTTCCCATCATAGGAGCCCACTACATTTTGGGCCAGCTGGATTTGAACATCTGTAGGTATTGAGCTTCAGGGTATGGGCCATTCTTTCCTCTCCACACAATAGGGGTGAAATTGTTTCTCCATCTGGGAGGAGTTCGCAGCTAGGAGTGAAAGTGGCCACTGTGTTCAGTTCTCATTTTGTGGAGTTGGCATTGCTTTGGGGTTCCATTCACGTTTTCTTTTTTCTGCTGTGTATTGAGAACTTGTTATGTCATTGTGTGAAGCTTTTCATTTACTGTAGAGGAGCATTTACCTGGTTTATCTCCCATTCAACTCATTCTGTATGAATTTTTGTTTGAACCAATGAAGTTTAACTTCTAAGTACAGAAGGCTGTACAGGGAAATCATACATGAGAAATCTCTTTGAGTACATGGTGCCGCCCATCCACCCTGTGGGGAAGGCATAGTATTCATAGTGTTTTAAGATTTATTTGTAGTTTTGCTTTGTGTGTGCATCTATCACATGTGTGGGTGCCCAAGGAGCCCAAGAGAGGGTGTCAGATCCCTTGAAACTGGAGGTACAGATGGTTGTGAGGTGCCTGATGTGGATGCTGGGAACCAAACTTA
This sequence comes from Alexandromys fortis, assembly GCF_014885135.2. NCBI lineage: Eukaryota > Metazoa > Chordata > Mammalia > Rodentia > Cricetidae > Alexandromys > Alexandromys fortis. Next base: position 6,392,022 of record NW_026067985.1, on the reverse strand, counting down.
GGTGCTTTAGAAAAACAACAAGCACTTTTAACTGCAGGGCTAGCTCCCTACCCCAAGAGAATATTATCATATCTGTCTATAAAGAAGCACCCAAAAGCCCAAAAAGGTTATAATATGTGTAAAGCTGCTTAGGATGAAGCCATGTTGTCTTCTATAAGTGGGGCCAGTGTGCTTCTCTTCTATTGTTGATATCAGGGGTTATCATACATTTTCCATACCAGGCCAGATAGAAAATATTTTAGGTTTTGAAGGCCACACAGTTTTTCACAAGCACTACATTCTGCTACATCAGTAAGAAAGCTACAACTAATATGCAAATAAATGGGTGTTTCAATATTCTAGTGCAACTTTATTTACAAAATACAGTGGAGGGTCAGGTCACCCCCTGAGTGTATATATTTACTCCCTTTCTATGGTCCTGACATCTGTCAATCATGGGGACTGACTTCCTGCACATGTAGCTACCTGGCTGAGTGAGTCCATCAGAGAGTGGGAGTGTGGGGAGGGAGATGTACAAGGGTAACTACTTGTACTAGGTAAATGACTAGGGGGAGATGAAGAGTGGAGTGCATGAGATAAGATTGTAGGCGCTTTTGAACTAAGTCGCACCAGATCTGAACTGAGCATGTGCCCTTAGGTTCCCTGTATGCCTGTGCATTCATGTATTTTGAAATGGTAGTCTAGATTCAGCATACCCCCACTGTTCAGACTTACCATTCCCTGGAGGACTGTCCCCACTGTGTGATGAGACTCATGGCCTCCCCACACTGAAGAGACTAGATCAGGAGGGAGGGCACATAAAGCTCCGACCCTGCATCAAGGAAGGGGCCCCTCCAGCTTGGGATGGATATAGGCAAGAGAGACTGTGTGCTTCTCTGCAGATGGTGCTGGTGTTCTGCTCGGGCGTGGTTTCAGCATGGCCAGGAGGACAGCTCCCTCTCCCTAAAGCATTATTTCAGCATTTGGCCGTGGACAGCTCCTTGCTGTTTGCCCTGAGAGTCCTAAACTAAAGAGGTCTCCAATTTGGAAGCCTTGCTTAGTTTATGGGCTCTGACTCCATGGGACTCACATATACAGGGAAGGCCAGGAATGAAAGGATCACTAGAAACAAGGGGGAGTAGAGGCAGGAGGATCAGGAGTTCAAGGTCGCCTGGGATACCTAGTGGAAACCTATCTCCAACAAGATAGTTGTCCTAGAGATTCTGAGCCTCATGTGGCTAGGGCGTTTAGAATACCCAGATCCGAATCCTGGTCGTTTCATTTACTAGAATTGGACAGACTCCTCTACCTCTGCTTCCCATTTGTAAAGTGTAAACTGAGTCTCCTTTGCCTTAGTTTCCTATTTGTAAAACAGAAAAACCACCATCCCTGTCTCTTAACTGTTATGAAGATGGAGGAGCAAATGCAGAAAAAGACTTACAGTAGTGCTTGATCCCAGCCCCGCCATTCTTCTCTAAATATGCCAGATATCCTCCAAATATGCTGAACATTTGTACACTTCTTGATTTTGGCTCCGTGTTTAGTGCATGTGCCTGTGTGGGCTCCCACATGCTGTCTTTTGTTTGCTTTCATTTTTGAGACAGGATCTTGTGTATCCCCAACTGACTTTCAACTTGTTACATAGCTGAGGATGACCTCAAGCTCCTGATTCTCTGGCTTCTGTTTCTTCAGATGCTGAAGTCAAAGGTGTGAGGCACCACGCCTCATTTAAGCAGTGCTGGGGACTGAACTTGGGGCTTTATAAGCCACATCCCAGTCCCTAGTAGTAAGTAGCTTTTCTCTTAGCCTTCCTTCTTCAAATGCAGCTTCTCTGCTCAGAGGTTTGGATAATAAGCAAACTCTTAATTGTATGATATTGGATTTACAGCTTTGGAGTCCACCAAGGGATTCAGTGGAAGGAGGAAACATTGATGGATGATGTGTGTGTGTGTGTGTGTGTGTGGTCCCCCTAACTGCTTCATTTTATTTCCCCAGGCTGCTATGCTCTTGAGATTTCTCCCTGACCCTTGTGAATTCTTCATAGGGGTAAGGATGCTATAAAACAGTGGTTCTCAACCTGTGGATTGTGACCCCTGGGGTTACACATCAGCTATTTACGTTATGATTCATAACAGTAGCAAAATTACAGTTAGAAGTAACAACAAAAATGAATTTATGGTTGGGGGTCACCACAACATGAGGAACTGTATGCGAAGGTCGCAGCATTAGGAAGGTTGAGAACCACTGGTAAAAGACAGGGGACTGCTTGCTGGAAGAAGTCTAGGCAGATTCCAAGGTGTAGGCCTGTAGTCCAACGTCCTTGCCACTCTCAGAACACATGCACGGACATCCCCCACTGCTGCAGCTGCTTGCCTCTACCTCACAGGGCAGTCGGTCCTACAGCTACAGCCCTGACCGCCCTCGCAATGTAGGTCGCCCGTGGGGAATTAGCTCGCTGCTGTCTTAGACAGAAATGGAACTTAATGGCTTCTGTTTTTTTTTTTTTTCTGCCATGCAGTGCTGAGGGGCATTTTTAATGACTGTGAGGATGGGGGTGGGAGGGCGGGCTGGCAAGCGCTACCTCCCGGGCCCCTGTTTTTTGCATTTTTTTTTTGCAAAAGCATGAGGATTTTATTAATTCTGTCATGACAGGGTCCCCCAGCATTCGGGAAGCTGAGAGACCTCGAATAGCTGGTACAGTCTACTTTTTTTTTAATTTATTTATTTCTTTATTAATTAATTAAAGATTTCTGTCTCTTCCCCACTGCCGTCTCCCCTTTCCCTCCCCCTTGTTTTTTTGCATTTGATTGATGTCTATGCACTGAATTGTCCCTGGATTTTGCAGAGCCCTCATGGCTACAGGTCTTTGCTTTTGGAGGCAGCCTGTGCCTTTGGGCCTGACACTTCCTATTCGAACGAGTGCCACCTGAAACTCTTCCTATCACCGGCACCATCCAGTGGGCAGTGCAGGGGGTGAAAGATTGTTTTACTGTTTCTGTTCACACTTAAGACCCAGGAATAAAGAGGTAGGCGGCCATTTTCTTCAGCTGCAAAATTTCTTTCTCATTGAAGCAAAACAAACAAGTAGTCACTCAAATGGCAGAGGGATGCCGAAGTCAGAGATCTGGTTACAGGAGGTGCCTGTGTCTTTGCAGAAGGTTCTGGAAGATGGAGTGGGGTTGGAGGGTGTCTCCTCCATGTTCTCAACACTATCCTCAAAGCAAGGGTCCTAGAAACTAAGTTAACCACATCTTTAACTTTTTTACATCTTTAACTTTTTTACATCTATTAATTTACTTACTTTTTATTTGTGTATGTGTGAGTCCAAGTGCCACAGGGCATGTGTCAAGGACAGAGGACAACCTTGGGTGTCAATCCTTCTCTTCTACCTTGTTTGAAAGAGGACCTCTTTGGTCTTTCTGCCTTGAACTCCAGGCTAGCTGGCCCATGAGCTTCTGTGGGGATTCTCTTTTCTTTGACCTCATCTCCCCATAGAAGTGCTAGGATTGCAGAAGCGCACTGCCAAGTCCCACTTTATATGGGTGCCAGACACCCCAACTCAGGTCCTAATCCTTGCTTTACCTGTTGACCCAAGCCCAATAGCCTGTGATGGATGTTTGTCATCGGCACCCAGTGTATCAGCTTGTACACAGCTGCTCGTGGGAGGATTCCCTGAACCTTCTTAAGATTGGTCCACCGCACTGGTCAGGAGGGGTCTACAGAGAGCCCTTGGTGACCAGTGATGTTTTTGGAAAAAGCCGTGACCCCTCAGGTTATCGTCTCTGTAGCTGGTTCCCCGAGCTACACCTGGGCAGAGACTGAGGCAGCATGGAACTCATTCTGCACTCTCACTCCTCTGTGGGCAGAGCTGAATGTCAACATGGCATTCTGTGCAGGCATTTGTCTTCCCTGTAGCCTCAGGAGTGATGGAAACAGATGAGACTTCCTCTCTCCTTCTCCAAACCCAGCACAGTGGCCTTACAGCAGACAGAGCTCCCAAGTACAGTTGTGCAGGTTGCTCTGCTTAGCATGGATGTGGGCTAGGAGGGTGTGAGCACTGCAGAGGCAGCACAGGGGGCTGAAAATGCTGTATGAGACTGCCTCTGTTGCTATAGCAAAAAACCTGAGTCCAGAAGTTTGATTTAGTGGACAGTTTAGACACTGAAAACCCATGATCAACCGGTGAGGAGCCTCTTGCCTGCATCCCAACATGGCATCACGGTGGGATTGTGTGTGGAAGGCATACGTGTCACATGGCAAGGCAGGAAGCCTGAGAGATTCAGAAATCAGGCTTGCTAATCTTTGAGACAGCTCGCTACATGAGAACAGCTGGGGTCCTTATGACCTAACCACCTTCCACTTAGCTCCTCCTCTTTGAAGACCCACACTTCTCAACACTGGACAACAAGGGACCCACCTTCCAAAGCACAAAGTTTGGTAGAAATCCCCATCAGAGTCACTGCAGTGGGTCATCTCTCCCAGGACTGCTGCAGCTGCGGGTGATAATGGTTTGGGCTCAGCCACCTTTTGGCTTTGTCGTTACCTAGCAGGAAAGAAGGACGACCTCCAACACAGTAAGGGAAGGGCTTGTTTGAAGGTTATATGAAGGCTCTTGTCCACCTCCCATGAGAATCTGAGGCCAGGAGTGTCTATGCCTGTTAGCTCTGAGGCTGTTCCAGGAATCTATTGAGATGTGGGGATCAGGGTTTTCATCCCAGCCTCCTGATCAGCAAGTTTTTCTTTAAACAGGTCCTGTCCAAAGAGCTGCAGAACAGCAGGATAGGGAGATGTGTTTGTATGGTATATNTATACACTTGATCCTCCTTCTCATTCGCTATGTTTCTTGCTCGGGGCTTTACTTCCTTGGCTTATTTTAAACATTCCCAGACAAAGCAAGGACTGATTTTTCAGTTCCTGTCACCACAGTGGCGACAGATAAAGATTTCTTAGCACTCGGGTCCCGTGGGGAAACTTCCCAACCTGGAAAGCAGTATTGAGCTCTTGCTGGCTCTAAAGAGATGGTGTCAGTGGATCTGTCTCAGCTAAGTCTCTTTCTCATCTCCTCCAATGCTGAGGCCACACAGATTGTGCGTGTCAAAGGCTTTGGTGCTTAGAACTGGGACTTGTTACTTTCTTACCTAAGACCACCTGTCACCGATGACTTTCTTGTCTCTAGAATTTTTTTTGAGAGATGGTGCATCCCCCTACCCCTATGACTGGACAAAGGACATCACTTCAGGTATCCCAGAGGCTCACAAAAGACTGAAAACAACCCAGCAACTGTAGGAGTCTGACTTGCCACTCTCCTTAGCCTCAGCCTTGACCCAGTCCAGTCTTATCTGAAGGGATGTCCACTGGGAATTCCCTCCACCAGATTTTCCTGTGGGCATTTTCTTGAATTTTAAAGTTGGTGTAGGAGAGCCCAGTCCACGGTGGCAAGTGTCACCCCTCACCCTGACATGTGGTCTTGGGTTATGTAAGGAGCACAAGCCAGAGAGAGCAAGCCAGTAGCTAGCGTTCCTTCCTAGTTTCTGCTTCAAGTTCCTGCTCTGACTTCCCTCAATGATAGTTTGTAACAGAAGTGTCAGCCAAATAACCCCCCCAAGCTGTTTACAAGAGAAAGGCAAACCAAGGCACTGTTCTAAAGTCTTTACCAGCCATAGTGGCACACACCTCCAACCCCAACACTCAGAGGGCAGAGGCAGGTGGATCTCTATGAGTCTGAGGCCAGCCCACTCCAGATGATGAGTTCAGAACAGTCAGGGCTACACAGTGAGACCCTGCCTCAAAAAGTGTGTTTTGGGGGGCTGAGAAGATGGTTCAGTAGGTGAAGTGCTTGTCCCACAAATATGAGACCTGAGTTCAGGCTCCAGTGCCTATGTAAAAAGTTTGACATGATAATGTCTTTAATCTCAGCTCCGGGAAGCCTGAGTCTGAAGGATCCACAGAGTTGACCAGCTTCTGGGAGTCCCAAGTCCCACTGAGAAATCCTGTCTAGGCCCACAGGCAGGGGGCTACTTGAGACTGACATCTGAGGTTAGTCTCTGGCTTCCACATGCATGTACCCCAGAGGTGTACTGAGTGCAATTGCATTGACGGTACAGGTGCCTGATGCTCCTATATGTGTTAGCTTGAACTGTCAGTTTGACTCAATCTAGACTCATCTGAGAAGAGAATCTCAATAAGAGATTGGCCTGTGGACATGTGAGTGGGGACTGTCTTGTTTACATTGAGGTGGAAAGACCCACTTGTTGTGGGTGACATTATTCCTTGGGTTCGGGTCCTAGACTGACTAAATGGGGGGATGGGATGCTGGTCATAAGCAAGCGTGCATGCACTCATTGCTCTCTGCTTTCAAGTGTGTGTGTGTGTGTGTGTGTGTGTGTGTGTGTGTGTGATTGGCTTCTTTAAGTCTCTGTCATGTTTTGGGGGTTGAGTTAGTCACCAGAACAGTGAGAGATGGCTGTAAGGTTTGTAATTAGAAGCTCAAAGGCAGGAGCTGGTTAAACACTCCAGCAAGGACAAGCCTTGTCTCCCAGGGGTTCACATGCTGGAAGCTGGGTCCCCAACACAACCACACTGAAGGGTGCATACCTTAAATGAGTGAGAAGTGATTACTTCATAGAGGCCTCATCCAGGAAGTGGGTGAATAACTATCTCATGGGTGTGTCCCAGGGGTCAAATCACCTGATTCATTCTACAATGGTAAGAAGGGCTCTGTGACAAGTGCTCAGCCACTTTTGCATACAGCTGGCCCCCTTTCCATTCTTCTGCCCTGAGTGGACTGGGCCAGATCTCCTCAGATACCATACTGGGTAAACTTCCAGCTGACACTGTGAGCCAAACAAAACCTCTTTTCTTGATAAAGCATCCAGTTGAAGCCATTCTGTTATAGTAAAAAAACAAAAAAATCGTCCAAGATGAAGGGGATGGTGATGGAAGTAGAGCCCAGCAAGACATCAAACCACACCTGCCCGAGGCTACCAGGATGGAGAAAGGAGAGGTGGTGGGGGAGTTTGGGATCTGAGTTCTCTGTGGAGAGTGAAACCCAGGGCTCCTTGCTGCTCAGGAGCAGGGCCCATATAGGAGACACAGCTTCCAGAGAGAGGGGACATGTTTCTCATCTCCACTAGGATTCACTCACATCCTCATGTGAGTTAGCAAGGGGTTTTGGGTACCAAAGAGCAGAGTGTTGCCAGGTGCTCTGAAGGCGAAGGATGTTGCCCGAATAGGCCTCCATCAATCCCTCTCTCACTGTCTTGTCTTCTGCCCCCCCCCCCCGCTTCCTCCTAATTGCTAACAACAGAGGCACCAGGGCTCTTGGCTGCGACTCTGCATTATAACTGCCTTCTCTCCCCAGCAGAGAGACAAATGAAGCTACAATTTTGGTGTGACTTTGATTTCGAAATTGGATTCTGTCCCGCAATAATACACCTCAGATCTGCGGCCCTCCCTTTAGGACGCCACTTTGTCCCCTCCCGCCGGCAGACAGATGGGAGCCCTGCAGAAGAAACCTGAAGATGCAGGATGAAATTGCACGGGAGGGGCTTCTTTCTGGGGTAGTGAATTATTCAGGCCTTCTAATGGCTTACCCAGCGCCAGGCCTGCCTCCTGCCCGGCAAGCGCTGTCCACAGTGCTGAATATGGCTGTAACTACCTGGCTCGGCTGGAGAGAACCTGCTATGGCCCTGAACGGTCCTAAGAGGCTCAAGCGGACAAAGAGGGTAGCTGTAAATCAGATGGTTCTGGGAGGGAGGGAGCAAGTGAAAGAAAAGGTGGAGGGGTGAAGGGAGGAGGTGCCTGCTTTGTCCTGCTGAGGGGGAGCTCTCCCCCAGACTCCAGGTTTTGATTGCTCGTGTGAATTCTCTAGCGTAGAGCTTGCTGCTGACTGCAGTCCTTTCATAGGACCTTGTTATAGATTCATAACCACATGGGACCTCTACAGAAGAGCTTTGGGATCCGGGCACCTGATAAGGCAGTGCATTGGAGGCCACTCTGCTACTGACAAAACTAACCTTGCTTGCAAGCAAAGTGGGGCAAGTCCCAGGTTCTATCAAAGGTGATTGTGAAAGCAGAGCCAGGCCAGGCACAGAGGGTCCCAGAGCTGAGAACCAATGCTTTGTTGGCAAGTCACACGCTGACGACTGTGTGCAGGCTGTGATCCTTCCCAGCCTCAGTTTCCTTTTCTGTAAAGTGGAAATGGAAGCCATTCTAGGGCTGATGAGATGGCTCAGTGGCTAATGGTGATTGCAGCCAAGACTGATGACCTGAATTCGATCCCTGGAACCCACAGAGGAGAGACAGAAGTGACTCCTGCACATTGACCTCAGACCTCCACACACATGTCATTGCACACGTGTGCTCACACATACTAATAACAAAGAAAATAACTTGTAACTGTAGCATCCAGCATAGGTGAGTTAGCAATGTTTGTATGACACACAGCCAGGGCCAACAAGCCAGGCTCAGCACCCCATGTAATTGAACATACCCCAGAGAAAGTTTTTCTCTCAAGGACAGTCCACACTTGCCTCTCAAATCCATCCTTAGAAATCAGAAAGATGAGGTCAGTACGGGCACAGAATGAGGGTGCTTGAAAGCTGATCTGGTTGGACTATCTCAGATCTTTCTTTGCTCTTGTTTGTTTAATGCAGAGATAACAACAAATCCAATTGCCAACAGCTCTACTGGAAAAAGAAATCAATACTCAGGGTGTCCTGTCGGACAAAACACCTGCCTGACTCACCTCCTGCTAAGGTTGATTAAAGTTGGTGTGTGTGTGTGTGTGTGTGCGCGCGCGCGCACAAATTCAGCCAAATTCAGCCCTTCACCTTGCTGACCTTGTAAGCTGTTTTGGAGTCCAACTTACTGTAGGGGTGTCTGTCAATAGCTGATCGTTTTCAGCTGTCAGGCAGACACCTGTGTCCATGTGGGCCAGACATGTGTCACCTTCACCCTGAAATCACTCAGGACAAATGTACAAAACCACGGTGGTACTTGAACTAGGGCACAGACAGCACAGTTATGGGGAGTCACTTCTGCCTCCTGTCAGTGCTGATGTCTACCCCAGGCCTTTTAAAGGGACTTGAGGCCAGAGAGAAGGCAGGAAGGGGAGAGGGGAGAGAGGTGGTCTGAGCAGAGCTGTGCAAATGTAATGAGACATGAGGCTGGGTCTCCAGGGATGAGGCTGGGCCCAGTGAGTTTAAAGAAGCCAGGATCCTCAAGAGTCTGAGTTTCCAAAAGAGGATATTTTACACTTCTGAAAAGTGAGGTGGAAATGTTTTCCTCTAGTATTTTTAGTCTTCCAAAATCTCCGAGACATCCTAATATTGAGAGAGCATCCTTTTCTCTCCCTTTCCCCCTCCTCCCTCTTCCCTTTCTCTCCTTCTTTTGTTAATTTTGAGACAGGGTCTCATGTATCCCAGGCTGGCCTCAAACACATCATGTGGCTGAGGCTAGCCTTGAACTCCTGACCTTCCTGCCTCTTCTTCCAACTGAGACTGCACTGGAGATGCCACCGTATCTGCCTGCTTCAATGGTTTCTTAGTTCTCACTTCCCCCAGAAGTTCCAGGGCTTGTCCAACCGCCTTCACCTTGGCTTTGGATGAGGTTTGACATCTGGAGCAGGAGGTGTGAGCTTGGCACTGTTGTCACTCTGGCTGGATGGGGAGGGTCATCTTCTCTTGGGTTCCAACATCCTACCTGTAGCCCCGCCTTGTCTGTATCTGCTGTGGCAATGGAAGGACTCTGTCTCTATGGCTCTATCCTAGGCTCATTCTTGCACTTGGCTTTTGTAGGCAGAAGTTTCTTTCCCACCCACCATTTCCCAAAAAACAACATGGAGGCTTAAAATTAATTATAAATCCTCAGCCAATAGTTCAGGCTTGTTACTAGCTAACATCACATTTAAATTAACCCCCCTGTTTCTTATCTACACTCTGCCACATGGCTTGGTATCTTTTCTCAGTGCGGTTTGCCATCTTGCTCCTCTCTGGAGACTCCTGACTCCACCCTTCTTCCTCCCAGCACTCTGTTTGGCTCTTCTGCCTAACCTTATCCTGTCCAGCTATTGGCCAGTCAGTTTATTAAGCCAATCACATGACATATATTCACACAGTATAAACGACTATTTCACAGGCTTTCTTCCTTCTTCCCCCACCCTCTCTTTCTCTCATCTCATCTCTCCATTTTCTTTTATTAGCATATATCCACTGTGTGAGGATTTTGTAAAGTTTCATTTATTTTTGTCTGTATGTATCTGTGTGCAAGAGTGTAGGTACCACAGGTCCAGATGAGGGCACCGGCTCCAGTGGGACTAGAGTTACAGTCATAAATCAGCTCATGCCAGTGCTGGGTGCAGCGTCTCCACCCCATATGGAGGCTTCCTAGTGATGTCTCCACACACATAGTCTGTATGGACCTCATCCCCCTCCTTCCTTTCCTTCACAAACAGTGCAACATCCATCTATGTATTTATTGGCCATTTCTGATTCTTCTTTGCAGTTTCCACTCAGGTCCTGTGAATGAACTGAATTAATTAATTGAGTTAATTGAAGCACTTGTTCCTTTGCATTGATATTTTCTGTTTTTATATATTCTAGATATGAATCTCTTGCCAGATATGTAACTGGCAGCGACTCCCCCATCCTGTGAGCTTTTAAACTCTGTACAGGGTCATTTGTCAGTTCCTGCTCTTGTTTGCTGAGCCTCGGGAGCCTGTTCAGAAGGGGTTGCTATGTCTAGTTCTGGAACAACCTCCCTCATTTTGGTCCTGTAGTTTTTGAGTTGCATTTTGAGCAGAGTGAGAAGGGATCTTGGGTCTTCTACATGTGGCGCTCCATGTTCCCCTGCAGGTCACTCTCCTCCCCTCCTTCCTCCTCTTTCTCCTCCTCTCTTTCTTCTCTCACCTCCCCTTCTCCTCTGCTCTTCTTCCTCCTTCTATCCTTCTCCTCTCTTACTCTTTCTCCTCCTCCCCTCTTCCTCCTTTTTTTCTTAGACAAGGTCTTACTTTGTATCTCAAACTGTCTAGAACTTACTATCTATCCCAGCAGCCTGGCCTTGAACTCACAGCAATCCTGCATCAGCCTCCTGAGCGCTAGCACTGTGGTTGTGAGGTACCATCCTGGTTTTCCCGGCATGATTTCCTGTGTTGGCTTAAGGCCCCAGGGACGTGGCCTTTTCTACAATCTCTAACTTTAATTGCATTCCCTCCAGCCTCTCTCTGAGCTCTAGCCCCAAGCCTCTCTATGCTCTCTCTCTTCCCCCTCCCACTAACCCTGAAATAGAAGGCTGCTTTCTGTGTTCTCATCTGCTGGATTTTGGCTTCCCTCATCCATAGACAAAGATTAGGGATGAACATTCCTCTGATGACTGTTTCTGTTCTTGGTGTGTGTCCTAACCCAAAAAAAAAATCCATCGGTCTGGGCGGCTTGCCAAATACTATTTCATTTTGGGGCTCGATTTGTAAAGGTTAACTATTTTGAAAGAGGGAAAGAAAAATAGAGTGTGTGCATTCCAGGGCAAACAAATGAATCCTTCTTTAAAGACTGGGGACGCGGCCTCCTGGAATAACGCAGGTCGACCTCAAAAGCGTGTCAACAAAGGAACAAGTGGTGGCTGGCTCGAGGGGAAATCGATTTGGAGAAAAAAAAATCTACATGAATCTTTAAACCGAGTTCCAATTCCACTTCCAGTCACAAGCCTGAACTCGTCTTTGACTCTGACCTTGACATTTATTCTCTGGCTCATTTCTGTGTGATCTTGGGAGTGAGACAGGGGTCTCCCGAGCTCAGCAAGCGCTAGGTGATGACCTTGGCACACCGATGTTGTAAGCGATCTCGTACCCGGTCCATCCCCCACACTGCACCTCTGTTTGTGAGGCCCGTGCTGTCTGCGTCCTAGTTTACAGATGTGCCTTGCAGAGGTGCAGAGCCCCACATGTTAGGAAAAACAAGAAACATCCACTCAGGACCACTAGTTGTCCCGTGTCCCCTCCCCCCTCCTGCCTCCGTGAGCAGTGTGTCTGTCCCCAGCACAGCGCTGAGCCACGGTGTGGCACTCAGATGAGAGCCCCAGGCAGAGAGGAGTCCTTATTCAGAAAAGTAAAGCTGGGGCAAAGGCTACTTTCCTGTTCGATGATGGCTTGGCTTCGTTCCTCTACTAGGGGACCTTTTCTCCTTCTTCCCTATTCACCTCTCTTTCTTGGTCTGTCTCTTTTTATTTCCAAAGAATCACCATCTTTACCTCTGTGGAGACTGGGGGGATTAGCCCAGCAGCCTTTGCAGCCTCTTGTTTCTGTAGTAACTCCTCCTGATATTAATAGTAACAATGGCCTTATTTATGATTTTACGAAAGGACACAGGAGGGCATCTATGAAAAATCTATAACCAGCCTCATAGTGAACAATAGACACACAAAAGCTTTGCCCCAAATATGAACACAAGCTTGATGTTCCTGTTGCTCATGCCCAGCTGGCATAATATTTAAGGGTTTTTCCTGTGGGGATGCAAAAAAGAGAAAGGCCTACAGTTGTGGAAGAAAGAAATACAACTGAGGTTTTATTTCCATGCGGTGTGATATTCCTAGTTGTAGCCTAGAACTCATGAAATTGCTTGTAGGAAGGAAGGGTGATATAAACACTTCAACTGTACTGTTACTTACTAGCAATAAGTAGTCTAGGGAAGATGGGAGTGGCTTAGCGCGTGGGGAGGTATGGGTGTTGCTTAGTTCACGGGGAGATGTGTGCGTGGCTTAGTCTATGGGGGGGAGGTGGGTGTGGGTAATCGTGCGTGGGTGTGGCCTAGCCTGTGGGCAGCGGGCGTGCGCCTGTGGGTGCGGCTCAGCCTGTGAGCCTGTTGTGCTTAGTGCTGACGCCTTTCCACAGCTGCAGGCGCTACCTGGTCTCTGTCTCTGGAGACTGTTCTATAGAGCTGAGAGGACGCTTGTTAGGACTGCAGAGGCGACCTCAGTTCTGGACTGGAGAGTGACAGAAAGCACAAGATGTGGTTAGCTGAATGAGTTCTGATGTCCTTTTCATTCCCAAAGGACTGACTGGCTTGTGGCTCCAGGCCATGAGACAGAGAATAATGAAATCCAGGGAAGAAGGGCTGCGGTGTTAGAAGCAAGGAGAGCCAGCGAACAGAGCCAGTTCACATTAATTATGTTGACAGTGTCCACTCAGAAATGCACAGCAGGCCCACATCCCTGCAGCTAGCTCTGCGGCTCATTTGTTGGCAGATGCTTTGGCCAGAACCTGCTCTTCCTTTGTCCCGCCCCTGGTTTGGGCAGTAAGAACAAAGTCTCCGGGAAGGAGGGAGCGCCACCTGGGGTGAATGCTGGAGCTAGGTCAGGCCCAGCCACCCTCTGAATACCAACTAACTTGCTCGGATGTATGGAAAAGTTTGGAGGTCGGAAATGGCTGTGGAATGCAGAAGCAGTGTCTGGATCCAGGGCTTCCGGTTGGTTCCCTTCCCGCCTCAGATGCAGAACTCATCGGACACTGAGATATGAATATCCCGGATCTAGCACCACCCTATTGGGACACTTTTGTTTTGCTCAGAGTGGCCACCAGCTCTTGGGTGGTCTGACCTGGGGACAGCCACCTTCCCTGGAGCTTGGGAGGGGCAGAACCGTGAGGAGCCACTTGTTACACTGGAGGAGTGTCAGGCACATTTAACAACAATTCTCTCTTTTCAGAGACTTTTCAAGTCTTAAACCAAAGAACTGTCAAATGCAGAATATCTTGAATTAGCTGCGGGGGTGGCTAAAGTCACAACACCTTCAGTTGGATGGACTATATCTCCCATCCAGTCCTAACCAGGCCAGTCCCTGCCTAGCTTCTGAGACCAGGGTGTTCGGGGTTGTGTGACTGCGTGGCTTATTTCTTGCCCATAAAAGCACCAGCTGAACTGGAGACTGATGACATTGTTGGGGCAGGCTCGTCTCCTCAGGTGTCTTGATTTTTAATTTTTTTTTGAGATTTTATTTTATGTGTATGAGTATTGCCTGCACCTAAGTCTGAGCACCACATGCATGCAGTGCCTTTTGAAGCCAGAAGGGGGCGTCGTATCCTTTAGAACTGGACTTAACAGTTACTTGTGAGATGCCTTTAGGGTGCTGGGAATTTTGAACCAGGATCTTCTGGAAGAGCAGTGGTGCTCTTAATCTCTGAGCCATCTCTCTGGTCCTGTGTTTTTGTCTTGAGTACTATTCCTGAGCCTAGAATCCAGCCCAGTGCCAGGCAATTCCACATGCCAGCCAATTGAAAGGCGAGAAGGATAAGGTAGATTTACTTCTTCTCTCAAAGGGCTTGACTCAGATATTGCTGCATCACAAAAGCTTACATCCCATTGGCAGGCTCAATCACCTGACAGTGTTTAGCTGCAAGGGACTCTGGGAACTGTAGTCTTTCTTCCAGCTGGCCAATTGTGGTTTAAATAAGAATGGCCCCTCTAAGTTCATGCATTTGAATGTTGATTCCCAGTTGGTGGACTGTTTGGGAAGAATTAAAATGTGTGGCCTTGTTGGAGGACGTGTGTCACTGGGAGTGGGGATTCAAAAACCCATGGCACTCTTTCTGTCTCTTTCCACCATGAGATGGGCGTGGACTAACCCTCTGAAACTAGAAGCAAGCTCCAGTTGAATGCTCTCCTTTATAAGTTGCCGTAGTCATGGCGTCTCTTCATAGAAACAGAACAGTAACTGAGACACACATGTCCCACTGAACGTCTTATCACGGAACAAAGTGGAAGAGAAATCGTGGAACAGAGTAGAACTTCCTGAAAGTTTGTTCTGTGTGCTCAGTCATACCATACCCCTAGGGAAATACCCTAGACAACTCCTAGGCACGTGAAGCAGCCTATATACAGAGCACAAGTTTATCGCTGACTTAAAGTTTTGTGTGGAGCCACAACAACGATAAATACAACGGTGATTTTGACATGTGGAAACTGTACAGAAAAAGTAGAACCCAATTCCATATGCATTGGACAGGGTTTCTCTGTGTAACCACCCTGGCTGTCCTGGAGCTCACTTTGTAGATCAGCTTGTCCTCAAACTCAGAGATGCGCTGCCTCTGCCTCCCATATGATAAGATTAAAGGGGTGTGCTACCACTGCCCGGCTATGAGGTCTATCTCTTGACACCTGGTGGCTAGTACTCCTGTTACGAAAGGAGGTAGCCTGGCCCCTTCCCCTGGCTGACTTCATGTCTGGAAGTGGGATCTCTGGTTCCTATGCATATCTGTCACAATAATACATACGATTAGATCCTTCCAAGAGGCCACCCTATCATGAATTTTCAGCCTCTGGAATCACTTTTGATGTTGATGTAAAAAAAGTATTCAGTTCTAGGTATCGCGTTGCAGTAATGGGAAACGGGCCAATACCGCTTTCAAATAAGCCTGCACACCCTCACCTTAATCTTCTACTCAAGCTAAGATTGCGACTTGGCAGCTGGGAAGGCTTCAGGGAGTGGCTTCCACACAGGCTTGCATGACAGGGGAGAGGCTCGCTGGACTTCTGTACTGAGAAGAGCAGGCAGGCTTCAGGGAGGGAGGGGTCTGGCTGTATGGGGAGAAGAAAGATGGCCAGTGTGGCTGAGTGACGTCAGTGGGGGAAGGCTGGGGTCGTTGGACATGGAGGCTTCTTGGTTTAGTTTTCATTTTCTATTTTTTTTGTTTCTGTTTTTGTGTTTGGTTTTTCAAGACAAGGTTTCTCTATGTAGCCCTGGCTGTCCTGGAACTCTCTCTGTAGACCAGGCTAGCCTTGAACTCATAGAAATCCGCCTGCCTCTGCCTCTAGCAGAGGAACGGGGTTAAAGGTATGTGCCACCACTGCGTAGCTATTTTGTGTTTTCTATGGCAGAAAATTTTCAGTCACTTAGATGTTCCTGGTGTGGTGAGAGAGGGGTGGAGTCTGAAAGAGGTCCCCTCATCCTGGAATTTGAGCAGAGTGATGCTCAGATGCTCAGTGACTTGTCATGATGCGGAGGCCTAGGGGTAATTTATGGAGGCACGGCTGGAGGGGTGCCTTGCCTTGGAGAAGTGGCTAAAAGTATAAAAATGAGCTAAACTGGCCTTAAATCCCTTCTCTGAACCACCTTAGCTTAGTTAATTGGTGTACTCATTAGGTTTATTTATTTATTTATTTATTTATTGGCACAGGCTAGGATTATCTGGAAAGACAGAACTTCAGCTAGGAAAATGCCTCTATCAGATTGGCCGGTGGTCTGTGGTGCAGTCTCTTGATTGATGGTTGATGTGGGAGGGCCCAGTCCACTGTGGGCGGAGCCACTCCATTGGCCGATGGATAAGGATTGTGAGCCTGGAGAGTAAGCTGGTAAGAGTGACTGCTTCGGCCAGGGTCTCTGCTTCAGTTCCTGCCTCCAGCTTCCTGCCTTGCCCTCCCTCAGTGATGAACTGCGACCTGGGGTTTGTAAGCCGAAATCAGTCCTTTCCTCCCCAGGTTGTTTCTGGTCATGATATTTATCATAGCAACAGAAACCAAACTAGGACCGTTAGCTTCTCTGGAGCGTTCTTTCTGCCTCTTGTTCCTTCCCCTCCCCCTCCTCTCTTTGAGACCAGGTCTCACTCTGCAGCTGCCATTATTGAGTATGAAATGATAAGAATGACTTCACACTCAGGTGCATGTTTCCAAGCTGGTGCCACTGTTTTGGAAGTTTCTGGAGCCTTAAGGAGATGAGGACTTACTTAAGTGAGTTACTGGGGTGGATGCTTGCTGTGGTGGTTTGAGTAGGAATGCCTCCCTCCCCATAGACTCATGCGTTTGAGTGCTTGGCCCATAGGGTGTGTGGAACTGTTAGGAGGTGTGGTCTTGCTGGAGTAGGCATGGCTTTGTTGGAGAATATGTCACTAGGGGGTGGGCTTTGAGGTCTCAGAAACTCAAACCAGGCCTAGTGGCTCAAACTCTTTTCCTGCTGCCTGTGGATCAAGATATAGGACTCTCAGCTCATTCTCCAGCACCGTGTCTGCCTGCATGCCGCCATATTTCCTGCCATGATGATAAACCTCTGAACTGTAGCCAGCCCCAATTAAATATTTTCCTTCGTAAGAGTTGCTGTGGTCATGATGCCTCTTTACAGCCATAAAACCTTAATAAATACACTTGGGGGCCTCTCATGCCTACTCCCTGCCCACCTTGCTCTCTGCTTCCCGTTCACCACAAAGTGAACTGCTAGCTTCTGCTCTCTGCTCCAGCTTCCGAGGCCTGGGAGGTTACACAGCAGCAATGGAACCTTCCTCCTCACAGGCGTCGATGCCACGGTGGTCCAGGCTAGTCTTTAGCTTCTCTTGCCTTTTGCCTCCCAAGTGCTGCTTTTGTAGAGGAATGCAGGTTGAAATCCAGGTGGGGACTACAGGCTACCCCCCCCCCCCAGCCCTCTCCCCTGCCTGCCTCAGCCACTACCCTGTTCATTCCATCAGCTCTAATACCTGAGCTCTGCCCCTGACAGTCAACTTAGGGATATCCTGCTGTTTGCTTCTCCCGACCTTATCGTAGTTGGTGTGAGCCTTGAGGCTCCAGGCTGTTTGGGCCACACCCGCCTGCTGCAGCCTCTTTCTTACAGCTGATGTCAAGGCGATAACAACCCCACACGAGCCTGCCTGTGAGTCGCTCTTAGACTTTCAGGTGCCCAGGTTCTGGGAGAGCGGGAGCCATTTTCCTTTGTCTCAAGGGAGTTTGTAGACAACCTCGGAAGGCTATAGGCAGTGTCACATACCCAGTCTCTACAATGGGTACAGTTTACCTACCCGTGCCCCCTCCTCCCGCTCATCCTGGGAATGGTGTTCCCTCTCTAGAAAGCAGGAATCTTGGTCCCTGCTGCCCAGCGGTCAGGGACAACCTGGTGCAGGCTGAGCTGTGAAATTTTCATTAACATTGTGACATGGAGACTCTCTCACCTCTCGCACCTAAACGACGCGAGCCCTCATTCTGCCTCAAGGTCCTGAATTCTCTTCAGGGCCCTTGCCCTGCTGCTTCTCTCTCTCTCTCTCTCTCTCTCTCTCTCTCTCTCTCTCTCTCTCTCTCTCTCTCTCTCTCTCTCCGTCCATGCTCACTCTCCTAAGGAATCTCTTACCCCAATGGGTCTCAGTGTCTCCCTAGTGCCTCAAACCTGCAACCTTCCAGGTAGTTCTACCCCTACCTTATGGGTGAGAAACTTAGGTCCTAGAAGATTGTGTTGCCTGTCCAAAGTCACGTGATGAGCCATGCAGCAGGGATTTCAGTCTGGACCTGTCTGATTTCAAAGCCGGTGGTTTTGCCCAGCAGCAGAGCAGCTGCCCGAGTAAATGAAGATGTACGGGTATTGCCCAGCTCTGCCCGGCCTGTCATTGGCAGATAATAAAGTATAGCAATTATGACGTTCACCTTGCACATTTGCAGTCCCAGAATGTGAGCAGGTCCGGAGGGATGTGGGCATAGTGGGGAGAGGTTCTATATAGCCAAGCAGAAGGTCGCCATTCCTACCTTCATTTGCCTTTCCCTTTCTGGGGGGAGGGTGGTGTCATGGGTTGTTGGCACAGCCTTCCAAAGCCTGGGCCCTGCAGGTGGATGGCTGCATCTTCAGGACCGTTAGGAAGAGAGATGGGCACTGGAAATGACTTTAAAGATAACTTGCCTCTGAAGCGACGCCGGGGATGGGGTGGGGGGAATAGAAGTGTTGGTGGCAAGTGACTGCCTGCTTGGCATGTGTGGGAGGGGCTGTGAGCCCGTCTGCCTGTTCAAGACCAATGTGAACGCCCGCTGTGTGCCGGGCACTTTGTTCTATGCTGGCGATTTGTGTGTGGAGACTGAGACAGCTCCCGAGGCACACGTTAGAGAGAGCGTCTGGTGACAGCCACACCGTCCAGGCCAACACCCGGAGGCGCAGAGAAGATGGCTAGCAGAGAACAGAGTGTAGACAGAGTCCACTCAGTCTTCACTGAGGGGTGATTATTTTCTCCATTTTGCTAAGGGGGAAACTGAGGCACAGGCCTGTGTGGTCATTTTCTTGAAGTGGTGTTATGAGGCCAAAGCTGTTGAGAGAAGGGGTTGAGACCCTGACCCTCCTTGCTCAGCTTTTCGTCAGATCATGGATGTGGTGGCTATGGAAGGTGACCTTCTTTTCCACAGTGGCCTGGGGCACTTCCATTCTCGGCTCTAATAGTGGCCAAACATGGACCATTGACTGAGTGGAAGGTTTGACAAAAGAGAGGGAAGGGTCAGTGGGATACACGATGGGCAGGGCGTTGGGAAGCTATTCTTTCTGTCCCCATAGAGTCCCCATTCTGTGATGCAAGGTTACAGCACCTTCGGCTCTGCTTGCTCCCCTTCAGGCCTCATGTTATATGACTCCCCCCTCCCCCCAGATTGTCTCCAAGTCTGAAGGAGGAGCTTCCCTCATGTGCTTGGTCTGTCATTATAGTAGCACACGAGATGTTTCCCCTGCATCCCACCAAGAAGCAAAACCAAGAAGGACCAGGCACAGTCAGCAGACACACAGGGAGCAGTCACCACGAGTTATGCACCACTCCTGGTGATGGAGAGTTGTCCTGGTGACCATCTGGTGTTCCTGAGAGTCCTGCCCTTCACTGCCTTCCTGCCTAGATATATTTTCTCTTCTTGACCCTTATTTCCACGTCCTCCCCTCCACTTATTTCACACAAAAATCTCTTCTTGTAATAGTATCCATGCATATAGTAGGCCCTCAGTATCTGTTGAGACCACCTAAATCCTGTGTGTATTCACAACTCCACACTGGCAACAACAATGCCCTTTTCTTTGGTCAAAAATTTTTATCTGAGGACTGGAGAGATGGCTCAGTGGTTAAGAGCGCTGGCTGTTTTTGCAGAGGACACAGGTTTGGTTCCCAGTTCCCACGTGGTGACTCACAGAAGTCTGTAACTCTGGTTCAGGGGATCTGATGTCCTCTTCTGGTCTTTTTGGGCACTGCATGCATGCAGAGGGCTGTGGGGGTGCACAGCAGTGCCGTCAACCCACCAGACATCTGGAAAGGCCGTGAGGTTGCTGACTGTAAGTAACCTGCTGCTCCTGCCTGTATTTTCCCTGTCTCCCACTTCATTCCTTCCCTGGTAACAGCTATGGGTGTTTTCCCACTGCTTGTGTGTTTATCTCATGAGTATATTTCATCTATCGGGTACACATATAGTTGTGGATGGTCAGTGAGATGATTTCTGCTTAAAATGTCTAATTTGGATGAAGAGAAATACTTCATAGGACATTTTTCATTAAGCTGACTGACAGGAGAATTCTCAGTACAAAGACAGCCCTTTACATTTAGCTAAGACCGCAGCAAGTTCAAAATACACTGGTTACCCCTAGAGACCATTATCTGGTTGCCCCTAGAGACATATATATGAGGTCAATTTCCCAGGTGTTGTTTGTTATTTATTCAAGGTTAGGCTAGAAGCAACTTATTAAACATAACTTTTACCATATTGCCTTTTGCCACACAGCCCCAGTCTCAGGCTCAAGGTTTAGCCAATTGTTTACTGTCTTGGAACTCTAACCCACTTAGTGCTTCATGCAAGGCCAAGCACTTGCTCACTGGGCAGTCTATATGACATTCCTAGCCTAAGAGAAACTCCATGACTTATCTTATGAGATTGGGTCGGACCCTGAAAGTGTAACATAAAATTGTCCAGATTTCGGCTGTGAGAGAAAGAAGAGCAGGAAAGGAAAGGAAGAACTGGGCAGAACTGTCAAGTAGAGAATAGGTAGGCTGATTAGGTAACTGTGATTAAACCATGTAGCAATGTGGAGACAGATTCTCAGTGAGGGTTACTAAGATGAAGTAAAAGTCACCATCAGAAAGAGTCTGTGTTTATTTTCTCCCCTCAGATAGAAAAAGTCTAGCTTTCAGATAGATAAGAATTTTTTTCCCTAAACCCTCACTACTCTGAGGCATTTCTTTTTATTGCCCTGGAGCCGATAGTGGGAGCTGGCTTCCCATGGTCCATGATACATACATGTTCACATAAATTCACACAGGCACATAGGATATTAAAAACTTTAAATCTTAGCAAAAGCAGAACCTTGTTTTAGTTGAGTATTGTGTATGTGTGTGCGCGCGCGCATGTGTGTGCATGCATGCGTGCACATGTGTGTATTGGCACATGCCTGTTACCCCTGTGCTCAGTTTGAG
The DNA here is from genome assembly GCF_014885135.2 of Alexandromys fortis. Taxonomy (NCBI): domain Eukaryota; kingdom Metazoa; phylum Chordata; class Mammalia; order Rodentia; family Cricetidae; genus Alexandromys; species Alexandromys fortis. The sequence continues at coordinate 6,370,884 of NW_026067985.1, read as the reverse complement.
GCAGGATGATGGAGAATTAACTGCCAGCCTGGGTTACACGTAGAGACCCTGTCTCAAAGATAATGTCCGTTAAGGGCTGGTGAGACAGCATGGAGAATAAGTGTGCCTGCTGCCGAGCCTACTGACCTGAGTTTAATCCCTGGGACCCATGCGATGGAAGGAGAGAACTGACTTCCACAAGTGTCCTCTGTCACACGCACACGCACACACGCACACACACACACATTGTTACATTGTTGCTGGACACACATGTATACATACTTATGCACACACACAAATGTTAAAAAAATAGGAGGGGGCTCAAAATCCCACAGTTCTGCCAGGTGTGAAGTACTATCTTGTAATCAAGTGTAAGCACTTGAAGGGCAGAGACAGGAGGATTGCTGTGAATCCCAGTTCAGCTGGTTTACACTGTGAGTTCCAGAGCTATAGTGTAGCGATGTTTTGTTTATGTTTTAACAAATAAAGCTTGCCTAAAGATCAGAGTGCAAGCTAAGACACTAGAAGCCAGGGAGTGCTGGCACAAACCTTTAGTCCCAGGACCTGGGAGACAGAAGCAGAGGGATCTCTGTGAGTTCAAGGCCACCCTGGGCTGCACAAGATTGAATCTGTCTAAAAGAGAAACAGTGCTCACACAAAGGTGATCCCAGCTCTTGGGACCCTATGCCTTTAATCCCAGCACTAGGGAGGTGGAGACAGGAGTGATATGGCTGGGCAGAGAGAGGAATATAAGGCAGGAAGAGACAGGAGAGCAATGCAGTCTGAGGTTTGGTGGAGACAGATGGTGTCTGGAGGAGCAATCTGAGGACAGGATTGCCCCTTTGATCTGAGCATTGGTAGAGGTAAACGAACTTTCTAGTGCCTGGCCTCTCTGCTTTCCTGATCTTTAATATTAACCCCTATACCTGACTCTGGGTTTTTATTATTAAGACCCACTAGAATTCGTGCAACACTACACAGTGAGTCTTGTCTCAAAAAACAAACAAACAAACAAACAAACAAACAAGCTTCTATCTATCTATCTATCTATCTATCTATCTATCTATCTATCTATCTATCTAATCTATATATATCTAGATTATATATAATCTATAAACAAGCACCCCACACAGTTCTAGGGTAAGGTGGGGATTTGCAGAATCCCCAGAGAGTTCTGGAACAATCTGCTTTAGATACACATGGTTGCTTTCTTTGATCACCCCTCCTGCTATCTCGGGCCTCCCTCTTCATCTCTGTTAAACTTTATCTTCTCTTTAAGTCCTCACATCTCTTCAGGGATGACTCCAGCTGCAAAGGCGCTGGAGGATAGCCACACACTATTATCTCCTCAACCTGCCTCTGTTCTGGAATGTTCTCTGATCCTTGACATAGATTTATTTATCTGTTTATTTATTTACTTATTTCGTGTGTGAGGATGATAAGCTCTTGAAAACCACACAAGCACTTCAGACGCGTGACCAGCACTCCCATGTCAGTAACACCCACTCTGTGATTTTATTGGCCATTTCTTTTTTTTTAAGATTTCATTTTATTTTTATTTATATGTATGCATGTGAATTCCTACAGAAGCCAGAGCAGAGTACTGGATCCTTTGGATATGGAGTTATAGTCAGTTGTAAGCCTACACGTGGGTGCAGGGAATTGAACCAGGGTTCTCTGGAAACAAAACCAGTGTTCTTAATGGCTGAGCCATCTCCCCAGCTCCTCATTTTCTGTTCTTAATCACCTATGACTCAGATTATCCGAGCAGCTGGTTCAGGGTGAACTGATGTAGGTCTATGTTTTCTAATGAACACATGAATCAGCTTCTAGAGGTCAGCAGTGGGCAAATGTTGCCATTTTCTTAAGGTTAAACCATGTGGAGAGTGCAGACTACCCAGATATGTGTTTTAAAGTTGAGGTTTTACGCATACAAAGCATTCAGCCACCCCAAAGCTCTGAAGAATAGGAACATACACACATCCTTAGCCTCTGGTTCAAGAAGTTAATGCCCGGAGAAGGCTGGGAGGGGGGGTAGTTTTCTTGGTCAAATACTTGTACAAGCTCAAGATTTGAGTTCAGACCCCCAGAACCCATGTAAGAGCCAGGAACGGTGGTCCATACCTACAACTCCAGCGCAGAGATGGAGGGGGCAGAGCCAGGCAGATCTCTGAAGCTCACTGCCAGAGCCTCAGCCAAATTGATGAGCTCATTTGAATATGTCCATATACCACCCCTTCCTCCACAAACAAATAGTATTTTCTCAAAGCAATGGGAAATCTCTTCCCAACCGGGCGTCGCTCATGGCTCCACCCACGCCAAGAGTGTGGCTGCTCTGGTCTCCATAGTGGCTTGCAGCTCTCCTTTCTGTTGTAGTGTTCTGCATACTCCTTCATTTTAATAACAGGGCCCCATGTCCGCCCACCACCGTCCTCGGCTCTCAACACAAGGCTGAGATTTGCTCTTCCTTGTCTGTGTTCCTCTGGCTTCTGTTGTTTCAGGAACTAAGCAGCTGAAAGGATAAAGGTTAAAGCAACAGCACATGCTACAAGGCACGTGCCTCTTCTCTCATCTTCCCCCAATCAACTCAGCCTTGTTCCGGACTCTATTTTTGGAAGATATTTGTATAGAGAAAGATTCCCTAAGATTTGCAGAAAGCACAAAAACCAGCTGAATGAGTAAATAAGACAGAGCCATCTTGAATATTACATTTTTTTTTTGCAAGACTCCCGATGTAAGCCCCCCAAGGCAGGCACAGCCAGGGTGTAGTGGGTGTTGGATAAATATTCAGTTTATGAAGATGCTAAAGGGAAGCTCAACCAATCTGAGACGTGTGAATGATAGAACATGGTAGGTATGCGTTATAATCAGTTTTCATTTTTTTTTTTAATTAAAAGGTTTTTGGACAAGGTTTCTCTATGCAGTCCTGGCAGGTCTGGAACTCACTATGTAGATGAGACTGGCCTCAGACTCGCAGAGATCTGCCTGCTTCTGCTTCCTGGGTGCTGGGAATAAAGGTGTGCACCACCACTTCTGGCCCTTGCTCTTTGCAAGCTTCTGGGGTAAAATTTTCTTGGGGGACATCAATCCCCTGCTCCCCCAGATGACACTAATGACGGACCAAAGCCCAACCTGGGGAACCAGTGAATTTCTTGGTTTTTCTTATGGGGCCTGAGTGAGGGATTCACCCACAGGAGCTGGGGGGCACATTGAAAGAGCTGCCTCACTAGACAGTCTCACCCGAGTGTGGGTGAGGGCACCGCTATAGCTGCGCACAGGGAGTCCCTGCCACCTTCACCTGTCCCACAGCCTTTAGACTGCTCCTGAGAGATGGTCTGCAGCTGGGGCAGAATCTCATGATGGTTAGTACGTGCAGGACGGAGGGGGCCTAGGGTGAGGTCTAAGGACCCTCCCTACCCCTTGCTATGAAGACATGTCAACAAGCTGGGAGTTGATGGTCTCTTTGCTGTGGTGCACCTGTTATGTTTGAAAGACAGTGCTCTGTGAGAAAACCGCTGTTTGGGTATAGAGTCTTGGAGGAAGAATTGGAACAGTTTGAGAGCCGGGATTAGGTTTTACAAACTGGGTTCAAACTGTTCTTGATTGGGTACCCACTGGCAGGTTGTTTAATTGCACTTTATAGTTATGTCTTTATAAAGTAGGGACAGCAAGAGTGTCCCCTCATGGCTTAAGGATGACTGGTCTATAAAGCTCAGTTTAGCTTCCAGTAAGTGCTCAGTCAGTGGATATCTGTGGATACACACATGGCTGGACAGGGCGCCAGCCAGTCCTAGACACAGAGACCCATGGGATTGGCCCTAACTCAGGAGGGTGCTTGGCTCTGTGAAGTGGCTCAGAGGTGTCGAGGTCAGAAAACAATTTAGAACATGATTCCTGAGATGGGGCAGGAAGACATAGAAGCCACAAAAGCTCTGAAGATGTGGGCATGAGCCCAGACTGGCTCTAATCACACCAAATGTCTCAAGCAGCCATTAACTTTAGAAAGCTAATGGGAGCCGAGTGGTGGTGTTGGTGGTGCACGCCTTTAATCCCAGCACTCGGGAGGCAGAGGCAGGTGCATCTGTGAGTTCAAGGCCAGCCAAAGTGAGCTCCAAGACAGCCAGAGCTACACAGAGAAACCCCGTTTTGAAACACAAACAAAAAATAAAACGAGAGAGAGAGAGAGAGAGAGAGAGAGAGAGAGAAAAGAGAGAGAGAGAGAGAGAGAGAGAGAGAGAGCGAGAGAGAGAGAGAGAGAGAAGAGAGAGAAAGCTTATTGATAGGAGAGGGGAAAGGCAAAGGCTTGTGTTTGGGATCATGGTCTTTATGTGCTGGACTGATGGGAGAGCCACTTAGCAAACTGCCGAATACTCAGGATTTGACTGAGATTCCTGGCAGACTTATGTAGAAGCCCAATTATATTATTTTTCTCTTTCCTCTTTTCCTGAGTAGTAGAGGGGACCTTTCAATGGATTCATTGATGACTCAGATCTGCCCTCCTTTTCCCCATATCTCACTGGAATAGATTGAAATTGATGGAGTGGAGGATGAGGATTTAAGACCTTACTCAGTTCAGCATTGCTGTGATTGATTAACAATGTCTGCTATGGGTAATGAAGTGGCAAGTCCCAGCACGGAATGCATGCTGTTTATCTCTGCTCCCATCCAGAGCACAGCAGGTCAATTTAGCTTATGTATACTTTGTTCAAGTTTCTTTTTTTTTTTTTTTTTTTCTCTCTCTCTCTCTCTCTCTCTCTCTCTCTCTCTCTCTCTCTCTCTCTCTCTCTCTCTCTCTCTCTCCCTGTCTCCCTTCCCCTCCTTCCCTTCTTTCTGTGTATGTGCACATGTGCATGCAAGTGGAGGGCAGAGGACAACATTTGGGAAAGTCCTCTTCCACCGTATGAATCCTGAGTTTGAACTCAGGTAGTCAAATTGGTGGCAATTACCTTTACCCACTGAGCCATCTTGCCAGTCCTCTTTTCTCAGTGGATCCAAATCCTTTTTGCTCATAGTTTGATTTGATGAAAACTCATTTTTTTCCCCTCTCATGCTAAGTCCCAGCACTCAGGACACCGAAGGAAGAAAGATCGTGAGCTGGAGGCCAGCCTGGGTGACACAGCAAGACTGTGTCTCAAAAAGATGAAAAATATTTAGAGAAAAGAAAATTTTTTTCTAAGGACTATGCCTATAGTCCATATTGATGCCCAACTGGGGACAAGGCGGGGGGAGGGCTGTCAGGACACACTTCCTCCTTAGGATCCCCAATCCTTTTAAAATGGCAGGTGGTCCCTCCAGCTGATGGAGGCAATTACATCAATGTCTCTGGGCGTTGTTGAGGGGTGGGTGATGGCTGTAGCCATGCTGCAGCCAGGAAGAAAAGAGAGCCCATTCTCTCCCATCCTTAGTGCTGGGGTGGCAGGACTATGGAGCCGTGGTGAGGGGCTTCTCCACACCAGCATCCAGACACAGGTGCTGAGGAGCCTCACAGGACACAGGGTGGCTTGGAGTGCTACCTGCCCACATAAGTAAGTCTGGCTGGTAGATCTGTCTCCATGAGTTCCGTCTTGCAGTGTCTGTCTTGCAGGGATATGCTTTTTCTCTTCACACAGAATTTCTGGCTCTGCCACGGTGAGGCTTGGGCTTCCTCATGGAGAAAGGTTGTGGCACTCTGTCCCTGAGATTCACACTCAGAGCTGGTTGGTTGGCATTGCCGTTTGGGTTGATTAAGGTAGAAGAGGCCTGGGACAGTGAGTGAGCAGAGAAAAACCACTCAACCCCTCGGGGTGCATTTACAGCATTCTCAGACACCTTAGCTCTCAGGCTGACTGGGGTGGGTGTGTCTCACGTGTTTCTCTTATCTTCTTCTTGGGGTGAGCGCTCCCTTCTCTGCTGAAGCATGCCTTCTTTTCTTGTTCTTTTCCTTTTGCACTCGATAATGTCAGCGTTTCCTGAGGGCAGGCTCAACAGAACTTCTAAGATTGTGCTGTCTCTGTACACACCCATAGGGACTTAATCTGGCCACTCTGCCTTGTGGGAAGAGCCTACAGGGCAGGATGGAGCCCAGAAGCCCAGACTGTGTGTGGAGCTGAGGTGAAGAAGTCAAATGAACCCGGTTGAAATTCTAACTCCACCACTGACGTACTAGTTTTTCTGAGTTCTGGTATTTCTTCCTCTGGCTGATGGGTGTGAGCACAGGGCTGTGGCTCCATATTGTTGCAAGGATGAAGCTAAAAGCTGCACAGAGGTCACTTGGCAGAGTTGCTGTCGCAGAGCACATGCTCCATCACCTGCTGCTGGGAACAAAGGCTGGAGCAGTAGAGGGAATTCTCCTGGGGCGACTTGAGCTGTAGTCTCTCTCTATCCTCTCTCTCCTTCCTTCCCTCTCATGAATTCCTGTATGTGGACCAGAGGTTGACACTGGGTGGCTTTTGCAGTAGCTTTCCATGAGGCATGATCTCTCATGGGGCATAGCTAGTAAGCTCCCAGGGATGCTCCTGCCTCAAGCTGCCCAGTGCTGGGATTATTAGGCACATATCTGGATTTTTATATAGATGCTGGGGATTTGAACTCAGGTCATCACGCTTGCCTGACAAGCCCTTTATCAACCGAGACAGACTACCGAGCACTGCTTAGACATCCTTGACATTATCCACCAAGAGGAGTCCTGCTCTGTCCCTCTTCCCAGAGCTTCAGTGGCCTGGAGGAGGCTTTGAATCCTAGCCTGTGCCTTTTGTGAGACGTGGTATGAGACCTTCACGGATCTGACCCTCGGGATGGAGAGAAGTTAAGCTTTATAGGGTGCACGAGGTGGGAAATGGTGGCAGTTGGGCAGGACAGCAATATCTCAGGGAAACAAGCAGACCGGAGGCCAGATTGTGACTAAACAACACGCCAAGGAAGCGATAAGGTGACTTGAATGTATAACCGTTCAATATTTTCGACTCACCGGGCTGATGAACGGAAGCAAGGCAGTATCCTGTTGTAGAATAATGGGGGAAGCATGCTCAGTGCCTTTGCCGTGGACAGGGAAAGACTGGTAATGGATTTTTCTTCTTGTGAGGTCTGCCTGCTTCTGTTCCTCGGGCAAAGCGGTTAATCCCCACAGTGCTTCCATTTGAGATGGGGCCGCATTCAGGGTTGTAATCCGGAGTTCCTGGTGACCTGATGAAATGAAGATGGTAAGGCAGCGGGGAAGAGGAGCACGTGACAGCGCGGCTCCAGGCTTTATTATCTCTTTTATTCATTTGCGTTCCATTAACAAGGCGGGGTCCTGTGATGTGGAATTGAAATAGATTTTTAAGAAGATTTATTTTATTTTCAAGTGTGTGTGTGTGTGTGTGTGTGTGTGTGTGCACCCTTGGAAGCCAGAAGAGGACACTGAATCCCCTGAAGTTATAGGCAGTTGTGAGATATGGGTCCCCTGCAGGAACAACAAGTGCTCCTAACCATTGAATCATCTTTCTAGCCCAGAAACAGATTTTAAATAGTTCTCATTCTCTCTCTCCATTCCTCCCTGCCCCCTTCCGCTCTCTCCTTTTAAGATAAAGCCTATCTCCTCCCACGCTAATCGGATGGTGGACGTCATGAGGGGTGAGAACCAGGGCATGGGGAGATGGTTCTGTTGGTGAAGTGCTTGCCACGAAAGACCTAGTTGGAATCCAGTCATATCAGCCTTGAGGGCCCTGGGTGGCTATGTGAATTGCCTGAGTGTTTGATGGCCCATGCGTGGCCCTGGAACCCAGAAGTGCCAACATTTGGGATGGCTAGACGTTTGCCAAAGCGCTGGATGGTGGAAGTGATAACATGCCTCGGTGGTTAAAATCACACATTGCTCTTCCAGTGGATGCTGGTTCAGTTCCCAACGTCCACACGTTGCCCCACAACTATCTGTCCCAGGGTGCTCCCCCAGACCCTCCTCTGACCTCAGTGAACACCAGGCATATCTGTGGTGTACATACATACATTCAGGCAAAACACTTAAACACAAAATAATAAAATAATTAAAAAACAAGCAGGAGAGTGCTAGAGGAATATGTTGAACATTGATCTCTTACATCCATGTGCATGTACACTGTGCATATGCACACCTCCACAAACACACATATCACACACACACACACAAACATACACACACACATCATGGGACACTTTGCAGAAGCTGATCCTCCCGTTCCACCAGGGATGGAACTCTGGCCATTAGATTTGGCCTCAGGTGTCTCTCCCTGTGCTGAGCCATCTCACAAGTCCTACAATCTGGGTGGTTTTTATTTTTCTTTTTTCTTTTTCTTTGTGAAGCCACACTCAGCAGCTCAGCAGCCCAAGAAACAAAACCCTGTGCCCTGTGATTATAAAACCCACCCAGTGGAGCCATTTTGTCGTTCAGACTCACCATCAAAGCCCCTGGACATGGCCTACCTTCAGTGGAAGGGAGAGAGTTCTGGCGGGCCACCAACGTCCACTGTAGGCTCTGGGCTCCGAGCACAGCAATCTGCCCACTATCGTGGACCACTACCACCCTTGTGGGGACTGGCTGAGCGGGGCAGAGTTGCTGTGTGAATATGAAATTGTCTGAGCTTTGCTGTTTGAAAAATGACACGGAGCCCCATGCCTCTCCGCAGGTGCCTCCTCTGCAGGAGCCTGGGCCTGAGCTGGCTGTCTTTGGGGATGCTGAGCACTGCGGATGTGGGATGATGAAGACTTTCACTCTTCAGGAGTATGTGTGTGAAGCTCTGAGTTTTACAGTTCATTTCATTTTATGGTATGTATAAGTCAGAGTTGGAGGAAGGAGGGAGAGTTGGGGGAGGGGACACAAGCAGATTGTCACCCACTGTCTTTTTGGAGACTCCAGGCACACACATTTCACAGTCAGATAATGATGGTCATTTCACCTGTTCGCCAATGAGTACTGAAAAACTGTCAGTCAAGTGAAAATACACATGGCCTCGCCTTTGAGCTTCCATAACTGTCCAACTCTCTGTTCTGCCAGTGTTTAAAGGGGAATGGCTGTGTGCCTACTCTCTTTAGAAACGGGGAGTGGAGAGAGAGTCCTTCATTCTTTTTGTATTCCAGTGTCTCTGCTGAGGAGCATGCACGGAGACCTGGCTTTTCTCTGGTCCCTGTGTCCTCTGCCACCCTCCCCCTTTCTAATTCAACACTGGCAGATCCTTACGTCCTGTCAAACCCATTTCAGGGGATTTCTCTCCTGAAGGCTTTCTAATTAAGTCATCAGAATGATGACATTTAATTATAGAGAAAGGTTTTCTTTGGGGCCCAGGGAAAGCAAATATTTCAATCAAGTTGGTACGGCTTTGTGTTCCTCTGGAGCCCACTTTCTTCTTGCCCAGTCAGACGGCAGCGAGGAGAAGAGAAAGTCCCGATAACAATGCGACTGTCTGCTGTGTTTGCTTGGGAGGTTTCTCAGCTGGTGCGAAAACTCTCAGGCTGGGGCTTAAATCAGATAAACACAAAACCCCCTGAATGACTGCCTTTACCGTGACCTTGCCTGGGGATGGAGCTTGAACAACAGCTTCTGGTACCATGGCCTTCAGGGCTGTAGAATGATCTGTGATCAGTGTACTTGACTTGTAGTAGCCCCCCCCCATGACTCCCTGTGAAAGTGGAGTTCTGGGGAGCCAGGTAGCAATGACCCTCATTGCTCCCAGGCCTGGCCCATCTCCTAAGACTCATTATGGGATGGAGGGTAGAGGCCTTAATTTTGACAAGGTTTAACCTCCCAGGCCCTGACGCTCCCCCTTGGGCTTGCAGTGTACCCCTACCCCGATTCATCTTCAGAGGCCTGATCTGGAGTGTGGGTGAACATTGGTTCACTGTGGTTTGTTGGAGGGTGTGCAGAGCTGACATGTATGCTAACAGCCCTGGCACTGAGCAGGGAGGTTATGGCAAGGTTATGAAACAGAGCTCTTGGGATCCTGAGGGAGGGGGGAGAGTGAGAGTGGTCAAGGGTAAGTCTAGGAGCCTACTTTAGTTTATCTATAGGGAGACCAGCTAGGGAGCCCTGGAAGGCTTAGGGGTTGGGCCAAGATGATCAGGACTGTGGATTGCACACTGGCCAGCCTTGGTGGGGTCACCTGGTGATGTGTGTATGTGTGGGGTGAACCCAGGTGCTGTGGTTGGGTGGTATATCCATACTTGAGGTGATCTTGAAGCCCTTTTATGGAGTCAGACATTGGCTACTGCTTTGTCTCCTGGACCTGCGTATAGAGAGTCTGGGCTTCTGGGAGGGTCTGCTCTCTCTGCTGGGGGCTGCTGGGAGCTGCTGGGAGCTGCTGTGAGCAGGAGCAGAGCCCTCATCACAGCCAGCATGATGCTGTTCACTTGGGCATGGGCTCCGGTTGCTACCGCAGGGGTCAAGTACTGTGTGCTTCCAAACCAGGCAACATTCTGAAGTCCTGGATGGCTATGCCTGGGAGGTACCACAGAGGTTGAGGTGGCTGGTCACATCATGGCAGCCCTGCCTGGGTGCTCGGCTTCCTCTTTCCTTCCTAATGAGTAACTGGCTTTTTAATGAAGGGAGGGTTGCTTCTAGCATGAGGCCAGAGCCAGGATTAAACAGGAAGGAGCAGCTAGAACCACAGACTATGAGGACACCCAGGCTTCTTCTTTCAGTGTGAAGCTGTTTGTTGGTTGATTTGAGCCTGTTTGCTTGACAACTGAGCAGAAGGTGGAGTGTGTGTGTATATGTGTGTGTGAGTATGTGTGTGTGTGAGTGTGTGTGTGTGTGTGAGTGTGTGTGTGTGAGTGTGTGTGTGTGAGGGTGTATGAGTATGTGTGAGTGTGTGTGTGTGTATAGATGCTCAGGGCAGCTTTGAAGACAGAGTCTTTTCTCCTCTGCCGAAGCTGTGTGACTCTCCACTGATTGTGTGAGTTGGATGAGAAGCTGTGGGTCATGCAAGGTTGTTGACCACAGAGGGAGGGAGCCATCTGGTTCTTGAACACCTGCATGAGCCAGGTGCTCACTAAAGCTTGAATCAGTGCAGCTGTTTATTTCCAGTATTTAGTTTCCAGAGAGGGAAACTGAGGCTCAGAGAGATGGAGCCATTTGCTTAAAGTCACATGAGCTGGCGTTGGAACTGAATGCATGTGAGCGGAGCCCAGTATCCATCCCTAACTGGGCACATTGGCAACTAACCTTGTTCTGTCTCTACCTGAGATGACAGGCAGTTTCTTCTCCTTGAGGAAGTTTGGACCAGCCTGTTGTGTTCTTCAAGGGAAGCCATATCCATGCCGAACCTGGGTTCGAACTTTGACTAAGCCACTTACTAGCTTCCCTGGTCCTGGCCAGTGCATATGTCTGCCCTGAACCTTACTGCAAAGGCTGTGTTTGCCCAGCTTCACAACAGCCGGCTCCCTGCTGAGCTTGGCCATCGGGAACCAGAGATGTTAGCCTGGACTATGGGAGCAGAGGAACCAGAGAGAATATTCTTCCCCAGCACTGCCTCTGCCATCTTTCCAATATCCAAAGGAAAGCTTCACCCTGGGACTCTGGGACTGTCTTCCGTTCTCTACGCGCCCCCTTGTCTATTCTTCTTCCTCCTTTTGTCTTTGTTTCCTAATCCTGTTGCCCCTCTTCCCTCCATCTTTCTCCCTCCACATCTGTTCTCTCTCTCATTTCTCCCTGTCTCCCTCCCTCTTTCCTGCTCCTGTTCTCTCCTCCCTCTCTTTCCCTTCCCTCCTCCTTCCTTCCCTCTCTCTCATGGCTCCAGTCCAGGGAAGGACTAGCTTTCTCACCTCAGGATGCGCCCCCTCCGCTGTTGCCACCAGTTTCCTCCTCACCAGTGAAACCAGTTTCCTGTATTCAATTTTCCCTGTTGAAAATTCTTGAAATGGTTTTGTTTGCTTCTTGCTGCTGTTTTGAGACAGGATTTCACTAAGTAGCCTATGCTGACCTTGAACCTGGGATCCTACATCTGACCTCAGCTTCCCCACTGCTGTGGCTACTGGTATGGGCCACAGTGCCCGGCTCTTCCTGATTTCTTGATTGGATCCTATGACAATACCTTCCAGTCTTCCAGCCTTGACCTCCTTGTCTGTGAAGTAGGGTTAACTACTGGACACACCACTTACGGTAACACAAGGTTCAAATGTGGTAACTCTTGTTTGGCCCTTGGTTTAGTTTCTGGCTCACAGTAATGATGGTTTTCCCGCTAGGCCCTAGGCAAGAGCTGCAGGCAGTCATTTTAGGGTACAGTTCTGTCTGTAGCTAGCCAGAGTGCCTCATTATTCACCCTCTGAAAAGCACTGGCCCTGTGTGTGCATACCAATCCCTGTCCTTACTAGGGAGCATGCGCCACAGACACAGCCAGGCTTGGCCTCCACTCTTCCCTCCATCATTTCCTCTCCCACCCCAGAGCAGGGGAGCCAACACCTTTCCCAGTGCCGTGCATAGCCTGGAGGACACAGAGAAACTGTGACCTGCTAGACTGTCCTGGGCTCCCTCCAAGCCTGAGTGTCATCATGAGACTCAGACGCCTGTCAAGCCAGTCTTTCATACAAGCCACGGTGACTGTTACCTGTCGTCAGCATATCAAGTTCTCAGCTAATTTTAGTCTGCTCATGGACTGGCTGGCAGACATGCAATTAACACCACAGTGTGACCCTGAGCCCTTGAGTCACCAGTGCTGAGGTTCAAAACCCGGGAGAGCCACCTGCTCGTCTGCCCTGAGCATCTCAGGTCCTCCGAGCTTCCAGATCTACCTGCCCCACTGCAATAAAAACACAGATGGCCATGCTTCCATCCCAGATATGCCGGAGGACCAACCTCTTCCCAGGTGCCCCTGGGAATCCACAGGGGCTTGTGTCTTCCAGGTCACACCCATGGCTTCCAGATGGCTCTGAGTCTTGTCCTCAAAAGCTACTGCCTGCTCCATTGTTACTCATCCCCTTGGCTGTGGCTCACAGTCAATGAGATGAGCCAGCAGGATGGACATTTACTGAGGATCAGGGGCTGGCTGGGCTGGGTCAGGACTTGAGACACAGGAATCCGGTGAACCTGACATGGCCCAATGGTAGTTTCCTTCACCACCCCTTCCAGAGCATTCTCACTGTCTGCCCCCCGCTCTTGGCTGCTGCCGTGCTCCTAGTGTCCCTCTCACTTACCGAATCTGCCACCTCACCTCTTCCCACATCAGCTTGCTTCTCGGCTTTCCCTGGAGCCCCCCCCCCCCAAGCCCTGGACTCCAGCTTCACAACATCCCTTTTAATGCCCGAAAGATGGCTGTCCTCTGGAGAGCTGTGGGCATCCAGCTGCCTGCATAGCTCTGCTGTGTGTTTGGGGAGAGTGAGCAGCAGGGTAGGCAGGGAAGAAATGGGAGGAGAGGCCAGAGGAAGATGGCATCAGACCCAGGAACCAGATGACAGCCCAGTGCGTATTTTGGGAAGGCGATGTCCACAGTGTCTTCCACAGTGGCTGCACACCAATGCTTATGTTGCTGTGAGATCCAACCCTTTGTGGAGTGTTAGGCTGTGATGGTTCATCTTCGAGGCCATGTCTCAGTTATTTTTTCTATTGGTATGATAAGACACCGTGGCCATGGTAGCTTATAGAAAAAAGAGCTTATTTGGGACTTAAAATCAGAGGGTTAGAGTCCATGGTGGCGGGGCAAAGGCAAGGGGACAGGAACAGCTTTTTTATTAATTTAAAAAATATTTTGTAAGATTTAATTTATTCTTTTGTATATATGAATGTTTTGCCTGCATGTATGTCAGTGCATCACATGCATGTGTGGTGCCCAATGAGTGAGCTACCGTGTGGGTGCTGGGAATTGAACCCAGGCTCTTTTGCAAGAACAAGTACTCTGAAACATGGAGCCAACTCTCCAGTCTGAGATCACACCTTGATCCACAAGCAGGAGGCAGAGAGTGTATAGGGAATGGCGTGAGTCATTTTGAAACCTTAAAGCTCACCCTAAGTGACATATGGCCTCCATCAAGGCTACATCTCCTAATCGTCCCCAAACAGTTTCACCAACTGGGGACCAAGCGTTCAAACTTCCAAGCCTGTGGGGGCCATTCTCATTCAAGTCATCACAGTCAACACGGCAGGGTTGGAATCGCCTGGGAGACACACCTGGGGTTATGTCTGTCACGGTGTTTCCAGAAAGGCTTGGCTAAGCATTCCTCTCTCCCTGCTTCCCGACTGTGGAAGTGATGTCACCAGCTGCCTCTCGCTCTGGCTGCCATGCCTTCCCCACCATGGTAGACTGTACCTTCCAACTGTGAGCCACTGCAAACCCTTCCATCTTTAAGTTGCTTTTGTTGGTCATTTTGTCACATGTATTTTAAGATAAATAATATATCTGAGAATTTTTCTTTAAAATTTTAATTGTTTTAAAGATTATTGGGTGAAATGTGTTGGCTCTGTATGGCTAGGAAGTACTCACTGTGGGAAAAGCCTTGTGGTAAGTTGTGAAGAGCTGGTGGGGCTATTTGGCTCAGTTAGCAGAGTGCTTGCCTAGCAGGTGTAAGCCCTGGGTTAGACCCCAAGCACCTCATAAAACCAATTGCAGTGGCATGACTGAGACCTTGGTACTTTGGAGGTAGAGGCAGGCAGGTCAGAAGTTCAAGGTCATAAACCACACATAGCAAGTTTGTGGCCAGGCTGAGCTACATGAGGCGCTGAGAGAAAGGTGGACAGACTGTAGACACCAGAGGTCATATACCAGGAGCCAGTATATGAAATCAATCTCTGGGGTGCATGGAAATCTAGGGAGAGGAATATTCTGGAATGTGTAGAAGTCTAAACCAATCTTTTGGCTTCCTCTAGTGGGGTTTACATTGATGAGTCAACGGTTAGGATCTCAGCCAGAAGCAGTTACTGTTCTCTGACTGGGCTCTCTGAGAATATGAATGTGCGGCTATCTCTAAGGTCACACTGCCCATGTCTAAGGGGCCAGAGGGTTCTGGACTCTGACTCTCAGGTGTTTAGAAGCTTCCTGCTTCTTTGTCTGGGGAGTGGATCCCAGGGAGTTATCAGTTGGCCTGGAGGATTCTGGGAACCCCATCTGACTCAGGACTCCCAGCCGCTTATGGTAGCATGGATCGTCAGACTCTTAGTGGGAGGGAACATCCTGCCTTGAGCAGGCACTGACCCACTTTGTGTGCCAGATGCAAGGGAACCAAACTGTCCTTCTGGTGCCTGGACGGTGTTGGCTGAGACCAACAGAATCCCCACTAAGGGAAGGACGGAGCACAAGTGAGCACGTGACTGCCACATAGACAGGTTTTGTCTGCTTTTTAGTTGTTTAGATCTGAAGTCACCTCTTCCACTCTGATACTGGGAAGCCCTTGAACCCGGGCCACATCAGTTCTGCTACGGATGAGAACAAGATAGGAGTTTGTGAAACAGGGGTGTGGGGTGGTCACTTGGGGGGACATGCAACTTTCAAATTCTTTTTATTCATGATGATAACTTGATTGAATCATGCCTTGGGTTGTCCCACTTGGGAGAAGAACTAATTTATATGTCCCTGTAAAACACATTTGCCATGCATCCGTACTCACCAGTGTTTCCTTTTTTCGGGCCTTACAGTGTGTCACCTCGCCAATCTTTGTAACCTTCCTGTGCAGAAAGCCATTTTTCTCGGCCCCACTTGAATAATACATTTTTATCTGTATGATTATTTTGCCTGCACACACATGTGCACCCTATGTGCCTGGGGCTTGAGGAGATCATAGAGAGTGAAGGATCCCCTGGAACAGTTCATAGAGTTTTGACCCACCAGGTGGGTGCTGGGAATCGAACCTCAGTCCTCCGAGATAGCATCACGGTGCTCTTTACTGCTAAGTCACATTTCCAGCCTTTTTTTGGGTCCAATTTTAGGTAAAGAAACTGAGGTTCAGAAAGTCAAGTGCCTTGCCCAAAGCCACATAGCCAGCAGGTTGCAAAGGTGGGATTTGAACACAGGTCCCAAATCCCAGGGACCAAATCTCACCCTCTGCTGTTGGGATCTTCTTTCCAGTCTGTTTATCTGGCTTTTCTTACATTCAGTGTGTGGAGGCCTGGGAGGTGACTCAGACAGCAAAGTGCGTGCTGTGCAAATGTGAGGACCTGAGTTCGAATCCCAGCACCATGTTAAGAAAAGCACACACCTGTAATCTCAGTGCCTGGGAGGCAGAGATGGGTCTTGTTGTTCAGCAGGCTTAGCTGAATTGGTGAGTCCCAGGGTCAGTAAGAGACTGTGCCGCCTCCCCCCTCCCCCACCACCAAAAAGAAAAGAGTGGAGATGATCAAGGAGGACACTCAGTGCTGACCTCTGACCCTCACTCCCCACTGCTATCACCACCAACCTTGCCGTGTGTGTCCCTAGGAAAAAAGGCATCCTCGGCCACGGTCAGTTCAGTTTTCCAAACCAGGCAGTCTGCCATCTCTATTGCATTAGCCACGTCATCCTCAGCCCACTTCCAAATCTGTCTCCTGTCGGGTAATGTCCTCCTCCCCCTCGCCCTCGCCCGGAACCCACTGCAGGCAGCGTTTCCGGGGAGAGGTCGTGTGCCATCACCCTGTCTTTTTTGTCTCTTTGACATTTTTGAAGGCCCTCGTCATAGATGTCCTCTCAATTCAGGCTTTCTGGAATGGACCCAACGTAGTGGATTTGGGGGAGGAGTAACCCACCTGTGACCCTGCACTGTCCAGCCTCATGTCCTCAGGCAACTCCACCTTCCTCCACCGTGAAGTTAGCATCCCCCTCCCTGCCCTTTGTAAAGAAGAGAGGATCCACGTGAGACTCTGAGACTAGTTAACGCTGTGGTACCCAATAAACTCCCACCCTTTGGTTTTAGCATCCAGGGGAGGTTCTTCCCCCTTTACAGTTCTACACATTATTGTTGGCATTTGCTCCGTCACACTCTAGGACCCCCTTCCTTTCCCTCCTCCTCTCTTTACCTATCTCCCAGTCACTACACCACGAGAGAAGACACCCTTGCCCACCTCCAGCAACCGTTTACAGCCATTAGCTCATCAGGAAGGGGAGGCCTGGGGACGTCTCCTCCACCTGTGATGGGCAGGTGACTGCCCAGTCTCACGCAGGTATCTGTCCTGCACTGTGCCGCTGGGCGTCTGTGGTTGTGAGCCACGTCACGGCTGAATGGCAGCATTTTATGACGCTCTTCCCCTCCTACGGCTCTTAAAATTTTATGTCCTCTTCGGCAATGTTCCCTGGGCCTTTGGGGAACCTCCCCCCTTTCTCCCCACTTAAAAAAAATCAAATCAACACCTCTGAACTCTCAACCATGAGTCAACAGATACGGTCATCTCTCTAGATCCCCGGAGACAAACACATCAGACACCTTCACCCTTCAGCACAGAATCGCTTTTGGATCAGCTCTAGGACTGAAAAATGTCCAAGGAGGAAGGCAGGTGCTCATGTAACAGTTGAAGACATGGAGACCTCACGTCACCAGTGCTGGAGCATCCAGTGCCTGGCCTGAGCCCCGGAGGTTAGAAGGAACAAAGTCTGGGTGCCAGCTCCCTGAGCCAAGCACCAGGCTGCCTGCAGGCAACTTAACCGGGACCCGGAGGCAAGAAAATATTCACCCTTGGTGCCAAGTACCATGTGGAGGTGGGAACTCTGGTCTAGACCAGGAAGAGGGCATTGGCTGTGTGGTCCCTATCACTGTCCCCAGGGACCTTTCTGCTCTGGTACCTCGCTCTCTGTCTGCCTCTACAGCATCTCTCGCCCCCTCTTTCTGCTTCTGCAGTTTTTATTTCCCTGTTACCTCTCATCACCTCCCTCCTTCCCGCCATCTCCCACGCTCTGTTCCAGACAAGCTCAATCACTCAAAGCGCCTCCGACCTGCCACCTCCAGCCTCACTAGCCTCTATGCTCAGCGTTCCCTTCCTGCCAGTGGGGTAGGTCTGTGCCCACCTTACCGTTTGCAGTGCCTGAGGAGTTTTGAGTCTTTTCTTCATGACTTGCTCTGGTCTGAGCATTTGTGTCCCCTCCCTGTCCTAGGCTGGGATTCTGATTCCCTAGAGACAGGACTGAGAAGTAGGGTTTGGGGAGACAATCTCAGAGGCAGTGGGATCTTAACCTGTGTCGGTTAGGCTCCCGAGACAAAGAAACTTTAACGCAGGAAAGGTTCGTCCTGGCTCATGCTGCAAGGTCTCAGCGGGGAGTCAGGGGCCCCCACTGCCAGGGGCCTGTGATAAGAAGAGCACTGTGTGAGGAGAGGGCAGGGTGGGGCAAGGCTGCTCATCTCCTGTGGCAGGGGAGGGGCAGGGAGTGCTGTAGGCTCCACCTCCTAAAAACCTTTCCATCTCTGAGCTCAGCCACAGCTTAGCCCATGGGGAGTCCTGTGTCCCCAGAATCCCGTTGCCTCTCACTACTGCCTTCAGTGTCTTCAACACCGGAGCCTTTTAGGGGGGACCCTTCATATCCTCACCACAGCAAAGTATCATTGGGAGCTCTGCTTGCCTCTTCCCCTCTGTGGGCACGTGGCCAGAGGTCTGTCTAGGAACCAGGAAGTGTCCTCACAAGCAAGCCACTCACAGCTGTGACCTCATCTAAGACCTCAGACCATCCAGAAACGGCCATCCAGCTTAGGTATTCTGGTTATAGCAGCAGGAATAGCCATGAGATACCTACCATTGCATCCCCTAAGCCTTTAAATGTGACTGCTAGGATAATAATTCTCTTTTCTTCCTTTTGAGACAGGATTTCATGTTGCCCAGGCTGATCTCAGACTTGCTCTGTAGCCAGGGTTGACCTTTAACTCCTTCTGGTGCTCTGTCTCCCAAGTGCTGGGATTAGAGGCGTACTCCACAGTGCCTGGTTTGCATGGTGCCAAGGATGTAAGCTGATAATAAACTTTTACCTACGGGATTAGTTACTTTTAGAAAAGTGCCCGGTGCAGCGTGAGTGTTCAGTAATTGTTGAATGACTGAGTTCATAGGACGCTGACTCTGATTTCCCCTAGTCTGTGTCCCTACACCCGTAGCATCTGGACCTACTGTAGTGCTGTTGTCCTTAACTTCCATCATCATTGCCTGTTTAGTGTGCTAGTCATACTAGCTGCAAAGGAGGCTGGGAAATGTAGTCCCGAGTGTGCCTTGGACAATGCAGAGAACAGGTTTAGTGGGCAGCTTTAGCCTGTCATCTCTGGTTCCCTGTTTGGGCCCAGTGAGAGCCCAGGACACATCTGCCTGCCACCTGCATTTAGGGCCAAGCATGCAGCTTGGCTCAGTGGCTCCCAAACTCTGCCACACACAGTGATTATTTGGGGATGTCTCAAGTATCCCATGCCCAATGCTTGGGCATTCTGTGCCATTGCTACAGTGTGGGACCTGGACGCTGGAATTTTAAGGCTCATTACCCAGATAAATAAATGCATGTATTCTTGAATGAGCACAATCAGAAGCCCATGCTCCATTGCACAAATTATAGATGTATTCTGGAAAGGAAAAAATATATATGCTTGGAGGAGAGTTAAAGGTGTGTGTGTGTGTGTGTGTGTGTGTGTGTGTGTGTGTGTTAACTGCATCATTCTCTGGCTGAGAAGAAGGCTCAGTGGTAAGAGCATTTACTGCACAATCACGAGGACCTCAGTTTGGATCCCCATCACCTGTGTAATAAAAAACAGGCATGACCATGCATGCTGCAAACCCAGCACTGGTGGGGGACGAGAGGGAGGCAAGTAGATCCCAGGGGTTCGCTGGGCAGTTAACCTAGTGAAAGCCATGAGCTCTAGGTTAGTGAGAGACACTGTCTCAAGGGGATAGTGTAGAAAGCAGTAGAGCCCAGACTGATGGCCTCCAGGCATGCACACACGACACCCACACGTGTGCATCCCTCCATGTGTACACACAATCAAAAAGAGAACTATGCCAGACTCCAAGATTTAAGAGCAGGAAGACTGACCATGGTTTGCATTTTGCCTTCTCTTTAAAGAGGTTCTCTTGCAGCGTGGACTTCTTGACCTCGTTCCTGTGTCCCACAGTCCCTACTGCTCCCTTATGCTCACCCCTCACAAGCGATTGTCTTTGATTCCCTCCATCTAACCGATCTTCTGCGCAGGATCCTACAGTGGCCATTTTCCCAGGTAAGAGGGAAGGAAGGAAATGTTAGTCTCCAGTCTAGGCTGGCACTGTCCCTGCCTCTGCCTTTAATTTATCAGGTCTTACAACCCAGCCCTGCTTTAAAAAAAAAAAGGGTGCTTTCCCACCAAAAAAGCCTTTTTGAGGTAGTTGGTTGCTTATCAGATGGCTGGGCCTTGAAATGAAACCGCTCTCATGTCTCTCTGATGGAACCAGCACTTGCTGCCGATGCCGCGTCCCACTGGGCTGAGCTGCATGGCAGTTAACTACACCAGCGAATAGATGCTCGCTGTGCAAACTCCATTAGCAGGCAGAGGAGAGATTTCATCTTTAGAGGTGACTTAGGAACGTGTGCTCCCATCATCCGAGGAAACGTTTAGCCCTTTAGCCCTCACCCTGACGAATACGGCCAACTTCTCCAGAAAGATGTCTAAGAACCCTGATACACAGTGCCCAGCTGGCCTTTTGAGTTCCTGCTTGCTCTATTTTCCTGAATGAATGTCACCAAGAAGTCCAGATGTCGGGGTCTGCAGGGTGGCCTTGCGGTGGGGTGCTGAATAATGCATTTGGGTTTGGGCTCTGGAGGGACAGCTGAACCTGCAAAATGGCTTTCAGAGTGGGGGTTAGGATGGGAGCGTCTTTCTCTTTTAGGTAGAGGCGGAGGGTTTTGAAAGTCAGGTGTTATCGTGCTTCAGGAGGAAGAATGGTTGCGTGAGTATCCTTAGGGCTGGGGATGTGGTACAGTTGGCAGAGTGTTTGCCTAGCATGTACAAAGCTCTGGGTTCAAACTCCAGTCCTTTGTAATCCCAGCATTTGATAGGGGGAGGTAAGAGGATTAGAAGTTCAAGGTCGTCCTTAGAAGCACAGTGAGTTTAAATCCAGCCTGGGCAACGTAAGATCCTGTTTCAAAACAAAACAAAAAGACAAATAAAATAACCGAGCAACACACACACACACACACACACACACACACACACACACACACACACACTGTCATCAGCCCTTTAACATCTGTAGGGGGTGTCAATGTCAGATCAATGCCAGCATCAGCGAGAGAATGACTTCACAGGCGGATTTAATGTGTATTCCTCAGAAGGTTACCCCAAGTTAGAATACAGCTGTAAGAACTTCCTGTGTAATAAGGTCTCTGGGAACCCTGGAAGGGAAGGAATGGGAGGCTTGGGAAGGAAGAGAAAAGCTGGTGGTGCCCAATGACTGGTCCTGCTGGATGACTGGGTACCAGTGACTGATCCTGCTGCATGACCAGGTACCAGTGACTGGTCCTGCTGCACTACTGGGTACCAGTGACTGGTCCTGCTGCACGACTGGGTACCAGTGACTGGTCCTGCTGCACTACTGGATATCAGTGACTGGTTTCCAGGATGCACAGGCTCTTGGAATCAGCACAGGGGCTTCTGGGAATTTCTCCTCTTTGAATGTCAGATTCGTAAATGCTAAAGTTACGTTTAGGGATTTTCTTTGCACCATTGTTTACACGGTGGTAGAGAGAAGGGAAAAGAAAAAGAAAGGGAAGTTTAGCTTTCTGTGGCCTCACTGTAGATGTAAGTTATTGGAGTCCTTAATGTGATGCTGTATGTTTTAACATTATTGACATATGAAGAAATCTTTCATGTATTAGACACAATTAGGATTTAAAGCCATGTATGAAGATGGCCATTACTTGTTTGTTTGTTTGCTTTGAGATAAGGTCTCACCACATACCCTTGGCTGGCCTGGAGCTTGCTGTGTAAACCAGACTGGCTTTGACCTCAGAGAGCTGCCTGCCTCTGTTTCCTGAACTTTGGGGTTAAAGGTCCGTATTGCTACATCCAGCCTGGGTAGTGTTTTTGTATAAAGGGCTCTGCACCCAATCCTTTCCTTCTGCTATAGAAAGTAGGTGTGTGTGTGTGTGTGTGTGTGTTGTGCTCACCTGTACAGGTAGGTGTAGAGCCCAGATGTCACATCAGATGTCTTCCTCAATCTTTTCTCCATATTTTTTGAGACAGGGTCTCACTGAACCTGCATTGCCTTTAGCCGGCAACCCCCAGGGAGCCTCCTGCCTCTGCCTCCCCCCTCGCCCAGTGTTGGGGTTATAGGCATTCACTGCTGGGCTTGACTTTGTACCTGGGTTCTGGGGATCCAGACTCAAGAACTCATACTTTCACAGGAAGGACTTTACCAATGAATCATCTCCATGATCCAGAATGTTTTCTTTATTTTTCTTTTTTCTTTCTTTCATTTTTTTTTTCCAGACAGGGTTTCTCTGTCCTGGCTGTCCTGGAACTCACTTTGTGAACCCAGCTGGTCTTGAACTCACAGAGATCCACCTGCCTCTGCTTCCCAAGTGCTGGGATTAAAGGTGTGTGCCATCACTGCCAGATCAGAATGTGTTCTTCAGGAGAAGTTTCAATGTTAACGACTCACATCATTTGAGTATTGATTATTATACAATGACCATACTAGATCTGACAATCAGAACACAATACATTCCTTTTATTTTAAAGGCACAAAAGAGACCCGGTTCTTTTGAGGAGCTCTGTTGTCAAGAGCCTCTTATTTTTATGAATATAAAAATGAGTTTTCACTTTCCTACAAAAGCTCTGGATTCACAGAGATGAGTTTTGGAACCTTTTTATTTGTACCCTGTTATCAAAGTTAAAAAAATTCAATTACAGAAATCTACACCTTCCCTGCTCTCAGGTTATTTCACTCCTAAAATTCAAAATGTTTTTATTTTTAGCTTTTGGATGCATGAACTTATCTCTGAGCTTATTTTCCAGGTGTGTGTTAATTTGAATCTTCTATTCAAAGTCCCCCAAACATAAACACGGCCATCTATGAGAGGGAAGTCTTTGCTTCAAATGGAACATGAAGTGAAGCTCTTTGTTAAGATCAGAGGGCCAGTTGGATGTGTATATTGTTGCGTGCGTGTATGCGTGCATATGTGGGCATGGGTGTGTTCATATTAGTGCAGTGCCCATGGAGGCCAGAAGGCCCCAGATTCTGAAATTACAGATGCCAGGTGGGTATTGGGAATTGAACCAGGGTCCCCTGCAAGAGTAGTAAGAGTTAATTGCTGAGCCATCTCTCATTCGCTGTTTTTCTTTATAAAAGACACGGACCCTGTGCAGAATCATCTGACAAATCTACACATTTATTTACGTAAACAGGAGACTATATTTTATAAAAAGCTTCCTGCCCCCTGCTTCTTTTCTTTAAGCAGTGTATCTTGGACACCCTTCCCCAGTACTGGTTGCTTCTCTGTTGCCATTCCCTATTGGAAGTCTCATTCTGGGTCCTAGAGAATAGAATGTTCTGGTCCTTTAACTTCTCGTGGGACAATGGGAGGTTGGGATATGAGGGCTTGTCTCATAGTTAGGACTTCCAAGGGCCCTGTCCTGAAGCCTGGCTCTTGAATGAGACTCCTTCCTGCTGAATGCAGCCTCACTATCTACCCTGTCATTTCAGAGTGATTTGTTCGGCAGTGCTCTTTTGGAAACAGCAAATCCTCTGTGCCTGGCTGTTAACCAGGACACATGAAGTTTTCCCTCTCAACTATGCACCCTGCTTGATGACATTGTGTTGACCTTCAGACACCTGTCTCCTCTCCAGAGGCATCTGGGGAGATGGCTCAGCAGGTAAACACCCCTGGGAAAGAATGAGGACCAGAGATCAGGTCCTTAGAACCCAAGGAAATGACTGGCAGGTCTGGAGGCTGCCTGCGATCCCAGCACTGGGAAGATGCAGACCCAGGACCCCTGGAGCAGACTGGCTAGCTAGACTGGCCAGATTACTAAGCACCCCCCCTCAGGTAACAGTGAGAGACAGAGAGATCCTGCCTCAGTATGTAAGATGGTGGCTTAGGGTTTCTATTACTGTGACCAAACACCGTGACAGAAAAGGGTTTATTTCAGTTCACACTTCCATGTGACAGTTTATCACTGAGGGAACTCAAGGCAGGAATCTGGAGGCAGGAACTGAAGCAAAGGCCTTGGAGGAACCCTGCTTACTGGCTTGCTCCTCATGACTTGCTCATCTTGCTTTCTTATACCACCCAGGACCATTTGCCCAAGGGTGGCACCGTCCACGGTGAGCTGGACCTCCTACATCAATCATCAATCAAAAAAGTGCATCACTGGCTGCCTGATTTGGTGTGTGTATTGGGGGATTTTCTAAATTGAGGTTCATTCCTCCAAAATGACACCAGCTTGCGTCAAGGTGACCTACGAACTAGCCAGTGGGTGGAGAGAGACTGAGGAAGACACAGACATGCACACACATCCCGGTACATATGCACACATGAGCACTCTCCACTCAGAGATGTGACTATTCCTCAAATTCATCCTCTGGGTCTGCAGTGACCATCCCTGTTTGCATGCGATCTTAATCATCTTGTACAGGCCTGAGCTTTCTGTGGATGTGTTCCCAGGGAAGTCTCCTTTGCACACCTGGCCACAGAGCCACTGTTCCATAAAAAGACACCAGTAATGACACTCACCTTTCAGATAAGTGACTGGCTGGGTTTAGTACTTGACTTCACCCATGGGTGAACCTTGCTGGTGAGATAACTATGGGAATCAGGGATGGGGATATGGTGGGGGCTTTCCAAACAGACCTATCCACTGTGGCCACCAGAAATAGATCTCATGGTCCCTGCCTGACTCTAGTAATCTTCCTGCTGTTCCACCTTGTTCTCCTTGGAGCTGGAGTATATGATCCTGTGATTAGCAGCCTGGCCTTGGACATTTGGAAGCATGCAAAATAGAAGATGCAAACAAGCCGTGATGGCTCTGAGGTGACCATCAAGGGTGTACAGTCTCCATCTGCAGTGGAGCCATTTTTAATACTGATGACTCAGCATGATAGGGATAGTTGATAACAATGCAGAGTCCATCCTGTTGAACATTTGCCCCGCAAGTGGATTGTTGGATGAGAACAGAGCATGAAGGACTTGACCAAGGTTGTATAGCTTGTGTGGGCAAAGCTAGGATTAGAACATGGGTCTCCAGACCCTTTTCTTGCATGGGGGCATGACTGCCTCAAGCTACAGGGGCCTTGAGGTCTACAGTCCCAGAAGGGCAGTTTGGAAGGTAAGGACAGGGGAAATGTGAACAGTGTCTGAGTCTGGGGGGTGGTGGTCATGCAGCACCCGACTCTCCACCAGCAACCCTTCCCCAGTGGAGCCCTCAGTGAACCCCAAGATCCCTCTACCACAGGTAAGACACCCATCATCACACAAGCTATTTAAAGAGCCACGCACTTCCAGTGTGAAGTCACTGTGAGCTGGACCCGAGGCTGGGCTGTGCAGATTCTTACGTACTGGACTGTAGGCTGTCACTGCAGCCTGCCACAACTTCAGACCAGCCCGGAGATGCTCTGCTGTGGTTAACAAGACGAGACGGAGTAACCTAGCAGGCCACTTTATTACCATGGCAATCAATCAACCAACCATCACAGGACTTACATGAAATTTCAGCTCTGCTGCTGTGTGACCTTGGGGGAGTTGAACAACCTCAGTGCCATCATTTGTAAAATGGGCTAAATAGCTACATTGTCCAGTATGGGAGAATGTAAATATGGCCATGTTTGGGAAGCCAATACCACACTCTGCAATATGTAGCAAGTAAACAACAGATAGAAACTGAGTGAGTCAAATGGGTGGAGCCCTGTGAATTACATTTCCCAGGCTTCGCAGCCCTTCCTGGGAACAGCCAATGGGAATGCTTTCAGGCAGAATGAAGGAGAACCTGGGTGCATTGCTGGGTCCCCCACTTTTCTCCCCTCCAACTTTCCTGTGCAGTGGCCTCCTCTTGCTAGCTCCAGCTTTGTCTTGTGACCTGGCCCTGTGTTCCTCTCTCTGTCCACACTTAGGGACAACTGTGTCTTCTTTGTGTGTGCATGTGTGCATTGGGGAAATGTGTGTATTGTTCTTCAGGCACTGTCCACCTCTGTCTGGAGACAGGCTCTCTCGCTGAGATCTAGGGCTCACCACTCAGTTTGTTTGGCAAGAGATCCCAGAGACCCTCCTGCCTTCCCAGGGCATTGCTGGGATTACATGTTTGCAACACTTAAAATAGGCTTTTAAGTGGATTACAGGATCACACTTTATCACCTAGGGCATCTCTCCAGTCCCCAAGTATGGCTTCTTTCCATGGCTGACCTCTCCCTGACCTCTCTCTCCTCTTGTGGCTTCTGGTCTTTTCCATTCCCCAATTTCCAGTCTCAAATCTCACCTGTTTGGAAACCTCGAGTGGAAGAGTAGCGTTTCCCTGTTTGGTGTCCCTCCGAATGTCTTCCTATGAGTGTCGATTCGAGGGAGAGAAGTCACCTTCTTTTGGACTCTGGATTCATTCGGCGTTTTCTATCCATCAAAAATCCTGCTGCTCATCTGCCTGGTCCCAGCTGCTCTAAGAATGAGTCTGTGGAGAGTCAAAAGACACTCGCTGTGCAAGTGGCCGGAGGAGCAAAGTCTCTGTGGGTGTGCATCTGAGCGAAGTCTCAATACACATTTTGAGTTTTACATAAGAAATTCAGGTTTATGTGAATTATGGTCCTAAGACATTTGGATGGCTGAAAAGTATTTGTGCTTTTGCCCAGCAAATATGAGGTTTAGCAAAGCAAAAACCCCAAAGGCATAACCAACTCTTGCTGCCTTCAAGAGTTAGCACAAAGGCTGCATCTTCTACTTAATTCAAAGGGAAATTTATGACCCGGTACTCACTACCCACACACCCAAGTGCTGTTCCCTGCCGTGATCAGTACTTAATTATGTGTGCAAGTGTGCATGTGTGTGTGTCTGCATGTGCATCTCTGTGTGTGCATGTGTGCATATGTGTGTGTCTGTATGTGTATCTCCGTGTGTGCATGTGCATCTCTGTGTGTGTATGTGTGTCTGTATGTGCATCTCTGTGTGTGCATGTGTTTCTCTCTGTATGTGCATGTATGTGTGTGTTTGTGCTTCTCTGAGTGTGTGCATGTGCATCTCTGTGAGCATGTGTGTGTGCATGTGCATCTTTGTGTGTCTGCATATGTGCATCTGTGAATGTGTACATGTATGTCTGTGCATGTGTGTGTCTGTGTGCATGAGTGTCCGTACATGTGTTTCTATGTGTGTGTATATACAGGGGTGCATGTATGTAGAGGCCAGAGGTCAACATCTGGTCTTCCTTGGTTGCATTCTGCATTATCGTTTGAGACAAAAGCTCTCAGTGAACCTGTAGCTCATTGATTTGGGGATTCTGGCCAATGAGCTCCAGGGAGCCCCCCATCTCTGCCCCAGGACTAGGCTTATGAACTTGTGCTGATGTGCTGGCTCTTAATATGGGTTTTGGGGATTTGAACTCAGGTCCTCATGTGTGGTAGGCTCTTTACTGACTGAACCCTCTCCTAGCCCAGGGCCTAACCTATTTTGTTGGAATAAATGCTTGAGTTTGCGACAAGACAACAGGTTCTAACGTCACTGTTTTCTCGGGCGTCTCTTGCGGTCTTTAACCTGCCACCACTCTGAGGTTTCTCCCTTCCTCCTGGCTCATCCTCTGGGCGGGGGGGGGGGGGGGGGGGGGGGGGGGGAGCACTATCCTTCTGGTCTAATTAGGAAGCTGTTCTAGAAAACACTTCCATCTCGCTTTGAAGCAAACTTTCCTTTCTTTAAAGGACAGCAGAACCCCTGCTGGATTCTGTACTGCAGTGAAATTAGTTTTCCAAAGCAGATGTGGAAGCTAATTTGTGTATTGCTGTCAGCGGGAAGCTTTGAATTAATTGTCTTTGCCAACCTCATTGAGTTCTAACACAGTGTGTTTAGTGCACAGACCCACTCCTTCCCTACCAGTGTCTGGGGACAGAGAGACTGGCCTCCTTCTCCCCAAAGAAGAAGGAGATTGGCATTGACTTCAAAATGAGGATGGGAAGGAGCCTGGCAGCAGAAAGAACTGTTGGAGTCGGAGTTGAAGGCGGGTTGTAGAGCTTGGCTCCTAGAAGCAGCTCTGAGCCCACAGGCAGGGGGCTTTCTGTGTATTTGTGTGGTGGTGTACTTGCTCACACATGCGTGCGTGTTTGTAGGACAGAGGCAGACGTCAAATGTCTTGCCTCAGTTACTCTCCACCCCATTTCTAGAGCAGGGTTTCCACTGAACCTAGAGCTCGCTAATTGGCTTATCTAGTGGGCCCACTCGCCCTAGAAGTGCCCTGCCTCTGCCTTCTAAATTCTCCGACCTTTGCGTGGGTGCTGGGGATCTGAACTGTGTCCTCAGGCTTCTCTGGCAAGCCCTGTACTACCAAGGCACCTTCCCAGTCCTGGGAGCAATATATTCTGGGGGAAAAAAATTTACTCACGTAATACTGAAAAATATTGTTAAAAAGTTTTAAAATCTGTAAACAAGACTGGTCAGACTTCTCCAAACGCCTGCTGTAGCTTGGTGGACGTTATATTTTCAGGTGATGTTCTTATGCATGCATACATTAATATAATCACTTGTCGTTAATGTCAGGGACACATTCTGAGAAATGTGCCTACAGGTAATTTTGTGTGACGTGCTTACGTTAAAATGGTGGCAATGTAGCCAGACAATGAGATGGCTTTGTCACCAGGCATAGGTTCTTAAAGGGCCATGTAGCCCATTGTTGATTGCGTTTTCTATAAAGGTGTAGTGCCCCAGTTTGAATGTAAAATGTCCCCAACAGGCCCACGAGTTTAAATGTTTGGTTCCCCAGAGGGTTGCCCTGTTTGGGGAGATTGTGGAGTTTCTGGGGCAAGAGGCAGGTCTGGCAGAGGTCTGCTGGGGATGTGTCTTGGAGGCGGTGTCCACTGCTAGTGTGCTGAGCTCTCTGGTCCACAAGGTGTGAGCAGCATGCGACCAGCTCCTGCCTCCAAGGCTCCCGCTGCCCCAGCCGTTGTCCCTTCCCCATCACGATACAATGTTCTTTAGTGCATGCAATGATACAATGTGGCTGCCATGTTTTGCTTCCCCAGCTCCAGGGCCCTTAGCTTCATGGTACCTGTACACATGCATTTCCTATATTTCTGAGTATCATGGTTCCCTGTGATGCAAACACACTGTCTCTCTCCGGGTGGATATTTATACTTTTCTCAGTTTTCCTTTGCTCCACATCCTGGTAAACACCCTTGCTCGGCTGATCTCCTCTCTTGGATTCTGAGAACTGAAACAGCGGGCTCATGCCGTCCTGCCCATCTTAACATCAGGGGATTGGACGTGTTAAATCTTATATCAGGTCCAGGATCAGCTGGGGTCCCAGGTGGCCCAGGCTTTGTGGCATCACCATTCAAAGACACAAACTGTAGACAGCAATAATATAATTGAACTATGTCCCATTTGTCATTCAGTTGCTTGGGAAGTTCCCCGAAGGCAATGTGGGGTTAGCCAGGAATCCTGTTTTCAGCCAATGGTCTTCTTGTTTGTGTGTATGTATGGGGGAGGGCAGGCATTATATCTGTTGCTGTAACCAGTACCCTAGGCTTAAGTTTCACCTCTTCCACTCTGAAGCTATGCCACCACTCTGGTCTTCAGCAACAGCACCCACTCTGCAGAGCTGTGTGAGCCCTGAATGGGTTTGCTCAGGGTCATTAGAGTTTAGCTGGCAGATCTCCCACAGGCTCATGTGCTGGGGGCTTGGTCTCTGCTCATGGGACTTTGTTTCCTAGACTTGTGTGAAATCTGAAACAAAAGGAGAAAACCCCTAAGGCATCCCATTGGGAATGGTATTTTGCAGACAGAGAAAGATATAACATGTAAAAATGGTGGGCTCAGCTTCCTGTTGCAAAAACTATCCTGTTTTTCTTGTTCACTGTGAGGTCTTACCCCAGCTCTGAACTTGAGAATGCTGGTTCTGATTGGATTTATGTATTTTCTCTCCTTTTCAGTCCTGTCATCTTTTTTTTTTCTCCTTAAACAAGAATCAACCTCATTTATAGGCTGATGGAATGTATTTGAAGGGGAGAGGAAGTGAGTTTTTTTTCTCCCTACTTTTCAATGTCTTGGTGCTTTGAAGAGAAAGATTAAAGCTCTTTAGAGAAAGCAGGGGTTCATTTTCAAAAACAGTGTTTGTATTTGGTGTTTCACAGTCTCTTCCTGTTAATTCCAATGAACAAGAATAAAGACTATTACCCAAATCCTTTGGTCAAATTAAGCAAGCTTTAATTTCTGTCAGACGGGGCTATCTATCTCCCTAAAGTGAGGTTTGAGAAAATAGCCTTGAATACAGGAGAAGGTGGGGTTTATATTAGCTCTCAAAACTGAATAACTTGTTTTTTTGGGGGGGGGGGTTGGGGGTTTTCCAGAGGAATTTCTGTTATGCAGGAGCTTGACTGAACATTTCAGTTATTTGGCAGAACATCTTAGTTTATCAGGGTGGAGGTTAGATATAGGATGTAGAACATGTCAAATTTCAGAAAATGTGTCAAGACATGGTTGAATCCAAGTTTTACAGAAAATAGGCATGAACTTATTTTGACCTTGTAATAAGATGGTTTTTAATCTCAAGATGGAGTCAGGGTGGTTCATCACTTCCTTCAGGTCCTGGTAGAGGATAGAGTCGTCATACACCCCCACCCCCACCATCTCACACACATACCATGGGAGGAGGGGGTGGGGCAGGCAGAGGCTGCTGGGAAGGGAAAAATCAAGCAAGTAAAGATGCCAAGATGGACTGGGCATGCTTGGAAAAAGGAATAAGCCACATCGTGCGAGAAAACGGTAACTCCATAGATCAACATATGAATACTTAGGACTGGTTCCCCACCCTAGCCATTTACATGTGTGTGCTGTACATGTGTGTGTGTGTTCATGCATGTGGATCCTTGATCACTTTTCTACCTTACTCACTGAGGCAGGCTCCCTCAGTCAAACCCAGAATTTGCCTATGTGGCTAGTCCCATGGGGCAGCTTGCCCAGAGAATTCTCTATGCTTGTCTTCGGAGGCTGGAATTACAGGCAGGATGCCACACCCACCCGGCATCTGAGTTCTCATGGTCACTTGACAAACATTTTATCATGGAACCACCTTCCTAGCTCTTAGTGATAGCAAAGGGGTTGGGATAAGTGAAGATCTTCTTTTTCCTTTCCTTTCCTTTTCTTTCTTTCTTTCTTTTTTTCTTTCTTTCTTTCTTTTTTTCTTTCTTATCAGTGTGAACTGTGACATTTACTGAGTGAGACAATTAAACTATATTCAGCTGCCAGGGTCCTGTGGGAGGCGGAGGAAGTAGTGAGTCCAGAGAACCAGACTGAGCTGTGGGAATCTCTTTCTGGTTTATAATGTTCCAAAGACACTGAGCTTCTCAGTCCCATGTTCTCCCGACTGCCTAGCTTGCAAGGCTTGATTCAGTGATGCTGAAAACAGTTGAAAAAACTCATTATTCATTAAAAACAAAGAATGGCGATACTCACCTCCAATGCCAGTACGTGGGAGGCCGAGGCAAGAGGATTTCAAGTCCGAGGCCAACCTTGGCTATATAGAGAGAGCCTGCTTAGAAAGGGAGAATGTATTTAAAGTATAATAGTAATATTTTTAAATAGTTTTGTTTTAAATCCAGTAAGTGCCAGGTATTGTGTTAGGCCATGAGGATACAGGACTAGCTACTCTGCAGGATCTAGAAAAGTAAGGATAGATTTTTTTGGGATGGGGGTATTGATTCATTTTAGATTATGACACATGAAAAATAACCACAAAAGAATTTTTGAAAGTTTGACTTACAAGTTCATGGTGAAAAATGTAAAAGGCAGGAAAAAGCTGAATAGGGGACCATGATAAAAGCAGAGTAGAAAAAACCCAAAATACGATGCCAGAAAGAAATTCAAATGTAACAACAATGACAATAAATATAAATGGCCTAAACTCACCAGTTGAAAGATAGGGATCAAAGATGGGATGTGGTGGTGGTGGGGAATTTAGTTGTGTCCTTGTGGTAGTTTGAATGTAACTGGCCCTCATAAACTTATAGGGAGTGGAGTGGCATTATTAGGAGGTGTGGCCCTGTTAGAGTGAGTATAGCCTTGTGGGAGAAAGTGTGTTATTGTAGGGGGTGGGCTTTAAGGTCTCTTATTCTCAAGTTACACCCAGT
This sequence comes from Alexandromys fortis, assembly GCF_014885135.2. Classification (NCBI taxonomy): domain Eukaryota; kingdom Metazoa; phylum Chordata; class Mammalia; order Rodentia; family Cricetidae; genus Alexandromys; species Alexandromys fortis. The sequence continues at coordinate 6,338,783 of NW_026067985.1, read as the reverse complement.
GTGGTCACAGACTCCTGCTGCCTGCAGATCAAGATGTAGGACTCTAAACTCCTTCTCCAGCACTATGTCTGCATACATGCTACCATGTCTGCTATGATGATAATAGTCTAAACCTCTGAAACTGTAGCTAACCCAGTTAAATGTTTTCCTTTATAAGAGGTGTCAAGGTATCTCTTTACAGCCATAGAAATCCTGAGACAGTCCTTTTTTATATTTTTATTTTAATTACTTTCTGCTTGTGTATGATAGATGTTTGCCACATTAACCCTCCATCAACATCTAATCATTATAACATAAAACAGAGGTTTGTTTTCAGGAATGGGTTATATTTATGTCAAACATTTTTTCTCACTATTTAATACTTCTCCCTTTCCTGAGGGACTTCATAATAAAGCAGGGATTGAGTTACATTAGCAGACTAAAGATAAAGGATTGTAAGAGAAAAGAAAGGGAGGGGTATTTATTGAATTAGGTACTGAGTGATTTTCTAAATATTTATTACATTTATTTTATTTATTGTGTGTGCACATTGATGCTATAGTGCCAGTGGAGGTCCCGTGGGAGTCAGTTCTCTCCTTCCACCATGTGGATCTCCAGGATCAAATCCAGATTGTCTAGCTTAGTGGCAACCCATTTTATCTGCTGAGTCATCTTGCCAGTCCCTGAAGGGTTTTTAAAAACAGAAAAAAATAGTGGCCTAATGCAGAAAGGTATATTCTGGTATAGCTTATTGATCAAATACACTGTGGTGTCAGATAGACATAGTTTAATTAGCATTTCTTGGATACCTATTGTGGAATAGGCTATTAACAAGTTACTTCCTCATTGTATCAGTTACCAACTGCTACAGTAGTGCTGTGTAAGAAACAAAACCCCAGTGGCTCTATAGATACGCATGCATGTAGTCTATCGATACTTATGATGACCTGCATAGAGCTTGGCCGATCTTACTGGGTCTGCTGTGACTCTGGGCACTAGCTGGTCTAAGATGGCCTTGGCTTGAGGATTCTTGTCTTCTGCAAGACCAGCATTGTAGAGGCAAGAATTGAAGATAAAGAGGACAAGTGTCAGATGCTGTGGAGCCTTGAACAGTCCAGGAATATTTACTGGCTAGAGCAAAGTGCAGGCTGAACTGAATTCAAGGAGTGGAGAAACTGACTTCACCTCCACAGACAGATCTGCAAGGTCACACGGCAAGGAGCATGCACAGGGAAAGAAAACATTAGGTCTTATATTTTTGTGGGCAACCTATCATGCTCCCATAGTTGTGTGAGGCTATAAGAAGCCCCATCAATGAGGTGACATAGTGCACACACAGCCGAGGCTTGGAGCCAGGTCTGCAGGAGTCTTTCAGAAGATGCAACCACTGTCAGGGCTATGTCACTGTTATCACAGTCACTGGTTTGCATTGTCCTGTCCTAAGGTCTGGAGTTGAGGATTCTAGTCCCCATGTGGACATTACTGCTGCCTGCCTGCTGTTCTCCTTGTTCACAGAGGAGCAAGAAGTTGACCGAGCTTCCTTGCTGTCGCTGTACATTAGTGTCCTTTAGCCATCAGCTGTCCAGACAGCCAGGGTGGCAATCTATTTAAAGAATGTTTAGGTGTCTTTTCCCATGGCTACCAAAGCTGTGCCAGAGACAGAGACATCTGAACTAGGGACACAAGGGCCCTGGAATGCAATAGAGCCACCTGTCCTGGAGAGGGATTGCCCCAGATGTTTGCCTTCCTCCTGTTCACTGTGGATCATGAATGGGTTATGTATCTTTATTTCCAAGGGAGAGAGATCGATTCTGAGACAGGCTACAGTTTGGCCCTGCCTAGGACACCTTGATGGATTACCTGTTCATAAACGCTCTTTAAGCTGAAGTGGGACAAGCCCTCATCCTGGCTTGGCCATGCTGGGCCTCTGTTTATTCCTAAGCCAACGTCACCAGGGTCCCCCTCCACCGTACAGGATGAACTAAAATGTAACTGATCTGATAGATGTGACGTCAACTTCCCTTCCATATGGGAAGCTCCAGCATTCCCCCAGAGAGCCCACACTCAGGGAGATGAGCTGAACGAACGAATGTATCAATAGACACCCCGCAGCTCTCAGCATTTTAAGGAGGAGGAAACCCCCTCTCTCCAGAAATGCCAGAGAGCAAATGTGTTACTGAGTCATCAGAAAACAGACAGATTCCCATCCCCTCTTATTTTTAAACGTTGCTGTCTAGGTACTGGGAGCTGTCGACAGGGAGAGATTATATTTGGAAGTCCTAATTTGGGAGAGGCTAACTTTAAAAAGCCGACAAGCTCCATGGAAGCTGCTTGGCTCCTTCCCTTTGCTCTGTCATCCCGAAGCCCTGTAAGCAGATCGTGTGCTGAATCAAACGAATCCATCTTGCCCACCCTTGGTGTTTGTTTGACGCTGTGGTTTCTCTCCCGAAGCCAGTCTCAACTTTGAATTGTCATTGGAAAGAAATGGTGCCAGGGAGTTTAAGTTTTAAAAAAGTTTGGAATGCTTGACTTAAAGAGACTAGAGTGAAACGGAGGAGGTAAAGAAGGAGGAGGAGAGTGAGGGAGATGAGGAGGCAGAAGATGAGGAGAAGGAGGAACAAGAGGAGGAGGAAGAATTGATGTGTGTTATGGGAAAGTACAGGGGCTTCAGGCAAGGCTGGATCCAGCTGTTCAGTTTGCATCAGGACTCATTGCTCCTTTGCAGAGATGTCAGTCTTAGGTCACAGGATGCAAAGCCTTCAGCCCTCAAAGGCTTACATTCTAGCCACTTAGTGACCGCAATAAAAAGATGATTCTTGTTGGACATGCCAGTGCCTTCCTGTAATTCCAGTGCTCAGAAGGCAGAGGCAGGCAGATCTTTGTGAGTTCAAGGCCAACCTGGGGTATATAATGAGACGCTATCATAAAAACTAAACCAAAGATGATGTCTCTCCTCATTTCCTCTCCCTGCCCTTCTTTGTTTTATGTTCTGTGTTCTATGTGGCCCAGGATGACTTTGGACTCATTATGTGATTGATGTGCTGTGTTTCTGCCACTCTATTGTTGGGATTCCAGGCATGTGCCCCCACACCTGATTTCCTCCCATCCTACCCTCATACTGAGGATGGAACTCAGGGCCTTAAGCTTGCTAGACAAATGCTCTATTACCAAGATCCCCTCAGCCAAAGACATACTAAGAAATAAGAAACATTCCCTAAGAATTCAACAGAAATTTCAGATCAGAATCCCATTAGCTTACCGAGGCTCTCTTGAGCCCTTTTCCTATCAATTGCTGTGTTCGTGGAGTAAAGTAGATGAGTGGATCAGGCTTGGGTCGATGCTGGTGCCTGGACCATAGAGAGAACTTCCGAAATCTTCCAGGACTGGTTGAGAGGGAGGGACTGTCTACTGGAGGGACAGGACTACTGGGAACTGGGTGAGTGCTTAGCAGGCAAAGGTGGCTTCAGGGACAAGCTGCTGGTCTGGGTCCTCCTGGAAGGTGCCACAAGACAAGAACCAGGTGACAGAATCCAACTAGAGGAAAGCCTGTGGGAGTCAGGGAGGCTCCAGAGCTGCAAAGAGGGGAGAGGGAAGGAAGGGTAGGTGTTTTGGACTCCCTTTGGGCTAGAGATGGTTCAGGAATGCACGCTAAGTCCTCTAGCCCCATTCCTGTCAGGAGAGTCCTCCCCCCACCTCCCAGGAAGAGACCTGTTTTAAAAACCTAGCTGTAGGCAGCCATCAGCCAGAAACTGCCCACAGAGGCATGGCCTCATTCGCACCAATGGGTTTGAGAGCCAAGCAGCTGGAGCCCTGGGTCCATGAAGCTTCCAGGGCTGGGCGTCTATCTGGAGGGTGTTTCCTTATGGTGGTCACAGATAATAATCTGTTAGTGTGTGTGCGTGTGCGTGTGCGTGTGTGTGTGTGTATGAGAAATGTCTCTTGGGTTCAGAGCAGTGTATATAGCTGTTAGCTCAGCAACTGTGGGATGGGAAGGCTGAAGCAAGAGAGATGGCAACTTCCTTATACCCCTGTGTTGGCTCTCTACCCTCTCCATTCAAATCTATGTCCATATGTAACCTTTGGATGTGACCTTATTTGAAATAGGGTCTCTGTAGATGGAATTCTATGGGCTAAGATGAGGTCATCCTGGATCAGGGTAGATGGACCCTTACCCCCCCCCCCCAAATGATTGGTGCCCTTACATGAAGAAGAGAAGAATATTCCCAGGTACAGGCAGAGGGGAGAAATCCATGCAATGATGGAGACAGGACACAGTGGGGCAGTGACACCAAGAAGCCTCTACTCAAAGCCAGGACACAGGTATGGAATGGCGTCCATCAATCAAATCGAGTTGACAGTCAAAACTAACTACCATGGGCTGGGGGTGGCTCAGTGGGTAAAGTGCTTGCTGTACAAGCGTGAGGACCTGGGTTTGATTCCCAGAGCCTACGTAAGTCAGCTGTGGATGCATGGGCTCACAATGCCACTGCTGGGGAGGTAGAGGCTGGAGGATCCCTGGGGCTCAGTGACCAGTCAGCCTGGCTTGCTTTGGGAGTTTCTTAAGCAGATTCAAAACAGAACATGATTCTGGAAACTGTAACATGGAGATTAAACTGTCTTTGGAGTCAGAAAAGGAACAGGATGGCACAGGACCACATGCCCTCCCCACGTATGAGTAAGACAATCTTCTATAGCTGGACATTCAGGCTGTTTCCAGTTTGCTGTTGTTACGAGTGATGTGATCTTTCTCAGATGGGCATCTAATTATGTCCTTGGGTTAAATTCCCGGGCAGGTTCTAAGGGTCACGAATGCAGGTGCACGCAACTGTCAAGGTTCTGACCACAGTCCTCCACTGCCTCTGGAGAGGCTGCACCAAGGTGCCTTGCCGGGCCCAGGTCAATGCATCGGCCTGCTTAGCCATCTCACTCTCTCACCCAGCCCTCCTCACTTGGCCAAGTGGGGATCTTGGTACAAGTTCAGCTTGTCTCTGCCTTTCCCAAGCTTGCTGCTTATCTGTCAGGTTGCACCAAGATTACATAACTGTGGTGTTGAGGAAGCTCCTGGGAGGGGAGATGCTCCCCAGATGTGCAGGGAATGCTGGTGTAGGGAGAGAGAAGCGCTCAGGGCAGCAAGGGGCTGGTCACGAGGCTTCCCTACTCCCTGCCCTGCTTCCCTGGTCTCTGAGCATGTAACCTTATTCATTATCTTCCTTCCTAACTCAACAGAAATAAGCCTCCCACAGCTCTCTGTGGGCTCGCTCACACTGCACTGTGATTTGGGAACTTTGCTTCTCTTCTGAGGCCTGTGGCTTAGACAACAGGGCCTCAGTCTTCCATATCTGTGGTTTCTGCATTAAGATAGCAGTTTTGAAAATTGGAGCTTGAAAGATGGCTCAGTGAGTAAGGTGTTTGCTGTACAAGCTAAAGGACTCAAGTTCAGATCCCCAGGACCCATATAAAAGCTGGGTATGGCACTGAAACATGTCTGTCACCCCAGTGCCATGGAGGAAGAAGCAGTGGATCCCAGGGACTCACTGGCCAGCTGGTTTTGCTGAAATGGCTCCAGGTACAGTGAGAGATATTGTCTCAAAAAAAAAAATACAGGGAGAGTGGCTGAGGAAGATACAAAGTTGATCTCTGACCTCTACCCAGGCATGCACAGGCATGCACACACACATACACACTCATACTCTCACACACACTTATATATATTCATATACATTTTATGCACACTAAATAACTATAATAAAGAAATATGTGGCTACATATTGTGGTGGTGGTAATGCATGCCTTTAATCCCAGCATTTGGAAGGCAGAGGCAGGTGGATCTCTGTGAGTTCGAAGCCAGCCTGGTCTACAAGAGCTAGTTCCAGGACAGGCTACAAAGCTACAGAGAAACCGTCTCCAAAAACAAACAAACAACAACAACAACAAAAGAAAGTAAGAAAGAAAAAAAAAGAAACATGTAGATACAGTAAAGCTGGGGAAGAAGGTCGGAGAAATGGCTGAGCAGTTAAGAGCATGGCAGTTCTTTCAGAGAACTTGGGTTCAATTCCTTGCATCTGGTGGTTCATAACCACCCCCCATAACTCCAGTCCCAGGGGATCCCTTACCCCCTTCTGACCTCTGCAGGCACCAGGCATGCACATTCAGGCAGGCAGAACATCCACACACATAATAAAATAAATACATCCCTTTTTTTAGAGCTGGGGGAGAAATTGGAATTTTCCAGCAAATGTCAGCCCATCCATTCTCCATGCCTCGGTAGGCGTGGGGACATCTGAGCTCATCTCTCGAGTTGCTGGCCTTCTGTGCTCTCCTTGCTTTCTGCTTGTTCATGCCATCCAACCCACCTCCATTCTTACTTCATGCAAGGGACCCAGTCTCTCTCCTGCCTCACTGCCTGCCTCAACGACTCAGCCCAGAGCCTCTTGCATTGCCCCAAGATAGCAAGCAGCATCTTTAAGACTTGGGGCTCCTGCCAGTGCCCCCCTCCACCCCTGATAGATCCCAGCTCTGGTTGGGGCTCTGTGGAGGGGCTCGGCAAGGTGCAGCAAGTCTTTGGTGGCCATAATTGGTTATTGACAAGTCAGCAAGAGAAAGGAAAGGACAAAAGGGGCTTCCTTCGGCCTCCTAGCGTAGATTGTCCTTCTGACTTCACAGGCTTAAGTGGGGGGAGGTTCAGTCACTACATGAGGGGTCAAGCGGTAAGAAAAACCCAGCACACCTTAGAGGTTGATTCCAAGGCAAGCTACTGCCAAGATACTGGAGATAAAAGGAACTGTGACCTGGTGTGTGACATACAACAAGAAGCTGTTGTAGAGTCCTGCCAACGGAGTATAGCACAGCTCTCTGTGACCTTTACCAGAGCCATTCTGCTCTTACCTGGGATTTGAAACTTTGTAACTTTGCCCTGAAACTTGGCCCTCTGACTATCTGATTATTCTTACACTGTCTGCTACTGATGCCTGGCTTTTCCTACCTGCTGTTGATCTGGTGCCACCTACTTAGTCCTCGGGGATGAAAGAGGCACACAGTAGGTGCTTAATGACAGCTGCTGTTTGCTATTTGGTGAAGAAGGCCCTCATTCACAGTGGTTAGCTCAGATGAACATCCCCCGGCATAATGGAGGCAGGCAGGGGAGGTGGTCTACTCCCCATTCTTGGGTGAGAAACTGAGGCTTAGAGTCTGTTTGCCACGGGGCCAAGGTCAAACCACCAGCAGGAAGATGAACCAAGAATTGAACCGCCACTTCCAAGTCCCCAGGGGTGCGCGGCGCCTTGCCTGATAACTCCAAACTTGGCTGATTAATAAGTAATACTGGCTCATCTGTCTCCCTGAACCCTGCTGCAGCGCCTTTGTAATTATCTGTCTGGGGGTGCAATGAGCTCCCAGGACAAATCCCTGTGACTGGTGAGAAGAACTGTCTGACCATACAGGCTGAACCCAGGGGTCCCTGCGGCCCACCTGCCCTTCTTTCACCCCCCTCTCCCCCATGCATCTCTTCCCCTCCTCTGTACTTGCTTCTCTCTGCTTCTTTTTCTTGTTCTGTCTCTGATCCTCAGAAAGGAGCCTGTGGTTGGCGCTTCGTTTCCTCCCTGTCCTGCTGAAAGTGTCTCCCTGGAGTGGGGAAGCTGTGGTGAGGGATGCACACAGCTTGCATGGGGAGGGGGGCTTCCTGGTGTAGGGTCTCTTGCCTGCACGGCCCCATGCACCCAGGCTGTATCCTTCAGGACAGTTTGAAGTGATCGGATCAGCGAGTAAATAGCTTGGTGTACAAGCGTGAGGACCTGAGTTCAGATCCCCAGCACCCACATAAAATGTCTGTAACCATATCACGTGAAGAGAGGAGAAAAGAGGCTCACAGCTTGCTTCCCAGCTTCACCTCCACTGCTGTGTTAAAACACTCTGACCAAAGTGATTTGGAAGGGGAGAGGCTGAATAGATGGGGACCCGCTGAGCCATATCCCCAGCTCCCCTTACCCTCAAGAAGCTGGAAAGGCAAGGCACCTCCAGTCCTCCGGGGAAGTGCAGCCCAGTGGGTATCTTCACGGAAAGACCCCTGACCCCGAACTGCAAGCTCTCACAGCTATGGCGGTTTTTTTTTTTAAACCACTAATCACGTGATCTTTTCTCACAGCAGACACAAGCAACCAATACAGCGATAGTACTGGAGGCCTGACCTGGTCCCAGGAGTTAACATTGAGCGCCCTCTTGATTGAAGGGCACGCTGATCCGTTCACTTCAAACTGTCCTGAAGGATACAGCCTTGGTGCCTGGGGATGTGCAGGCAAGAGACCCTACACCAAGAAGCCCTCCCCCCAGTTGTGTGGACCCTCCATCTCCCACAAAGGCAGAGAGTGATAGAGCAAGTCACCAACACTGTCCTTTGGCCTCTGGAGCAGAGGAGCTGAAACATACATGTACATATATACTACACATACATTTACACGTTTAGCATGAACCTAGAGTCACCAGAAGAGTTTCCGCTGAGTAATTGTTGTTATCGGATTGGCCTGTGGGGCATTTTCTTGATTGTTAATTGCTGTAGGAGGGGCCAGCCCTCTGTGGGTGGCATCATTCTCTGGGCAGGTGGGCTTGGGTTGTCTAAGGAAACTAGCTGAGATGGCCTGCAACTGAGTTGCCTAGCAGCATTCCCAAAGTCTCCGCACCAGTTCCTGCCCTGACTTCCCTCAATGACGGATTGACTGTAAGTTGGAACCAGTCCATTTCTTCTAAGTTGCCATCTTTTTAAAAAAGCATTTATTTTTATGCATGTATGTTAAGTGTCTGCATGTATGTCTGTGTACCATATGTGTGCCCGGTGCCAGAATAGGCAGTGGATGCTTTGAAGCTGGGGTTGCAGACAGTTGTGAGCTTGCATGTGGGTGCTGGGAGTCAAACCCTGGTCCTTTGCCAGAGTAGTGAGTGCTCTTAACTGCTGAGCTGGCTCTCTAGCCTCTTCCCCTTCAAACTGCTTTTGGTCAGAGTGTTTTATCACAGCAGTAGGGATAAAACTGGAAAGCACTTGCACATGCTTGCTTGCGGGCGTGGACATGCAACCCCCACCCCCACACACCAGTATGGAGCCCAGGAAGAGCCTGGGGTGCTAGAGAGTTCTCTTGTAGCCATCATGGTCCATCCTGCCAGGGGTGGCTGAGTGTCCTAACCAGCTATGCACCAGAAGAGCAGGACAAGACAGCTGGTGGCTGCACCCAGCCCCTCGGGGTGCTCTTTGCAAGCTCTGGCTTGAATGAAGCCTCAGGGAGCAGCCTCAAGGAATCTGGCAGTGGCTGCCAGAGCTTCTAGCAGCTGCTGGCTCTGAATGGCTTCTCAGCACACTTGGGGCAGAAGAGCAGGTTGGATACTGAAACAGGGAGCTGGGAAGGTGGGTGAGTCCCCCGAGAAGGTGATGCATATTCCTAGAGGGCAGACACCTAGGAGGGTGCATTGCTGATGCTTAACCATGTTACTTTTAAAATTCTATGACAGAACCCTGTTTCAGGGAAGCTTGGGCAGGAGACCAGCATATAGAAGCAGCTAGAAACATCTAGTTAAAACCAGGCTCTTCAGGGTATGTGTGTGAGGTTATCAGTCCAGGCCTCCTTTACCTTTGCCTGGGAGGTTTAGAGGTCCTGACAAGAGAGAGGGTGATAAAGACACAGATGTCGACAGACAGATGTCCTCTCTCGTCAGCTGCTCCCTGACTGTGTAAGTTTGGGGTTTCATCTCTTCCCCCGTCCCCGGTTTCTCATCTGTAGCTGAACAGCTTAAACCACCTCATGTCATTATGAAGACACAAGACAGTAACTGTGGCTGGATTGGACACACAGTAGGTGTCTTGGCATTTGTATTAGCTGGTTTTGTTTCCTCCCAAAGACAGCGCTGACTCTGAGACGGGTCCTCGCAGGATTCAGGCCTCATGGCCAATGAAGCCATACTGGGGTAGAATTCAGGATCTAGGATCTAAGGCTCCTGGAAAATATTTGGGTTCTGCTGCATCATCTTTTGTCATTCTGTAAGTTTCTTGAGTGGCTGTTGAAATGTTTGTTTAGAGCTTGCTCTGTGCTGGGCTTGTCTAGGATGAGAACACAGGCTCTGGCATCTAAAGTCTTGCAGTTATACCTTCCATTCTGCTCGCAAGGTCTTTGACTAAAGAGATTTTCTCACCTCCTGGGTCCTCAGTTTCTCCATCTGTGAAGTGAGAGGAACGGATTTATTCCATGTTTAGAAAAATACTCAGTGAGGTCTTGCCCCCAAATTGAAGGGTACCCACAGGACAGATGTCTCATTGGGCATGCTTTGGGAACACACCCTGAGTCTGATTCCTGTGATTGTCACTGTTTAGCCTTGGGCCAGGAGTTGAATTTGTTTATATAATGAGAATGACAGCAGCCTGGGGGAGGGGTGGCACAGAAGACCCCAGAAGTCACATGATGAGCTCCTGGAACATAGCAGGTTCCTTCTTTCTATTCTTTTCTTTTCTTTTCTTTTTTTGAGACAGGGTTTCTCTGTGTAGTCTTAACTCTCCTGGAACTCACTCTGTAGACCAGGCTGACCCCCCAAACTCAGAGATCTGCCGGCTTCTGCCTCCCACGTGCTGGGATTAAAGGTGTACACCACCTTTAATAGCAAGCCATAGCAAGTTCTTAATAGTGGACATGACCATAACAATCACAATCAATGTAATCATTACCACCACCACTGTCACTGCCACCACTGTTAACACCATGAGTACCACCATCACTACTGTAATCATTGTCAACATTACCATTATAATCAGCACCATCACAACATTACCATTATCATCAGCACCATCACAGTTATCTTCATCACCATGGTGACCACCATCACTGTCAATGCACTGCTGTCATCACCCAGATCACCGCCACTGTCATCAACACCACCATAATGATCGTCTACAGAGCCGAGCTAGCTCCACATGGTTCCCTCAGATCCCAACAGTCTGGATCCTACTTCTCAAAGGGAGAATTTAGTGGCAAACGTAGTGACTCACCCTGGGCCATTGATGGGAAACTACATGAGTCTCCAATGGAGAGAAGGACTTCTCTTGCTTTGCTGGGAGGTTCTAAGTGACTCTTGGCTTGTCTGAGTTCTCCCGTTCCTTCTCCAGCACGAGCACTTTCTCACAGTTGGCAGGAATAGAACCCTTGGGAGCTGGGATGCTGGTGCCATGGGAACTCATTCCCATTGTATATACTCCCCCCAGTGATTTATTTCCTGTGTGTAGTGACTTTACCTCAGAAAGCCAGTCTGGTTTGGGGAGTTGGGTCTTTGGCAGAGGATCATGTCTGCTCTGGAACTCCCAGAATTCTCAGCTGCATCCCACTTAAACCACATGCTGCAGGTTGGCATGTGCCATCCTGGTTGGCTGTCAACTCCTTTATCTCCATCAAAACATTTGAATCATAGGATGGGTTAGAGATTTTAGAATTGTAGCAGCCCCTAGTATGGGCATTCCTACTGCTGTCTTTTTAGCCTCATTCTTCTCATCGTTAGGAAAATGAAGTAGTCATGCCTTCATTTTCCAAACACATTAAGTGATGTTCCCAAGGTTTCACAGGGACTGTTTAACCAAATCACTGTCCCCTTAAAGCACCCTTGCTTTCCTAGCCTTGTTCTTCCGGCTGTCTTCTGAGCCTGAGGTGCAGACTTCAGCAACAACGTGAATGATTTTGGAAGCTACAGGGAGACATTTACACAGAGACCAGTGAAGGCCAGTGGTTGTTGAGGGGAGAGGGGCTGCGAAGTTACAGTTCACTTGGCAATATTAGCGTAAGTGTGCAGTGAGGTGGCCCATATGCAGTCTGACAGACCAGTCCCTGTGCCTCTACCCTGGCCTCCCCCTTTCCCTAGTCATCCAATAACTTCCCATCTTCTGTGTGGGGTTGGCGGCGCCCTTCCCCTCTGCTTGCGTCCTGGTGCTGTCCGTGGTGCTGACTGCCAATCCGGATCCTTCTGGGGCGCCCAGCCTCCCCTCCTGGCCTCCCACCTCTCCTCCTGCAAGCAACGCGGCACAATGCATCGCGGTGGGAGGCAGGCTCGGCTCCCCTACGCGGCGGGGAAGCGGCTGCCCCTCCCTCCGGATCACACCGGGTTTTTGCGGTAGTGGTGACAGCCAGATTGGGCACTGGGAAGCAATTGATTTGTCTACTGCCCGCAGTCCATAGTTGCCTACGCTGCCCTGAGAGGAGGAGAGAAAAAAGAAGAGGAGGGAGAGAGAGAGAGAGAGAGAGAGAGAGAGAGAGAGAGAGAGAGAGAGAGAGAGAGAGAGAGAGAGAGAGAGAGACTTACAAAACCTTCCATCCATGTGGAGTAGTCTGAGCGAATCACTGCCCACCGTCTGCAGACTCCAACTGTACTTAGTTTTCGTCTCTGCTGGGGGTATTTCTTTTTGTCTTGCTTTTGCATGATTTAGGGGCATGTGTGTGTGCTGATGCCTTGATTTTATTTTGGAAAGACCAGGAGAATCAAATGCACAATTTTCTTTCAGGCACGACTGCTGATCTTTCAAGCCAAGTCTCCAGTACTTAACATCTCTCTGCCGGCAGGGAAGGCAAGGAAGTTGGCAAGAATTTGACTCACCCATTCTGCTGCAATCCTCTACTGTCCTGGTGAGTGACATTCTTCCTGGTTGTGCAAATGAACTAGGAGACCTCATTACCCTAACTGAGATGTGTGTGCATGAACTGGAAGAGAGGGTCGTGGGGAAGGTAGGGCTGTTGAGAAATGGCCATAGTTCTCTGCCTGCATTCTGCAGGGTTTTATCAGTATAGACACACTCTAGAGACAAATGAGATCTTAGCTCAGTGCCCAGGGAGGGGGCAAATGTGTGTTTGCTCAGGCAACGTGAGCGAGAGAGTGGCTTCTGCCCATCTTGCCCTCTTTGTAGCAGAAGCTGGGGAAAGTGATCGGCAGCTCCTGAAGTTAACCCTTCATGGCTAGTCAGGTACAGGGGGCCTCTGGGTGCTCTGATTTGGTGGGTGGGCACCTTGGCCCTGGTTGGGAGCGAGTCACCTGAGACTGGAAGGTTAACCCTTGCCTGGGAATCCTGGGCCAGTGCTTGCCTAGGACTGAGCTCAGATGGGGCTGTCTGCCAGGGCCCGCTGAGTAATTGAATTGTGGTGGGTTCTGCAAACTCAGCTGTCCTGAGATGGGAGAGCAGGGATCCATGAAAGCACCACCTTCTATCTTGGCATGAATGACCAAGCAGTCGGCTGCCCGACAAGCTAAGGGTGCTTTTACAGGTGGTGTCACCTGTAAGAGACTGGAAGGAGGTTGTGTGTGGCTGTGGCACAGGGACCCTGTCACTGAGTCCATCTCACCATTGAGAAGGAGGACAGGAATTCCATTCCTAGGCCCCCAGTTCCAGGACTAGCTGAACCTCACCCCACACCAGTTTCTTTCTCTGACATCCCAATGGGGCAACCCACACTAGCCTTTAGCTAGTGGGAAGCAGAGGCCTCTCACCACTCAATCCCAAAGCTCGTCTTCAATTTTAAAATTAAAATTAAAGTAATCTGTGATATATGGGTAGAGATTCCACTTTGCTGTCTGCCTTAATTCTTCTGCCCCCCCCTTTTTTTTTTGAAAAGGAAAGTCTTTATTTTTAGCACTGTGATCTACTCAGAGGCTACTTCAGTCTATTCACTGGAATTGCTTCAGGAAGTTGGTCTTAGGAGGTAGAAAGAAGACAAGGCTAGCCCCAGGGACTGGCAAGTTGGAAATGTCATGAGGGTCACCCAGCCTCAGGTCCTAGAGGGATCAAAGAGCTCAGGGTCAGGACACAGAAGAGCATAGGTGGCCTGGTGGTTAGTGCCAAGGTCCTGAGTCCTGGCTTCCCATCTGGGTGACCTTGAGGAAACTGCCTCCCCAGGAGGTTGTAAGTATGAATAAAAAGTGAAGAAACTGCAGGCTTGCCCATGGATGATATTTTAAATACTGGACCTTCACATTCTTTGGTCAGATGGACTGTGGCTGGACATTGGAGAACGCACCACGGAGGCCCACTGATGTATTGAGGGTGAACCGTTCAACTGCTGGGCTGTGGGGAGGCTGCAGGGCTTGGAGGATTATCAAGGGAGACCCCAAGGGCCCCAGGAAAGTGTCACAGCTACCATGGAACACTCCCCTAGTCGGCTTCTAGTTCCCAACCCTGCAGTGCGGGACAGCCCCTTGGAACAGTCCAGGCCTGGGATGGCCAGACAGCTTCCCAGCCATCTCCCTGCCCCCTCACCTCCCTGGGGGTGGCCGAGAGCCAGGAGCCTGCCTTCTCCTGTCACACCAGAAGTGGTGCATTGGGGTGCACCAGTGAGAGAAACAGGCAGAACCTTCCGGAAAGATTCTTGGAGTCTCAGGGCTTCTCTTCCCCTTCTGGGCCTCAGTTTCCCCAGCTGTGCAATGAGTCAGCTGCTCTGGGTGACTAAGGCTTCATTCAGATCCCCTGATCTTCATGACAGCTGCTGCTGCTGCTGCTGAAGCAGAGGGTGGCCATACTTTTAGGGAGAACTAGTAGATACTAATCTCAACTTTCAGAGGGGCTCAGAGAGGGCAACACCTTGTCCTTAAATCACATAGCAAGTCATGGCCTTGCCTTGCTGGAATCTACCTTCATGGGAGAGCAATGCATCCTCTTACCCCTATGTCCTAGCAGCCCCCACTTCCCATCCCTACCCTGGTGTATGGGAGAGACACCATCATCAGTCCTCCAAACCTGTACTGGTTTGGGAAACTGAGCCCTGGAGGCAGATATGTATAGCTATTGTAGAAGGGGCTTCCACGGGTCCACCAGGGTGGAGGAGTGTAGGTCCCAGCTGCTCCTGCTGCCCTGTTCACTTAGCCACTGTGTCTGTGTTCGGGGTGGGTGGTAGTGGCTTGTAGGACGTGGGATATGTAGGCTATGAGAGTCTTTATTAACCCTTTCCTTTTCTGTATTGCTCACAGACAGAGGCTTTCTGTCACCCTCCCCCCATCCCCCCAGCCAACATATGGTTCTGTCTTTTTCTTGCAAGGGCCTGGTAGCAGGGTCCTGTAAGCAGACAAGCTGGAGTTTTGAGGTAGTGGGGTTTATTTCTGTTAAAAGCTGTGGCTTAACTTGGATAAAAATAAACCCAGGACCCAGGAGTGGTGGGCTGGAGTCGAAGCATCTAAATTCTTCTGCCGCCACCCAGGATGGGAGAGGCTCGTGTGTTCGGAGGAGGAGACGGTGCAGATACCGCCATCATCCCTGCTGCCTGTCTGCTCACCAGTCTGCCTGCCAGTCTGGGAACTGCAGTGTGGGTGCTGGGGCTGTGTGACTTCAGGCAGGCCCTTAACCTCTCTGAGCCTCAGTTTTCTCTGTAGGTGGTTAAGGTAAAGCAGTATTGTGGTTAAGACCACAGGCTCTGGCGATGGATCCCCTGAGCTGAGATCTTGGTTTTGGCACTTGCTGTGGGTACAGTTGCATGTCCCTAGGCCTCACTTACCCCATCTGAAGAATGGGGGTGGTGTCGGTATTAAGGACAGTTAAGAGTTAATGAATGCCAGGTGCTTAGTTCTGAGGCTGACAAGGAATAAACATGGTGGGAAATAACCCTGGCTGGGGGGCGGGGGGTTGGGGGAACTGAGGGGGGATGTGTTAAAAGCAACGTTGCTCACACTGAGGCAAGCCTGGGTAAAGGGGAGCCTAGAAGGACCCCTGGGTCCAGGACACAGCTGTGAGACCCAGAAGGGAGCAAGACAGACTTGCTGGGGGATCTGAGGCCTCAGTTTCCCCATCTGTAAAGTGGACGCAATGACCTTCCACCAGGCTTGAGACATTCCAAGCAAGTCCCAGGTCATTGTTCAGGGTGTCCATAGGGAGGGTTAGAGAAAATCTGCTCCTACAAGGTTTATGTTTCCCATAGCTCCAGGTCCCCTGGAGATTTTGCCGAGTCATCCCATTTTATAAGCTCAAGGTGTGGACTTTTGTTTTTCTTCCACCTAGGAGTCCTTCCGTCGTCTGGTGTTTCTTCCTCAAGGGCTTAAGATGCTACATGGTAGAGCCCTTAAGGGGGGCTATGCTGTCAAGATGAACCCAGCAGGGTCTCATTATCATCTGACTGAATGCAGCTGATGGGTGAGATGTTAATTGATTGACTAATGGATGGGTCAGTCTGAGAGCTGTATGTATGCATGTATGCAGTACATGTATATCAGAGGCATGTATGCAGTAGGCGATCCAGAGGCATGTATGCAGTAGGCAATCCACTAGTGTTCACTGATTGTGATGAGTCATTGACAGGGCTGTTGGGATTTTGCTCTCACCTCAGATCTGTTGCAGGCAGCTCCCTCTTTTGTCTGAAACTCACTGCTGTGGATTCCCTTGCTGAGTCCCCATGGTGTACCCAGACCCAGGCTGAATTCTGGGACAAGGTCTCATTTCCTTTGGGAAATATGTGCTTTTGGGCTGGGGGAGGTCACAGAAGGGGTCTCTGGACACCTTGAAGCACAGTGCGCATGGATGGATGAAGTTCTGTGCAGAAGTTTAACTCCTTGTCCTAAAGCAGTGACTGATGTCGGAGGCTTCTGGGGTGGGGTGGGCGGAGGGTCGGTGCAGCTGTGGTTGTCAACTACACTACAGTAACGAGGTCTATGCCTTCCTACCTGTGAGGCAGGCTTGGGTTTTGCAGCGGAGAAGGACTTGGTATCAATCAGATCTACAGGGATAGCAGAGGCAGCAGAGGACTGAGAAAGGTCAAAGGTGCTGTCTGGCCGGCTGGGCAGGGTGGCAGGTACCAGCCTTCCCTCGCTTGCACCTGGGAGGCCGAGGACCTGGATTAATGGCTGGTTTGCTATGTGATCCACAAAATCCCCTAGTAACTTGTTATCAGGCATCTTTTGATTCCCAAACTCTTGAGTGTGGGCTCTTGCACGTTCACAGTGCTCAGAGCTCTAAGTGAAGGCATTTGTAAGACTACAGAGTCCTTGTGTAGATGACACTCAGACAGTTCTAGTGTGTAGAGAGACTTGAGCCTGAGGCCAGGCCTCTGCACTGAAGAGGCTGCACAGAACTCAAATCTGGACCCGGTTCCCACATACACTCTGATTTCTGTCCCCATTCCTGCGAACCTTGGGGGACTCTGGGTTCTAACATGGCACCAGACCATGGTCTGTGATGTCACCAGTTTCCTTGAGGCTGTTGTCCTGCTGTCGTTAGCTTTAATGATATAATGCAGTCTGGACTCTCATTGCACTGGAGCTGTGGCCAGCTCTGCCTCAGTGGGCCGGCCAGAGAGCAGGAGACCATGGTTCAGGAAGCTGGGGCGCAAAGCCCACCATCCACAACTAACCACCAACAGGGGCTCTTCACATGGCATCGAGCCGTGTCTGGTTTGGGAAGAGAGATGGAAAGAGGAATTCTCTTCCGCTTCAGCTCCTGCCTGATGCTTCCAGCTGTCCTGTTCTTTCCTCTTTTCCCTTCACTGCGTCTCCACAGTGACAGGCAGGGACTTGTGAATGAAGCCACTTTCAGCAGCACGCACCTTACATAAGTGGCTTTTCTGTGCCAACCACTGATGGCAAGTGGCAGGCATTTGGGGGCTGCTTGGAGCAGAGATAGCCTGAAGTCAGTTAGGAGGCAATTCAGGCCAACTATCGGAAGCACCTGTGTGGCTGGCCCTGGCCCTGGCCAGCATCTCCACCTCCCCCCTGCCTGCCTGCCCTCCCTGTGCCACTGTGGTATGCTTTGGAGATTCTGCAATTGTGTCTGCTCTGCACCCCATCTTTCCTTCCCTGTAAAACTCCCCTTCACCTTCATAGGTTTTATATTCTCCCCATCTTTCTCCTGCCCCCTCCCTTGTCCCTTCCCTCTAGTCCCCCTCCCCTGACCCACTGTCGGTCTCCAGTGAGCAATGGGTCTGGGGAGGGGGTTAGAGGATGAAGGGATCATGGGGCTCAACCAATCAACTTGCCTGGGGTTGTCTATACTGAAATCAGTGCCCAGACCGGTCAGGGACAAGCCGGCTCAGACCAGTAGGGACAAGCCGGACATCTTATCTCCAAGCCACCTGTGTCTGGAGCTCACGGAGGCTTTCCAGAGTCTGAGCTCAGTGAGTCGCCCTCCTACTAAGGGACCCATGGACTTCTGAAGCCCTGCCCAGCTTTGCAATCCTGCTGCCTAGGCAATCAGAGCACAGTGGCCCATCTAGGGCGTGAGCTGACTTCCCCACCATCCAGGCACTCATCCAGTCACCAGGGGCAACAAGGGTATGATTGCAGATTCAGCTCCAGCTACTGTGTCAGATTCCCCTGCGGGACTCTCAGTTTGAGGATCTGTGAGGCTGGGATGGGGCTCACAGACCCACGTGTCTGATGTGTTCCCACATGGTACTGAGGTGGCTGATGCAGGATCCACATGTAGAGGGTCACTGTCATTTATGGAGTTGCCTCTGTTCCACACCCCCAAGTATGAGTGGTGTCTACCCTGGGCTAAGACCCTTCTTAGGTACTAGGGACCCCAGCAGTGGGTGAAGTGCAGTATTTGCCCCCTAATGCCCCAGTAGCAGGTCTTTTGTGAAGCAGTGAAAACAAAAGAAGGAGTTGCATATAAAGGATCCAGATAGATCCAGCTCAGTGCTGGGGAGGAGATGGATGGGAGGGGCCAGAGGTGGCAGGAGGACTGCTTTTGAACAGGGAGGGAGTCCTGTACACAACCCTAGGGAAGAGTGACAGGGAAATGGCTGCTTTGCTGGGCATGGGGATGACTTTAGGCAGGGGAGACCATGACCCCCACTCATGACACTAGCAGTGATTGCTGCTCTGGTGTCTCAGTGGAGGCAGACAGTGAGAAGTGAGGTAGAAGCGGGGGGGACAGAGCAGAGCCAAGCTGGGGCTGGGCCAGGTGGAGGCACTGGAGCAGGTGGTGTGGCCTGAGTAAGCCGTGCAGCTGTGTGGACAGGAGGCGCTCAGGGCCTGTTCCAGGGACAGGGACTGTCCTTGGCAGATACCCAGTGCCTGTGATCTTGGGGGCCCTGACTCTGGTGGAGAGGGATCTTGTTGTGTACAGGGACTAGTGGGGTGTAGCAAGACCAGCAGAAAGTGCTGAGTGAGAGTCTGTCTGGGGGTGGCAGGTGCCATTGCATGCACCCCAAGGAATGGTCCCCTTTCTACAGAAGATGCAGTGACTGGGAGCAGCCATGCTCATCAGTCACCAGATGCAGGACAGGACACCTCAACAGGGGCAGTGAGGCTCCTGGAGGTGGTTGCCTGAAGCCCTGGGAGGCTTGGTGTGTCCCTTCAAGCCACCTTCTCAAAAGTCTGGAGGTGAGGACTCATGGCATAGACCTGGGGACCCCTCAGTTTAGTCTGGGTCTGCTTGTGGCTCCCAGAGTCAGCTTGTGGCTCCCAGAGTCAGCTAGACCAATTCTCAAGGGAACTAACAACTATGGTCAAAAGCAAGACCAGGGGCCAACCAGGAGGCTGAGACAGATCGGCAGGTCCTGTCTTTAACTTGCCTGTCTGAGGGGACCATTGCTGTTTCCTTCTACCCGACTGTATGGTGTGTGTGTGTGTGTGTGTGTGTGTGTGTGTGTGTTAATCAAGGTTCTCTAGAGGAATAGAACTGATGTAGGATGTATACACACACACACACACACACAGAGAATTTATTAGAACGACCTATAAGCTGTGGTCCAATTAGTGCAACAATGGCTGTCTACCCACAGGACAACCAAGAATCCTGTAGTTGTTCAGCCCATGAGGCTGGATGCAGCAGCTGGACTTCCGTATACTCTGGACTCCAGAATTCCAAGGAAATAGGTTCTAATGCCAGTGGAGGAGTGGACTTGCCAGAAGAAGTAAGCAGGCAAAGAACCAGCTTCCTTCTTCCACCCCCTTTATGCAGCCACCAGCAGAAGGCGTGGCCCCGATTAATGGGGTCTCTTCCTTTCTCAAAGATCTGGATTAGAAGTGGTTCTTCCTGCTTCAGATGATTTACTTAAGAAAAAAAGCCCCCCACAGGTGTGCCCAGTCATTTGGGTTTTAGTTAATTCCAGATGTAGTCAAGTTGACCACCAAGAGTAGCCATCACAGCGACCATCCGTCCATCCGCTGAGGACGTCTGAGCTTTGTCTTAGTCCTGGGCTAATATCTGTCTGGGAGAGTGGCCGGGGAAGGGCGTGAGTGGGAATTCACTTCCGGTAACTCTGCCGGTCTTGTCCACCACGGAAGATGCCGAGGCTTTGGAGATTAGCAGGATTTTGTTGTATTTTTGAGACAGGGTCTCGTGTAGTCTAGTCAGGCCTTAAACTCACTAGGTAGCTGAGGTTGACCTTGAACTCCTGTTCCTTCAGCTTCTCTGTCTCACGGGGCCAGTTTACAGCAGAGTGGTGGGAGGCACAGAAGTCCACTTACTTCTCACCTTCATTTCTAAGACACGCCTTCCACCCGCGTGAACCTCTCTCCCGGTGTTCCATCAATTAGTCTCTTTTATCCCCAGACACCACTTTCCTCGCTCCCTACTCCTTTCCCTTCATAGGCAATGCTGTTCTGTGCTGTTAGTAGTTGCCCTTCGGATGACAGGTAGACGTTTTGAATACGCCTTTAAACTTATGTAACCAACAGGCAGCCTGCGGTTTCTCGCTTTCCATACTCGTCTCTGCTACTTTATTGCTGGGCTCCAAGGTGTGAAGTGCCCAGTTTCTTATGTTTTATCTATGTGTGCATGTGTGTGTGCTCACACATGTGCAGTGCTAAAGATTGCGCCCTGAGCCTCATATGCACCATGCAAGTGTCCTACTCCCCATTCCTCACGAGTCCATAGTGTTCCCGAGAGTTCTTCACACTGCCTGCACTTCCTTCAGGACACGGAGCTCACTGGTTTGAGTTTAGTTATTTTTCTTAACAAACGCCGGGTACCAACTTGTGATTCTACAGGCCCAGGGCATGTAGAAGAGGCAGAAGATTGCCTGGGGTCTGAGGTCTGAAACTGGGTTGGGTTTCTCTCTCTCTCTCTCTCTCTGAAACAAAGTTTCTCTCTGTAGCTCTGGCTGTCCCAGAGATCCACCTATGCCCCCACTGGTGGCTGGAGCTGATTTTGAACCCCAGCTCTGCTACCCAATGACTGTGTGATTTTGGTGAAGTGAGTTTCTCTGAGCCTCAATTTCTTCTTCTGCAGCATGAGATAAAGACGATAATATTCATTTGATAAAGTTGACCCTGAGGGAAGAGGATGTGTAACATGCTCTGGGTGATGAAGCCTTTGTAGAGGGCGGTCTTGGGAGCAGACAAACAGATGGTGATCGTCTGTGTTAGCTACTTTCCCATTGCGGCATTAAAATACCCAAGACGATAAGCTTAGAGAGAAGTGTGCTGTAGCTCACAGTTCTGGAGCTCTCAACCGCTGGCCGGCCTCCTTGCTTTTGGTCACAACCTGATCAGAGCTCAGTTGAGCAAGCTGATTTACGTCTGGGAAACAAAGAGAGAAAGAGGCAAGAGTCCCCAAATCCAACTACCAAGGCAGGCTGGGGCTTCAGTGGCAGGTCGGTCACCAACATCTCAGGGGCCCTAAGAGCATCTCATTACCTCTTACCCCCCTATAAAGAGCAGGGAGCTGAGAGCCAGCTTTCCTGGGTCAACCACCCACTGGTCCCGGGAGGGGACACCTCCCACAGCTGAAGCTTTGGGGTTGACAGAAAATTACCCAGGAATCCATGGTGTTCTGGGATCTCTCCCCAGCCAGGGCCTTCTCCTTAGCTGCTCTTAGTTCTAGGAGGAACCTTGGACCACAGGTGTACAGTTGTCATTGTGCAAACGATACAGAGGCAACTATGCTCAGGGATTCTCAGTCTCCAGAGTTCTACTGTGAAGGAGCAGTGAGTTTAGACCCTCAAACCAGACTCTTGCTGACACCCAACATAAACCTTGAATTCTCATAGTCAGGAAGTGGACGCCCTTGAGCCCTCCTGTGCTCCCTGCCATGGGCTGTTCCCCAGTTCTTCTGACTTACTGGAGTTCTGAGCATAAGGGAACTGCAGAAGTATCTTTGTAGTAAGAGTTCTTAGGCTGTAGCTCCATGCCGTCCTGGGCAGAGGTGAAGCAAGATGTCATTGCAATTAGACCATCTGACCAGTAGGGGCAGTGTCACCAGTGATCAGAGGCACCCTGCTGTTTTGTCACTGGCATACCAGTGAGTCTGCCAGGGATCCTACTTCTCCACCTGTGACATGGATCAGAGACCTGGCCTTGTAGCCTCAGTTTACCCCCTGTACTATGGGAATCAGTATAGCATCTTCCCAGCATACCCTAGAGAGAGTCTAGGAACAGTGGTCAGTATGTGACACACTCTATAGGTTAGCTGATGGCAGAGAAATTTCTAGTTCTATAAAGATTGCTTTGGGATCTGAGGGCAGAGGAGGAGGAATGGACATCACACAGGGGGGGTCGATTGTCTGTGCTCACAGGTAGGTAAGAACTAGAGAGGGCTCAGCCTTCAAGGAGAGCAGCATCTAAACGCCAAAGCATGGCAGGTGCACCAGGCCATTGGCACACACGTCAGGCTGGAAGAAGTTGGCAGGCACTTGGTGGCCTCGGGATCTTTCCTGACGGGCTCTCAGGTGGGCTCTGACTCCCAGTAGAGTTCAAGCAGGCGACACAGCTGCTCCATGCCATTGAGCACAAGGTCCCCCAAGCAGCTTGCTCTCTCCAGAGAGTCTGAAGCTGAACCTCCTTCCCACTCCTAGGCCTTGTCTCCTGCACGCACCATCAGCAGAAACCTGGGAAGCTTTGCTGGTGATGGTATACCACAAAGCACCACATGGCCTGGGTTCAAATCTGCTTTGATCAAAACCAGCTTCTGCTGTTCTCACCTTGACAATTGCCCAAGCTCCCTGTGCCTCAGTTTCTCCCACTGTAGAATGAGGATCCAGTTCATAAAAGTGGACTTCAGAAGTTCCTATAAACAAACAAACAAACAAACAACCAATAGGTCTCTATGAGAAGGACTCTCAAGACACTTCCGTCATCACCATCATCACCATCATCACCACATCACCATCATCACCATATCATCATTACCATCATCATCACCATCACTACCACATCACCATCATTACCATTATCATCACCACATTACAGTACCATCATCATCACCATCACCATCATCACCATCATTACTATCATCACCATCATCATCACCATCATCACCATCATCACCACATCATCATCACCATCATTACCATTATCATCACCACATTACAGTACCATCATCATCACCATCACCATCATCACCATCATTACTATCATCACCACCATCATCACCATCATCACCATCATCACCACATCCCCAGCATCATCATCACTGTCATCACCACATCACCAGCACCATTATTACCAGCATCACCATCATTACCATTATTACCACATCATCATCATCACCACCATCACCACCAACACCACCAACACCATCACCGTCATCTTCATCACATCACTGATATTTCTTAACAGTCATCACAGATACTCAGATCTTTGAGTCCCCCTCATTTAAGAACCTGCTGGAAGTTCTCTTGTACTGATGGTTTTCCAAACTTGGATCAGCCTGTGATTTTTCTGCTGGTCTCAGAAAAGTGAGGCAGATAGGTGCTTACAGATGGGTGTGATGCTGCCGGCTCCATTTCCTCTATCCTGCCACTATCATTTTTTCTTCAATATTAAAATGTAGCTATAAAAATGAAACTGTGCCTGTAGTTGATCACAACTTCTTTTGCAATGCTATTTTTAAGTGTTCTTTGAAAGTAAAACTGGCAACAGTGACAGACAATGGAGGAGCTGAACTCCTCTGAGAAATCCAGTATCCAGGCCCCCCTCCTGCCACCCCATACCTCGCTACCCCCCCCCCACCTCACTGGTTATAGGATCAGTGTGTGAAGGAACCCCTCCCATTCTGGGCAGGACCTCAAGGACCTTCCTTCTGATCTCAGCTTTCCAGAGGTGCTGGGAAGCTGCGTGTTAGTTTCCCGAGTGTTCCGGTTGCAGCGGTTATGGGGCATTCTGGGAGCAGAGCTGAACTTCCTAGCTGGCATGCCTCCTGACACAGAGAGGCTCAAATGGCTCTGAAGAATGAGAGCCAGTACCCGACAAGTGGCCTTGTACATGGCTGGCCAATCCTGATAAGCTGGCTTGGTCTTTTCGTCTCCCTTTGTGTGTGTTCATACATGTGCAGTTACACAAGTGTGTATATGCACTTGTATGTGGAGATCAGAGGTCAACCTTGGGTGTCACCTCAGAAAAACCTCCTGCCACCTTTGTGGCAGGGTTTCTCATTGGCTTGGGACTTACCTATTGGGCTAGCCTGGTAGCTAGTGAGCCCCCAGGATGTGTCTGTCTCTACTCCCCAGCACTGGGCTACAAGGGTGAGTAATCATGGCTCCTCATATTTCTATGTGGGCTCCAGGGGATCAAACTCTGGTCCTTGTGCCTGCCTTGTCAATCATGAAGCCTCTCTGTTCACCTCCGTTTCCTCTTCCAGGAAATGGGGATGAGAGCACGGGCCTCACTGTCTTGTCGTTTCTGTAAGTCTTGGTTTCGAGTGGGCTTTGCCATGGTTCTGCATTCAGCAAACCTTAGGTATTTCTCCCTTGATGAGGATGGCACAGCCTGTGGGCTGGGGCTTCTAGAAATGGAGCTGTTAGCCCTTCCCACCTCCGATCATTCCTACCACCTTCCCAGTGAATCCTTTTCTAACTCCCTTGTTTAAAATGGCATCCTTAGAACTTGGTACCATATGCACACTTTCTAACAATATGTTTTGTCATTGTCTGTTTCTAGAATGGGACCATCTGACTGTGGTATTTCCCTCTGTGCCCCTCACAGGCTGTGTCCCACAGTGCTTAGCATGCAGTAGGTGCCCAATATTTGTTGGCTAAACGGAGCTGGCAATGCCAGTGCAAAGCTTCTGGCTCTTAATTGGAAATCTTTCCCTTTCTTCAGGCTGCTCAAACTCACTTGACAGGTCATTACACTGAACAGAAAAGCTAACGGGAGACAGAAAAATCCCAGCTGAGTCTCCGCAGGCCTGAAGGCTGTGCAGGGGACGTGGGGACACAGGGCAGAGGGTGATGGGAACAAAGTCAAGGAGTTTTCATAAGACTCATTCCTTGGCCAGGTTGTTAGAAGCTAGTAAGTCACACTGAGCCTTTGTAATAGCCACATCCTCCCCACCACCCCCTGCAGTTGATGGGTGGCAGATCTATTCCGGTTTTCAGGAGAGCTGCATTGTGTGAGGATGGGGCCTGTGTGAGAGCAGGCAGCCAGTGCACAGAGATAATCCCACAAGTGGTGGATTATTTTGAAAAGGAGAGAAACCAAAGAAGGAGGATTAAAAAAACCAAACAAACACCCTGCCTTTCCACAGAGAGTCTGTTTCTCAGCCTGGATTGTATACTCCCAAGCCTCTCTAGATTCTTTCTCTAATTAGGGATTGTTTATGTTGGGGGTCTGGGGTCAGTGGCTCAGGCTGGCCTCGAACTAGCTGTGTAACCCAGGATAACCTTGAGGCCTGCTTTTACCTCCTGAGTGCTGGGATTGGGGGCATGTGCCACTGTGCCCTGTCTATGCAGGGCTGGGGGGTGCTTACATGCTAAATGAGCCCTCTGTCAACTGAGCTACACCCCCAGACAGAGCTCACAATGCTGTTCATCATAATTTTCTTAATTGCCACACAAACATGAGAGATTTGGGGGGAATGGCCTTGACAGTTTAAAGGTCACCGGGCGATTTTAGTGCATAGCTAGACTATGATCATTCTCTTTACCACCTATGTGGCTTTTGGGGGTCCCTCACCTTTGGGACCCATAAAGCAGACCCCAAATCTCTCATGTTTGTGTGGCAATTAAGAAAATTATAACAAACACCATTGTGAGCTCCGCCTGGTGTCCAGGTAGCAATGGGGAAGTGGATGAAGCTTTCTTGAAGTGGACAGTAGTTTTTGGGTATCCCTGGTTATTTCTTGACACCTTCCTAAGGTACCGGTTCACATCCTTTTGGGGAGCTAGGACCACAAGGATGTTCTCAGGAGAACCCTCTGGGTACCCGAGTGTGCTGATGACCATCCTGGGAGGGGAAAGGCTGATGGCAGCTGGTGACGGCAGAAGAGGAGATGGGTATCCGTTGAATCCTTGCAGGCTGAGCTTGGCTTTGGGACTCCACACTAGTGCTATTCTCAGAGGTGAGCAGGCAGGGAGTGAGTGGGTCTCATGGGGCTGGCACATCCCTTGCTAGGTGCTCTGCACCCCTTACTTCACCCCATCCTAGCTTCAGTGCAAGGAAGCTGTTCATTTATAATCCCCATTTTTTTTTCCAGACAAGGAAAATGAGGCACAAAGGGGCTTGAGAGCCTGCTCTAGGTCCCAGGCTAGCAAGAGACTGAGCTGAGACTAGCCCTGCTATGGCATCTTGCGGTAGATACTTCATGCCAAACAAGCACCTGGTCCACTCTCTCTGGGCTTCCCAGGACAGGCAGTTACTGAGAACCGCTGTGGATGGCACAGGAAGCACAGGAAAGGCAACCTGCAGGAGCACCCATCCTGAGCCCCTGCTGTTTGTTCCTCCTAGATTCTGGGGTGCCCCGCCTCCTCCTGCTGCTTTCAAGAAGAGCTCAGTTTGGTGTGCTCTCCCAGGAGAGCCAGAACCAACCAAGTGAGGAAGGAAGACTTGCCTGGGGCCACTTGCATTTTCCTGTCTTGTTTCTTATGGCAGTGCAGTCACATGAGACCAGAGCAGAGCTCAGGAAGAGCCCTGTGAGCTTAAGTGACTCCCGAGTTCTCATTATTAAGGAACAGACGCAGTTAGCATCGAAGGGATTCACTCTTCGCTGTCCTCAGCTCTAAAAGATGGAGGCCTCCATGCCTTCCCACCTGAGTAACGTTCTGTCCTAGAAACTGAGCCAGCAGCTTAGGCTGGGGTGAGCCTTTTGCAGCTTCCTGCAAGGTTTTCACTTCTGAGCCTCTCTGCAGACACCAGAAGATGGAAGACACTTAGAAACCCACTGCAGCCCAGCTCCACTGTTATCTCATCAGGCCCCAGGGCATCTGCTAGCTGGTGGGTCTCCAAGCCTACAGGTTCACTGGCAAGCTTCCCTCTTCCTGCCTCCACAGGGGTGAAGTCAACCTGCATCTTCAGGTTCCTGTAGGACAAAGCTTCTCAACCTGTGTGTAGAAACCCTTTAGGGGCCGAACGACTCTTTCCCAGGGGTCACATATAAGATATCCTGCATGTCAGATATTTACATTATATTCATAAAAGTCGTAAAATTACAGCTATTAAGTAGCAACGAAATAATTTTATGGCTGGGGGGTCACCACAACATGGGGAACTGTATTAAAGGGTGCAGGCATTAGGAAGGTTGAGGAACACTGCTGTAAGAGGTGGCAGCCAGGAGACAGTCCCCAGGACAGGACTTCTCTCCCCCTGGCACTTCACCTCTTAAATGGCCTCATTTGGACAATCATGTCATCATGAGCCCATTGCCTCTGCCACACTCAGAAAATAAGACATAAAACAGGCCTGCTCCGCACGTCCCTGTGAGAGGAAGTGTGAGGAGCGCTCGCTGGACGTTCCTGTTATATTTAATATCTTACAGATCAGACTGTGAGATGAATCTGCACAGGGACTCTCACAAGTTGTGATTCCCACTCACTCCCCTTCGTGCGTCCCCCAAAATAAGTTTTAAGAAGTAATTAAGACCAAATAAGTATATCAAATAACATTAATACTCACATTATATCACAATATAATTATATATCATACATGTTTAAATCTCATCATTAAATGTCATTATTGACAAGTACATCTTTATTTATAAATATGTCATAGTCATTTTATTACAATGAACTATATATTTTAAACTTTTTTCCAATTAATTATGCATGCAGACGTCATTCACACACAGCACAGAGACACTCACACCCAGTTACAGTCACACACAGCACAGACAGACACATAGTACCTTACCTGGGACTCGAACCGGCAATCTTGGGCTCTATGGGCAGTGCTCCATTCCTCTCAGCCAGTGCTCCGACCGTTTGAACTATATATTTTAAAACATGTATTTATTTTTATTTTATGCATATGAGTGTTTACCTGCATGCATGTATGTGTACTACATGCATCCGGTGCTTGAAGAGGGCATCAGAGCCTCTGGAACCAGAGGTTATAAATGGTTGTGGGCCATCACGTGGCTGCTGGGAACTGAACCCAGGACTTCCAGAAGAGCAGGCAGTGCTCTTAACTACTGAGCCATCTCTCCATCCCCTCATAATCTTGCTTTACGTATTTCACTTAATATGTATTGCTAAGGAGTTGAACTCATGACCTATAGAACTGTACCTTGTGCCTGAACAAGGTTTATCTAACTCCTATTTTCTACAAAGCATGTCACAGTCCCTTTTCACACAGGGGCTAGTTTGAAAGCAGCAGAAGCCTCAGTAAAAAGCATAGAAACACAGGATTGGGGTGCTAAGTGGACCTTGGATGGGGGCTTTCCTGTAGGATGGGGAGGGTTAGAAACAAGAAGCCAGGTGCAGATTCAAGTGAGGTCAGCTGGGGATGAGCATGTTGGATGTCTCCCTTGATCTGGTCCTTTCTGTGCATGTTGTGTATGAACACAAAAGTACCCTGAGGATTGATATGGGGTTTATGTGTAAATTTTGGCCAGGAGACAAATTTGTAAATAAGGAATTTATAGATGGCTAGTTCTCTCTCTGTGTCTCTGTCTCTCTCTGTCTCTCTCTCTCTGTAAACCAGGACCTCATGAGTGGCTAGCTGAATCCAAGTTTGTTTAGGTAGCATGAAAGGATGTCTATTGGCTGAGAAGATTTGTACCCCCCGTGTGGCGGAGGTGCGTGGATCCTTGAGGCTCAGCAGCAGAAGCATTGGGATGGAGTCACCAGCATCTTTCAGTTTTGCTTTCCTCCTAAGAGTCCAGAAAATGCTGAATTATAGAATTAATTGAGCTTTGAATCAATTACATGTAGTTAGAAGAGGGGTCTATGGTGATTGGTCATCCCAGGGTCTTGTGATGACCCCGGGCTGAACTGTGGAGTCAGCTTCAGCAGCACACCAAGGCTGAACCTTGGAAAGGCGTTTTCCTTAGAAGAAGGCTGAAGTTGGTAGCAGGAGAAAGAGGGGCAAATGTCCACTGTCTGTATTCCCCTGGGACTCCCAGCTTGTGGACGACAGAGGCCGCATTCTGAGGTTGTGGTAACAAAAACCTAGGAGAAAATTAGGAGGCCAGAGAAGGGCATGATGGGACAGGTAAGAGCCAAACTGGGAGTTAAGGAGCTAAGCATAGAGCTAAGGGTATTTCAGGAGGCAAAAACCAAACAAACAAAAAACCCTTGACACCACCCTGTGCAACCCTGGTGGCTGCAGAGAGGGAAGCCAGGCCATTACATTAAAGTGGTTGGACTCTGTCTCTGTTTCTGTCTCTCTCTCTTTCCTTTCCCCTCTTTCCTCTACCATCTCCACTCACCTTTCTCCTCCCCCCCCCCCCAAATGCTCTCTTCTGAAACCTGGGAGAGTGCCCTCCTTGCCACTGTTCAAGATGTTGAATCCAAGTCCAGACCTTAAGCTCATTCCTAAACCTATTCCTCAAGCCCAGGCACTGGATTCCGCCTCGTTTGTTATGTTATATTTTGACACAAGGCCTCACTTTGTTGGCCAGAGCCCACTATGTAGACCAGGCTGGCCTTGAACTAACAACACACAGCACCACACTTGACCTGTGTCTTTTTTCTCTTCTCATGGAAACCATACACTATTAAGGCACATGAATCAGGGTTCCAGCAGAAAACAGATCGTTCCATTGTATAATTTGAGGTGAGTTTTGCAAAGGAACTAAGCTGTAAATGGGTTTAAGGAAAACCAACAAGAGGGGTGACACACCCAGGGCTGGCAATGACAGGGCACTCTTAGTCCCTAGCCAAGAATAGGACAGACATTCCATGACCAGCACCTGCTGCAAA
Source organism: Alexandromys fortis (assembly GCF_014885135.2). Taxonomy (NCBI): domain Eukaryota; kingdom Metazoa; phylum Chordata; class Mammalia; order Rodentia; family Cricetidae; genus Alexandromys; species Alexandromys fortis. The sequence goes on along the minus strand of NW_026067985.1, from coordinate 6,308,808 downwards.
AGAGGCCATTGGACTTGAGCTATGGAGGAAGGGAGCCCAAGCTCCCTGGCAGCCTATCCACCCTTTCCACCATGGTTTCCATTGACCGAACCCAACAACAGCCAGTGGGCACAGGGTCATGTGAGGTCACACATACAGGTCAACTCCTAGGGATGAGAATAGGGAAGCATGGCTAAGAGGAGTGCATGGGCAGACAGAAAGCATGGTGCACTGCTTGTAGCAGTCAGTTATGCCGTGTAACAACTGCCATGAAAGTGTGTAGCTTCTGTGATTTGAATGTGAAATGTCCTACATAGCCTCATGTATTTGAGCACTTGGTCTTCTGTTGGTGATGTTATTTAAGAGGCTTATGGAACCTTCAGGAGGCAGAGCCTTGCTGGCAGAAGTAAGTCATAGGAAGCCAACATTGAAGGTTTATAGCCCACCCCCACTTCCTGCCCACCCTCCTCTTCCTGACCTCAGGCACAATGTGACCAACTGCCTCTGCTCCCACCACCATGCCTTCTCCACCATGGTAGACTATCCCCTCAGACTATAAGGAAAAATAAAGTCCTTCCTCTTTAAGCAAGAAGATTCAGTCTTAAGAAGCTAACCAACATACTGACTGTGCCTGAGGACCACTCATACTGTCTGGAGACTCTAGGATCCAGCTGTAACAAGTTGGTTGGTGTGTCTTCTGGTCTTGGCTGGTCACTTTAATGATATTCTACACTGAAGATTCATAGCTGTGTAGCACAAGATAGTCTCCTGTGTCTGGGGTTGCTTAACTTCTTGGCTGGGGCCTTAGTTCTCCATGTGGTCCCTTGGGTGGGAGTAGGGAAGACTGGATTTCTAACATGATGTAGGGGGCAAGTCCCAGTGGGTGAGTGTGGGTGAGCTTCTGATGGCCACAGTGGGTGAGCAAGTGTGAGCTTCTGATGGCTGCAGTGGGTGAGCAAGTGTGAGCTCCTGTTGGCCACAGTGGGTGAGCGTGGGTGAGCTTCTGATGGCCATAGTGGGTGAGCAAGGGTGAGCTTCTGATGGCCACAGTGGGTGAGCAAGTGTGAGCTTCTGATGGCCGCAGTGGGTGAGCAAGTGTGAGCTCCTGATGGCTGCAGTGGGTGAGTGTGGGTGAGATTCTGATGGCCACAGTAGGTGAGTGTGGGTGAGCTTCTGATGGCCACAGTGGGTGAGCGTGTGTGAGCTTGTTGAAGGAACTGTGGGCTGCGTTCCTGCCACCCAGCTCCTGGCCGCCTGGCTAGCTTATGCCCCAAACACACAAACTGTATTCATATAAACACTGCTTGGCCCATTTCTATTAATGTGTATAGCACCACGAGGTGGTGACTCACCAGGGAGATTCTAACCTACATCCATCTTGGGTTGGAGCTTCATCGCATCTGCCCTGGAGAGGAGAGGCATGATGTCTGCCTCACTTCCTCTTCCTCCCAGCATTCTGTTCTGTTTACTCCACCCACCTATGTTTTAACCTATCAGGCCAAGCAGTTTCTTTATTGATTAACCAATGAAATCAACAGATTGATATATGACACTCCCACATCATGCGCTTCTGATGGCCACAGTGGGTGAGCGTGTGTGAGCTTCTGATGGCCACAGTGGGTGAGCATGGGTGAGCTTCTGATGGCCACACTCACCAACTTCTCGTTGCCTAGTGAGTTACTAGTAAGGCCGGGGTTGTTATGAGGAGAAGTGGCAGATGTAAAAGGCACATTCACTGGGGTCCTTCATCTGGACAGTCAACCCTATTATCCTGTGCAGAGATTCATGGCCTGTACCATGGTGGTTGTCATATACTGTGTGTACTATATACTCTATGTACTATATAATCTATGTCATATACTCTGGCTGTCTCTATCCTTCCTACTGCCAAACTATGATGCCTAACAGGGAGACTCAGGGACACCCCAGCCTCTCCCTCCTCTTGCTCTCCCTCCTCCCAGCCTCTGCTGGTGTCTTCTGTTGGAGCCCAACCAGAAACCAGAACTCAAGAGTGCAGTGGATGCGGTCACTACAGAGGCCTTTGCGCCCTGGCAGGGTGGATGGTGACATCCTGGTGGGCAGACTAGAGCATGCCCGGCAAGCTGCACAGTCATAGGTCCATCTGCCGTGCTGCCTATGTAGATATTTCTTCTTCCTAAGAGCATCAAGTTAATAACTAAATCCAATATTTTTTTTATTGTTTTCTCAATAGAAAATAGTGCTTCAGGGTGAAGGGACTCACAGATCGAGGAGGAGACCCAACACTGACCAAAATGCTCCTTCCAGGAGGGGACCAGGACTGCTGGGGGGTGTAAGGCAGTGGATGCCCTTCTCCATTCAGCATCCTATCCCAAGGCAAAGAAGGTCAGGGGACTTGTGTTCTCCCATAATGCACTATGATTCGGGCTTAGGTGAGCCAGTGGCTGCCCAGTCCTTTCGTAGCAGGACAGGCGTCATTAAGCTAAGTGTCTGATTCTGATGCGCAGTCCCCCCTAATCATGTTTTCCTGTTTGGGTAGATGTTTGTGAGCGCATGCGTAAGTGTGGTAATCAAGCCTGAGCTGTGCCTCAGGAGGGAGGGTGAATCCTGCCTGCCTGAGTAACCTGGACGTGGGCTGCACCGTCGGGGCAGCTGAACACAGCAGCCCACCCTTGTCTGCACATGTTCAGATGTGTAGACTGGGGGCTTGGAGGGACTCCATGACCCAGGAGGGGACAGAATAGAGGCTCTCTTGGTTTCTTCCTGGGATCCTCTGCCCTGCCTTCGTGGGCAGGTGGCCTCAATTCAAATACACAAGCTGTTTGTGTGGGGTGATGGCTGTGTATCTTGGGATAAGTGACTCTACCTGTCTGGGTTTCAGTTTCCCAATCCACTAAATGGATGTTTAAAAAGCAGGACATGGTAGCACATGCTGCTACTTAACATCGGGAGGAGGAGCCAAGCAGTTCCTTGTGCCGGGCATCTTTCCTACTTGCTGAGCTGAAGGCCAGTGAGAAATACTGTCTTAAGGAAATAAGGTGGGACCAGGGAGAGAACTCAGTAAATAAGGTACTTGTCACACAACTGTGTGGATCAGATATCGGGTCCCTGGACACAGGTAAGAGTGGGCAGATCTGTGGCTGCCCATACTCCAGCAATTGAGAGGCAGTTAGGACATTCTCAGGGCAAGCTGGGATGAGATTCTCCAGCATCAGCAAGCTCTGGGTTCAATACGAGATCCCGCCTCAATAATTAGAGTGGTGGGTGATGAAGGCAAGACATCTAGCGTCAGCTCTCGGCCTCCACAGGCACAAGTACCCACCCATGCACACATATGTGCGCACACATGCAAACACACGTGAGTGCAAATGCACACACCATATGCACACACAGGAAAAAGAATAAGATGGATGGTGCTCATGAGACACAACAGTCAGGATCAAATGCTGGCATCTGCACACATGTGCACACACATACACACCACATGCATGTGCGCACACTCGCACGCACACAGAGAGTGGCGAACAGTCCCACTTTCTAGGACCTTTGTAGTAGTGAAATGTGGCATTGCCTGGGACATGTCAGTGTGGTCCCCATCCTGAGGTAAGTCCAGGCAGGATGCACATCAGGCACTAAGCTAATGAACACGGTGTTGTGTTTATCATTATTAGGGGTTCCAGGGTGTGCCAGGTGTGTTAGGGACCCTTGCTTGAACACTGCATGAGAAGGAAGGTTTATCTTGGCTCACAGTTTCGGTCCATCATGACAGAAGCACAGTCCTGGCTGCAGGAGGGTGTGAGGGAGACTGTTCACATCCTGGTGGTCCAGGAAGTAGAGAGTCAAAGACCTGTCCCTGGAGATCTACTTCCTCCAGCCAGGCACCACCTCTGATAGTTGACACAGTCTCCACAAACAGCACTGCCAACTGGGGAACGAATGTCCAGATATGAGCCTGTGAGGGCCATTTCATAGTCAGAACATAATGTGGGTTTGAAGGGGACATCTGCTCTGAATTCCTGATCTGTTGGGACCAGATACAGGGAAGCCTGCTTTCGTAGGCCTATGACCGTCCACACAGAGGACGGGGAAATCTAGTGTATGCTACTACATTTGGGGTTCTTCCTGGAGAGTCTGTGGGTCCTGGCATTTCCTGTGGCCACTGGCAGCTTTCCTCAGGGGAGTAAAGAGCTCCTATCACACAGGGGAGGGCTAGGGACACCCAACCATCAGCCACAGTGATAATCCCTCAGTATTACAATGCTGTCATTGCTACTGTGTGGCTGTTGCTGACCATCCTCCCTTGGTGACCGTCATCTCTGTGTCCTCCTCCAGGGCTCAGGAAGCCGGGGACATGTCATTCTTAAGCCAAAGTAGAACCCCCATCTCTTTAGGAAAACACAGCCGACTTTGGCAGTAATAAATTGATGATGCTTGCACTCCACCAGGGACGACTGGATGCCTGGTCTTGATCTCACGTGTATTATCTCATTTAACTCTCGTGGCTCCATGTTGAGATGGGTCCCACTTTTGTTCCTAGCCTTTATGTGAGGAAATAGGGGCATGCGATGAAAGGAGTGTGTCCAAGGTTGCTCAGAAAAGGCAGACCAGCCTTCAATACTGCATTCTTCCCACCCAGGATCCATATTCACCAAACCTCCCATTGCCCAAGATCCCCATCCCTGTGGCTCTGGGTCTTCGTTCACTCAGTCCCTCCCCTCCCACACCCTGCTCTTCCTTTCTGGGGAGACCTCCCACCCTCAGGCCTCACTCATTGGTCCTAGCATGTCTGCCCCCATCATCTAGTGTGTCAGCACAATTTAAACTTTTTCTAGGAGTGCGCGCGCACACACACACACACACACACACACACACACACGGTTTTTAAAGGGGGAAGACATTTGTCTTTGGTTTTAATTAATGCCAGCTTGTTCATCCCCAGTTTTAATAACGTTACTTCATTTGTCTGATTAAGTACTTAGTTTTGCTTTTAATTAGTGTTCTTTATTGTCGCTGAGTTTTAATTGCCAGTGCAGGGTCCCTCTGGGAGGATGCATCCGATAGCAGAGCCTAGTGGCCAGTCAGAGGACCTACTGTGGTTCCAGTGGGGACTGGTGTTAATTTTTCAGGTCCCACCAGCTCTGATTGCCTTTGGAATCCCTGCTTGTTCCAAGCTGACATGGGACCCCAAGGATACAAATGCAGGAATGTTACAGAGGCAAAACTTAATTCAAATTTGACTTCATTGGCTTATTATAACCGAAATAACAAATACAGGTTCAGGCATGGCCGGATCCAGCACCCCCACCACCTGTGTACCGTGAGGCAGCAGCGTTTCTCCATCCCCTGTAGCAGGCTTTCCCTGCGAGGTGGATTTTGTCCTTACCAACTCAGCACTGGAGACAGAAAGAAAATCATCTATAGAATTCCATCAAAGCTTTCATTGGTCCAGATCAGGTCATATGCTGATCACAAGCCAGTCACAGCAGACCAACCACTGACTGACCAGAAGTGGGTTATAGGCCCATCATAAGGACAGAACTAGGTGAACCCCACCTGAGTCTCAAAGGTGAATATTGAGAAAGAACCACCTGGAAGGAAAGTTGGGGTGCTTTTATCCTCCCCTCAATACTAAATTGGAGATGTATATGGACTGGAAAAATGGCTCAGTCGGTAAAGTGCTTGCCACACAGGCATGAGGACCTGAGTTCAATCCCCAGAACACACATAGAATGATAGGCATGGTGGTGCCTGCCTTAACCACAGACACACACATGCACAGGCACACACACACACACACACACACACACACACACACACACACACACACGGTGCATCCCAGGTGTCTGTTGCACCTTCACTCAGACCTTCAGCACCCTGAAGACAGACATTTTCTCACCTCTCCCAGGTGCGCTGGGAACACTGACAGAGTGCTGCCTGGGAGGATCCTGGAAGGCAAGTGGCTGACAAGCCCTTCAAGGACAGTCACTCAGTGCCTGGGAGGTCAGCGCCCTGGAGTGGGTTAGCTTGCCAGAGTCACTCAGAGAAGGATCGAGGGTTGCATGTGGGAGTTGATTCTAAGCCAGCAGCTTCTATCAGTCTGTCTGTGCCATCAGGTCTCTAGGGATGCTATCAGGCCAGATCCTCTGGTCTAGGCCAGATTTGGCTCACTTGACTGGGGGAGTAACTCTTCCAGTGGGCTAGCCTGGGCTCCTCATATACAGCAAGCAGCCATCTCTAGAGCATTTGCATCTTCGAACTCCTGATTGAATAGTTTGTGTTTTAATGCTTTATCTCTAGGCCTAGACCAGTGGTAGATACTTAGCGACAGTGGGTGTTCTCGGAGTAGAAAGGGGAGGAGGAGGGGAGAAGGAGAGAGGTAGGGAAAGGGAGAGGGAGATGTGTATAGGCCAGGGGACAACCTTGGGAGCCATCCTTCTTGTTTTTGGAGACAAGGTCTCTCGCTGGGATCCGGAACTTTCCAAATAAACTAGACCATCTGTCTGGCCAGTGGCTTTGAGTCCCTCTGCCTCTGCCTTATCAGAGCTGAGTTTCAGGCTCTTGCCACCAAGCCCAGCTTTGCTACCTGGGTCCTGTGGGTCAAACACAGACCCTTGTGCTTTTGAGGCAAGCATGTTACTGGCTGAGCCGTCCCCGGCCCTCCATAAGTTGCATTTGTTTGTTTATGCTTTATTTGTTTTGTTTTGTTTTGTTTTTATTTCAGTTTTTTTGGGAGAAGCTCCCAGTCTTAATGCTGCCTTACTTTTGGCTTAATTTTACTTCAAATACCATGTGGGCCAAGCATAGTATATGTCTGACTGGGATATTGTTTGTTCGTGTGAGTTTCCTCTGTGCTTTGCATCCCTGGTGGGCCTCATCTTCACTCTCCAGTAATCTGAACAGGTCTGCATGAGCCCGAATGGGCAGCGGTGAGCCAGAGGCAGGAGAGGGTAGAGATGGAATCAGAAGTGTCCAGATGCCATCTAAGATGTTGGGTTCAGGTCTCCCATGATTTAGTGCAGGGCTGTGGGACACAGATGCTGGCTAGAGTTTTGAACCCACCCCCCCACATTCACAGGTGACACAGACCCCTGCAACTCTCCAAAGCACTACATGAGGCCCCTGCCAGCCCCATTCAGCCCCACCAGGTCACTTCAGAGACTGTTAGGGCTCTTAAGTGAGCTGTGTTCCCCCCCCCCCCCACTTATCTTTAAGCAGCAGAAGACCAAGAAGATTCTGGGATGCTGACAGGGAGAAGTAGGGACAAGGTGCGAAGGGGAGGGGTTCTATAATGGGTCTCTCTGGGATTTGGACAGTAGCTTTTGTGGCAGTCCAAGATGCAGGATGGCCTTGGGATCCACAACACGAAGACAGCGGGCTGGCTCTAATGTTTCATGTATCTGTGTACTCATCAACCTTTATAATCTATATGGCCACTTATTGAGCACCAACTATATACCGCATGTAGGGCTGATTGCAAAATAAACATTTCTGCATCTCTCATGCAGAACTTACGAAGAATCCCAGCAAGTGAGCACAGGGATTTGAGCTTAGTGGTGTGGGTTACCTGCAGAGGTTCGTATGAGGGTGTGGGATCCTCTTCCATGCACAGTCCTGGAACCCGTGGTTCTTTCTGACTAGGTGGAGAGACAAATGCAGGTTCCTATAGTGAAGGGAGTTTTCACTCCTCCCAGGAGACGCTTAGAGGTGGGATCATCGGGCCAGTGGGCTCCCTGTGTCTGACTATGGAGATGTTTAACAAACTGTGATAAGTTTTTTGGGTTCTCCCAAACTGATGTGTGAAGGGTAAACTGATCCTGGGCAGGGCAGATATAGAAAGGCGTAAGCCACTATGGACAAGAAGCCAACCATAGGCTGTATGTGAGGTGAAGAAAGGTTGATTTCATGAGTCTGGAGGCTCAAATCAAAGACTGTGTGACCCCATATCTGTGCCCTTTGGCATGGCTGGCAATGTATGTGCAAACCGCTCACACCACAGCCAAGACACAGAGAGAATACAGAACCAAGGTCCCTCATTCTCCTTCAAGGACAAGTTCTCAGTGACGTCAACACCTCCTTAAAAGTCCACAACTGTGCCCCCAAAAGCAACCTGTGTTAATAATAAATGGAAATCATGCTGGCCCATCTCTTGTCACTAGGTAGCTGTGTCTCCCAGGGGTCACTTCCCCTCAGGGGTACAAGGTTCTGCTCCTGGACAGTGGAACAACCGGGCCAAGCTCCCTCCCTTTTCTGTGTCCCCACATGTGTGGCATAGAGTAGGGACTCATGAGCTAAGAATGGCCAGATGATTAGGTAACCATCTTGGGTTTTCCAGGTGTGCCAGCCTTCCGCCATGACTGATACTGTGGTGAACCGATGGATGCACCCTGGTGATGGCCCGCTTCAGTCAAAGTAAGTCTGCAGTGACCCTGAAAGTAGCTCATTTGAGCTGGGCATTCCTAAGTGTCTATATCAGAAAGAAGGAGAAGAGGTGTGACTTTCCTTCCCTGGGCTAGGTGTGTGTGTGTGTGTTGTACGTGCATGTATGTATGAGTGTGCATATATATACATATACGTGTATATATATGTATGTATATGGGCACACATGTATATGCCTGCCTGTGAGGAACAAAGTTGACACTGGAAATCTCCCTCTATCATTCCCAGCTCCATTGATTGGAGCAGGGTCTCTCAGTGCAGGCCTAGCTCCCTAGCTTCCCAGCCCCATGGTGGGTTTTATGGTGGAAGCTTCTCAATTTTCCATAACCCCACTATTTCCTATTGTGTATCTAATAGAAAGCCTACCTTGGGTATCTGTGTTACTCACCCAGCCCCATGGGCATGGGTAAGAGATGGCCTCTCTGACCTCTATGCCTCAGTGTGGTGGCTCTGTTGGACAGAATTTTAAGACATCATAAGGCTGAAGTTCCTAGTTGGGAACATGATTATTTTAATGACAAGAATATGTGTCATGGGGGTGGAGGGTGGGGCTGTTTGGTGATGACCATTGCTGGCCCAAAGAATGTGGAAAGGTCTTCTGTGGTGCTTTATGTCTGTTATAAGATGAAACTTTGATGAAGGGTGAAGACTGCCCTTACCTGTGGGTACAGAACAAATGTTTATAGAGTGTTGTTCTGGGCTATACTGGTTTAGTAAATTAGTGGCTGGAGAGTTTCTTTCAATTACTATAATTTCACTAGCACTGAGTAATTTGCTAGATTTCCAGTACTGGGTGTGGTTTCCCTCTTGTTTGAGGCCTGATGGACTCTGCCCCCCCATCTAGTTTGGCATGTTCATTGGTGTCATCCTTGTTCTGTTCATGTTTGGGCAGCTATGTTGGTGAGACTTTATGGGTGTAGCTTCTGACATTCCTAGGAGACACAATTTCATAGCAAATTCCTTGTTCCTCTGGCTCTTACAATTTTTCAGCTCCCTCTTCTGCAATGTTCCCTGAGCCTGAGATATGGGAATGTTGTCAATGTATCTATAGGGACCTGGCTCTACAATGTTGCAGTTTGATTGTTTGCGATTTTCTACACATGCCAGATTGGACAGGGAAATCCCATGAGGCCTCAACCCTACACAAAGAACTGCAGACAACTGAGGACTGTCAGGAGTGGGAGGGGTGGTTCTCCCTAGGACGAGCACAGCAATTGGTTCAGTACCAACAGCCCTGAAAATATAGCATAGAAGTAACATTATATGGATTCAACAGGTTATATTTATGGCTGTGTGTGTGTGTGTGCGTGCATACGTGCATTAACACTTGATGAAAAAAGACATCTTGAATTTAAAAGAAAGCAGGGAGCATATAAGGGAGGGTTTGAGGAAAGAAAGGGAAGGGAGGATTGTTGTAATTAAAATATAGCCTCAAAAATAACAACAAAGACTGGGCAATGGTGGTGCACACCTTTAATCCCAACACTTGGGAAGCAGAGGCAGGCGGATCTCTGTGAGTTTGAGGCCAGCCTGGTCTACAAGAGCTAGTTCCAGGACAGGCTCCAAAGCTACAGAGAAACCCTGTCTCGGAAAAAAAAAAAAAAAAACCCATAAATAAAAAAATAAATAAATAAAATACCCCCTGCAAAAAATAAAAAATAAAAAGAAATGTAAAAGAAAGCAGAAGAATTGTCAACCAAGATCCCTTCTCATTGGTTGGAAAAGTGTGCCCATCCTTGGTCACAGTTTCCCCTTGTCTATGAAACACTCCCATTGTTAGCTTTTTAAATGTGACTCATAAACCCCCACTTCTATTAAAGAAGAAATTGACTTTCACAAGCGGATGTAAGTAGATATCACATACTTTCTGGGAAAGCAAAAGATAATTATTAAAAATAAATAATACTTACTAATTCTTTTTGAGACAATGTCATTATCATCTCCCTTATACTGTAGGGAAAGTGGGCCAGTGAAAGAAACAGTCTTGAAAAGAAATGTTACATCTGTAACCAGTACAGTACAGACTCCAGTAAAAACAGACTGCTAAAAGAAACACTGTGGGGATACCTACTCTAGATTGTATCAAAAAGAGATAATGAAAAGAAACAATTTGTATGTAGAGGGAGAATCTAGCAAAAAGAGATAATTAAATGAAACAATGTAAATAGGCCTTGCTCTGTCTGAGCCTCCCAGAGAGGACAGCCTGAGGTATTTTAGAGAGGACAGCCTGAGGTATCTTAGGGCACACTACATTTCCATTAAGCCACTCTATTATATTTTAAGAATTTTGTGTTATTTTATTTATGGTCATTTCTTTTTATTATTTTTAGTCTTTTTTCTGGTTCTCTAAGTCTCCTGCTGTTTGATCAGTTTTTGTTTATTAGTTGTGTTTCTTTTGTTTTATTTTGTTTTAAGACAGGAACTCACTGTATAGCCCAGGTTGGCCTTGGACTCACAATCCTCCTACCTCAGTGCCTTAAGTGCTGATGTTATAGATGTGTTATGAATGTAAACTGGTTCTTGGAGTGGGCTACTATTTGGACACTGCTCTTTGGAACTGGACTTCCAGAGACTTGTTTGCTTGACTCAGCACTAGAAGCTGCTTGGGGCATTTATGACAAAGACTCAGTGCTTCACCCTGCATGATTGTTCACACTGATTTTACACATGCTGGAAAGACTGGAATTGTGATACTCCCAGAACCTTGGTTTACATTTTTCACTGAGGGAAGAACAATGGCAAGAAGACTGGACATTTATGCTCTTTCTAGCTAGTCAGCCCAGCTAACTCAGTCAGTAGTGCATGGGACTTTTAATCCCAGGGTTATGGGTTTGAGCCCCACACTGGGTGCCATAATGTTGTGTAATTAAAGGAGGTTCACAAGAGCCCACAATAAAAGATAACAAATGTTTATTGGGGATCATTCACAATAGAAAGTCACTGAATTCCCTGCTCTGTGGGCGTGGGGTTGCGAACCAAACTTTGACCACCAACCAAGCAGAAAGAGGGAAAGCATGCTTCTTATCTGTATTACAATACCTCAAGACCATGCCCTAATGGGCTGGTATCTCAAAGGCTGTTGGCTGAATAAATTCCCATAGCACTCTTTGATGAGCTTTGAGTGTGCCTCTCAAGTCTTTGAACACCTGGTAATGTCACTCATGAATGACCACTTTTGACTTAGTGATATGCCAGTCACCCACAGGACTTCTTCACAATCAACATGAAAATGTCAGAATCTTTGCAAGCTACTTACTGACCATGGCCATAACTGAAAACTAATTGATATAAATTTACAATCACACTTTATTACACACAAGGTGATGAGTACTTGAAATTAATTACATTTAAATAACCTAATGGCAGGTTGATACTCCCTGCTATTGATTTATTACCCCCGAGTACTATGAGCACTATATAGAGGGATGTCTTGTCATATTCCCGCTCTGAATGTTGTGATGTCATTCTAGTCAGTCATGATGACTGAGAACATTGCTAAGCATCTGCCACACACCATCACCTAAAGTCCTTGTCTGTCCAAATATGCTGCCTGATGTGGGATTCCTTTTTGTATGCTGTATATGTTTTATTACCATTGGTTAATAAAGAAGCTTCTTTGGTCTATGGCAGAGCAGAATAGAGCTATGCAGGAAAACTAAACTGAATCCAGGGAGAAAGAAGGCAGAGTCTGAGAGATGCCATGTAGCTACCCAAAAAGCAAAAGGTAACAAACCATGAGCCTCGTGGCAAAATATAAAATAATGGAAACAGGTTAATTTAAGATTTTAGCTAGCTCTTGCTAGCTAAAAATATGCCTGAGCCACCGGCAAGCAGTGTTGTAATTAATATAGTTTGTGTGATTATTTGGTTTGGGGCAATCAGGAAACCAGAGTACAGTCTTCATTTACATTGTCCCCTCAGTGACATCATTATCATCAATATAAATTAATTGTTATCATTATTCTTGTTGTTAGACAAGGTCTCATTCTAGGTCTGATTGACCTGCATGTGTCTGTGTAAGTGTGTGGTGGGTGCATACGCACATGTGCATACTCACGGATTCCAGAAAAGGGCATAAGAGCCCCCTGGAAATGGAGTTATAGATGGTTATGAGTTGCCATTTGGAATCTGGGATCTGAAACCTGGTCCCCTGCTCTTGATCATCCTGTGCTCCTGATTGTGGGGCTGTCTCTCCACATCTGTTTTTAAGAGCAGGTCCATTATTTTCTTGTCATTAAATTTGTTATTCAAGTTAAATTCCTTTGTTACAGAATTTTATAATTTCCCACTGTCTGTGACTTAGGTTTTCTTTTTCATAACAAACTCTTTAGGAGGGAAACAATTTTATGTTTTGTTGAAACCTGTTTTGTCTGTTTTGAATTAAAGAGTTGAAGAAAAATCCCTTTCTATCTAGCAATCCTTGAGCAGCAATTGAAAAAGCATGGCTTGGGGGATATGGCTCACAGCCCACCATGCATAAGGCTTTGAGAAATACTCTGCATTGCCTATAAACTTGGGAGGTGGAGGCAGGAGGATTATAAATTTAGTTCATTTTCAGCTACCTACAGAGTTTGGAGCCAGCTAGGCTACATGAGATCTTATCTAAAAAAATTGCTTTAATTAATTTGTCTAGGGCCCAGTCAAATGCTGGGGAAGAGTTTTTTTTTTTTTTTTGACCCGCCCATATGTTCCAAAACAAAACTTCTCCATCTGGGACCTGGGTTTGAATCCCAGCACCCAAATGATGACTCACAATCATCTTAAACTCTAGTTCCAGGGGGTCTGATATCTCATTTGGCTGCCTTATGCACCAGACACGTGTGTGGTACACAGACATAAGTGCAGACAACACACCTAGACATCTAAAATTGAAATAATAATAAAAGATTTAAAGTCCTTCATCTGTTCCCTGGGTCTCCCTACAGACTTTCCCTGTTCCCTGAGTTGTACCCTCTGGAAGACACCACAGAAAGGTGGGTGTTCCTCTCAGCAGGACTCCTCAAGCATTTTCTCCAGTGTCATCCTGGACAAACTTACTTTGTAGATAATATTCTACCCATGAAAAAGTGTGTCTCTGCGAGGTAAACAGTTGCCCAGAGGGTGGACAGGGTACAATATTTAAGAAACATGAGTTAATTAAAATCCCATCCATCAGAATTTACTTTCATTGATAGGAAGCCAAACAATTTGCCTGGCAATTAAATTAGAATTATTCTAACGGTCTAGATGCAGCTTCATTAACCACTCCTGTGCTCCCATGATGCATTCTGGCGCTCTGAACACACGCGCTGCCTTGCTTGCTGCTCGACTCCCTTCAGACATTAAATGATGGCTGGACTGCAGCTATCACACACGCTGTCAAGCCTGGTACCGCAGCTTGACACGGGAGGAACATGATGTTCACATCTTCCTCTGGGCGATGAAGACTAGAATCTTCATCAGCTGCTGCCTAAGCAAAGAGACTGCCTGCTTTTATAATTTTCAGAAACCTTCTAGCCCAGCCTCCCGGAACCTAGGAATAATCTCTGCAGGCACCATTGCAGGGTGGAAAAGAATGTATGCATCTTTCCTGTCCACGTGGGAGCAGGGTGAGGATGCTCAGAGAGATGCAGTCAGCAGACAGTGCCAGGGATGCGAGGTGGAAACTGAGGTACCTGCCTGTGGTGGCAAAATGCTCATCTCCTTCCTGAAGTAGCAGGGCTTGCACTCCACATGTATGCTGAACAGGATCTCCCACTGTCTGAAACAGCACAGCCCACGATGGGGAAAATCAGACTTTCACTGAATGAACTCCCTTCATGTCACATGTAAACATTATTCAGACATATAAACGGGGGCCAGGGATGGCTCAGTAGGCAGCGCTTATCTATCAGGCCCTGGTTCAATCCTCAGGGCTGTATAAACAGGGTGTATGGACACTGTGATCCCAACATTGAGTAGGTAGAGGCAGGAAGATCAGGGGCTCACAGCATCCTTGACTGTATTCTATGTAGTCAAGGCTATCCTGGGCCACTCAGCCCTCTATCTCAGCAAAGAGAACCAAGAGGAGAGGAAAGGAGGGCTTATCATTGTGGTTTATTAATTGACTTAACGGGCCTCTACTTACAGGCAGGATTTTCTAGCTCTAACCAGCGGCAGCCATGGTTTAAATGTGACACTAAATAAATCCAATGTACAGAGGAACAGCTCTGTAGTACCAGCATTTGGGAAGCTGATGGAGGAAGATTGCTGTGAAGTTAAGGCCTCAAAGCAAACAAATGAAAGATGTGCATGTGTGTGCGCGCACACATACACACACCACACACACAACAAAAACTGAAAGTGAGCCATCAGAATTCAAACTGTGATAATACATCTGAACAATGTGGGCATGGTAATGAATTTTTAAAAAGATTCGTTTTATTTTTAATTATGTATATATGCTTGTGTCTCTGAATGTATGTGCATGTGTGAGTGCAGTACCCACAGAGGCCAGAAGAGGGCAGAACTCCTGGAGCTGGAGCTAGGTGGCTGTGAGCTGGATGACAGAGATGCTGGGAACTGAACTCAGGTCCCCTTTGAGAGCAAGTACACACTCTTAACTGCCACCTTGTGGTCCTGAGAATTCCTAGTTAACCTTGCTTGTTTTCTCTTTTTCTCTTGCTTGGCATGCCTGCAGTGACAAGGAACAGTAAGTATTCCACTCCATTTTCATTTTTCTACGAGTTGAATTTTGATGCTTTCTCTGATCAGTGTGTTGAGCTGGTAAAGAAAGGAACAAGCCAAGTTTACACCCCCCCACACACATGCACACACACACACACCATATACACACACCTACACCCACACACAACCCACCCCTCATCTCCCCCACACCCCCACGCACACACACGTATACACACCCACCCTCCACATATACCCCCACTCCCACATGCATACACACCCATGCCCCCCCACGCACACCCACGCACACACACACACACACACACACACACACACACACACTGTGTATATTTCCAGGAAGGAAATATGAAATTTGAAAAGGAAATTCTGTCTTGGTAGAAAGATGGACTGTGTTCCTGAGGTGAGCTCCCAGTTGAGATTCTGGGTAGTGTTTTAGTGTTTGGGACTTTGGGCAACAGTCCTGTCTGTATCTGCCCCTGAAAAGGTTTTCTAGGACCATAACTCTGGCTGGTGCTGTTCTGAATCAAAGTTTTAGTGACTGGGGCAGTGCTGGCAGGCTGTCTAGATGCCTCCCGGCTGTCTCTGGAGGTCACCCTGACTGTCGTGAGCTGCGCCATCAGCTCCCAGTGTCTGGCTTTGCTCACCGCATTTGTGTTTTGAATTAGATTCATGTACTAACTGTGCGTGACAAATTAGACGTCAGACCCAACAAAGGGGCTGCCAGGCAGCTCCATCTCAGTGACAAATACATTCAGACACTATAGGATGTCATTGTCACCCTAGAATAATGGAACACTAAGACTCATCATCACTGTGGCCTTATGTATCACGGTCTCCACTATTTCTGGGTCCCCAGACTATCCTGTCTGTAAAATGGGTTTGACAATTTGCCCTTCCATATCAATGGGTAGAGGATCCTTCACATGTAAACTGTAAGGCACCAGCAATCAAATGGAGGTGTGAATCACCACCTTGCCTTCCCATCGACAGTTGTGGTGGGAAGAAAACAGGCTTGAATGTTGGGTTTGATCCAAATCATCTTACCCTCATTCCTCCAGGGAATGGCTGGACCCTGATAACATCTACCTGTGTGACCCTCTGCTCTGAGTCTCACTTTCCCCATATGCTCTATGGGAGAATTTGGGCTCTTAGTGATCTCTGTGGTTGTCCTATAGAAGCATGGTCAGGCAAACTTTGCTTTTTATAAAACTGTAGATGACTGTGTTATTCAGATGTGTCAGGGACTGGGACTGAGTTGCTGTTAGATTAGTGATCGATGAGATGTCTTAAAGGGACAGATGCTGTATGTCGCCTCTCACATGTGGACCGAAGTGTGTGTGCAAGTGTGTCATGAAGTGGAAAGGGAACCATGAGAGGGAGGAAGGGTGATGGAGGTCACATGACATGATAGCAGAAGGGAGGACTATTTCGGAGGAGAGAGGGGGTAGCAGGAGGGAGGAGGGGTGGGGAGGGGAGTGGGGAAAGAGGGTAAAGAGATTGAGTGTAATCACATGTGTGCATGAAAACTCCATAGTAAAACCCACTACTTTGTATGCTAACTTTATATTTATTTATTGCATGTCTGTGCACCATGTGCATGTAGGAACATGTGGAGGTCAGAGGAGGGCACTGGGTCCCCTGAAACTAGAGTTATGGGTGGCTGTGAGTCGAGTCGCCATGTGGTTGCTGGAAACTGAACATCGATCCTCTGCAAGAGCAGCCAGTGATCTTCACTGCTGAGTCGCTTCCCAGCCTCTAAAACAATTAAAAACAAAACTATAAATAGGACAGTGCAGGGCCATGACCACAGGGTCTCAAAGCTCATACAGGCTTCCAGGTGCTGAAGGCTGAGAGAGTTTGCTCCCCTTCTCTTTTCCTCTCTCATCTGATTCCTTCCATTTTTCCTTCCTTTATTAAAAGATATTGCCAGGAATGGTGACATGCCTTTAATCATCAGAGGAAGGTGAATCTCTGTGAATTCAAGGCCAGCCTGGTCTACAGAGTGAGTTCCAGGACTGCCAGGGATACACAGAGAAACACTGTCTCAAGAAAAAAAAAATGACCAAGTGCCTACTGTATACCATCATGCCATTCCTCTGGGGAGCAGGCCATGTAGTAACAGAGACATCTGGCAGGCACGTGACGATTGCGTGTGTGAATTAAATGCAGGTGGGTAGTGGGAAGGGGGTGAGGTGTCCTCTGTGTGTTTCAGGGACTTCCAGGAGTGTCACCCATCTCCTGTTGTCTGGAGTCTTCTGATGCAGGCTTTGGTGGCAGTGACCTTCCACTTTCTTTAGGTGCAGGGGCAGACACAGCAGGGGCTGTTTCTGTGAGTACCTGGCCTTTCTGTCTCTAGCCTACATCAGTTCCTTCCCCACAAGGGTTAGGCATCCAGGAAATGAACATTCAGTAGTGGCGATCTTTCTGCTTCCATTAGCAGTGGAATTTTCCTTGAATAATATTTTATTCAAAAGCTAAATATTGCCGAGCGATGGGAATATAGCTGGGTAAAGACCTTCCATGAATGAGCATATTATACAGCTGTGAACTTTATACAGCTGCGATTTAAAACGATGCTACCCTGTATCATTAAAGTGAGTGTTAAAGTGAGTGGAGGTGAGTGGCGGTTTCCCCTTTTCTCTCTTGGCTGTCATATGTATTGGCTAGTGTTGGCTGTGTGACAAACCATCTTAAACACCTTACTCAGTGATCCCTATTTACAGATACCCCAGCTATCTAACTTGTAAATAAACCCACAGAAAGAAACACCCTATCCTCAAGTTATTGCCACTTAATCTCAGGCTGGGTTACCTGGGAACCTGCTTTCTCAGAAGATTGAGCTAGCAGATAGGGGGTGGGCCCTCCAGGCACACGATCCTTGGTGTAACTTGTCCTGTGGCTAACAGAGCTCTGGCTCCAGCACCGGCTTTTAGCAGGATCTTTGGTACAGTGCTTGTCTGACATCATAAGGCCCTAGGTTTGAGCCCCAGCAGTGGGCATGATGGACCATACTGTAATCTCAGCACTCAGGAGGTAGAGGCAGGAGGATCAGGAGTTCAAGGTCATTCTCAGCTACATAAAAGGTTCAAGACCAGCTGGGATGCCTGAGACTCTGTCAGAAAGGTCAACAACAACAAAACAAAAACCCAGCACCAAGATCTTGGTGTTAGACCCCGTCTTAATGACACTCAAGTGGCTTCTGTCCTAGTTAGGGTGTCTGCTGTCATGAAGAGACACCATGACCATGGCAACTCTTAGAAAGGAGAGTATTAACTGAGGTGCTGGCTTACAGTTTCAGTGGTTGACTCCATTATCATCGTGGTGGGGAGCATGATGATGTGCAGGTGCAGGCAGACGTGCTGCCGGGGAAGGAGCTGCTGCAAGTTAATATGTGGGCAACAGGAAGTAGACAGAGACACCCGGTGGGATCTTGAGCATATATGAGACCCCAAAGCCCAGCTCAATAGTAATAGTCTTCCTCCACCTAGACAACACCTACTCCAACAAGGCCAAACCTCCTAATAATGCCACTTCCTATGAGATTTTGGGGTCCAATTACATTTAAACTACCGTGGTATCCTATATTGAAAGAACTCACTGTCTTGTCCCAAGGCCCCCATGCCCACAAGGCTTCACAACCCAGGGGGCTCCTTCTATTCTCAGAGAGTAAAAGATCTTGGTTGAAAACCCATCTCATTTCCCTCTGTTTGCTTTGGGAATGAAAGCATGTAATCGACAGGAGGCATGCGGGCTCCCACTGAGACCCATGAGGACATTATCAAACACCAGCTGGGCTGGGCCAACTGCACATTCTAGGTCGCAGATAGGAGGAGGATCCGGAGGGAGCGGCAGCTTCCAGTCACCCTTCTGCTCTCTGCAGTCTACAGAGGGAGGCCGTCTTCCTATGAGGGACCTTGGGGACATATCCCCTCTGCCCATTTGCATTTCTGAAGTCACACTTGTGCAGCAACTTAAGCTTCTGGTGTGCACAGAGCCCAGCACGTTGTAAGATGATGGGTGGGAGGGAGGTGCTGGCTACGGTGCCTGGGACAACACTGAACCATAAAACGTATCCTTAGGGGTCTGTGCTGGGGCAGGAGGTCTGGAATGTTCCCTGAGTTCAGAATGGAATTGCTATATAAAGGCAGGAATGAAGTGGAGGGGGACCATGGTGGTTCATATTGATGGTCAAATTGACTAGAATCGTTCTGAAAACCCGCTGAGGTTAGGTCAACTGAGCTGGGAAGACCTACCCCAAATGAGGTCAGTTCCATCCCACGGACGGGGGTCCTGCACTGAGTACAATAGGAACCATAAGCTGAGCACCAGGTTCATCTCTCTGTGCTTCCTGACTGCGATGTCACGTGACCGGCTGCCTCACACTCCTGCCACCTGCCGTGCCTTTCCTGACGTGAGGGGCCGTACCTGCACACTGCGAGTTAAGATGAGCCCTTAAGCTGCTTCTCTTCAGTAAGAAAGCAACTAAAATCAGGACCTGAGGAGCAAGCAAGGAAGAGAGGTGGAATTGAGAAAAGGAAGAACGGGGCAGGAGGAGGAGACCACCATCCCCACAGTGAACCACAGACCTGGGGACCTGACTGGGCTCTGTGGGAAAGGTCAGGCGCCATCGTGTCCCTCTCAAGTAGGGGGAGGAGACCTCAGGCTGGCCTCTCTTCCCTCACTCCCCCAGCTCACCTAGGAGGTCTTGGCATAGCCTAAAGGGACCTGAAGCTTTCTTAATTTAGGAGTCCTTTCTCCAGAGGTGGGAGACAAGTCCAACTTTTGCAAAAATTCCTAAGGAATTTGACCAATACCAGGACACATCCCAGAGCCTGAAAGGGGGCTAGGTGAACATGGACTCTGAACTCCCAGTGTTCCAAGGATCCTAGGAGTCTTTCACCATCAGGGACAGCGCCCTTTGGTACCTAGACTGAGGGGGAGGGGTATGCCTTGCTTCCACCCTCCTGTGGACCACTAATGGAAGACTTTAACAGCCCTCTGTTCACAAGAGCCTGGGTTCTAGTCAAGGTGACTGTGCGCCCCTGTCTCAGATATTGATCTGAGTGCCAGGGCACAATAGTGATTAGGTCTCTGAAGCTCAGTGGGGGGTGGGGGAGGGAATTAACAACTACCAAGAGCATCCTTTAAGGATGACTTCAGCTGGAGAGGGATGTGGTAGAGAATTTGAACTTGGTGTGCTATTGGAGGAGGGAAGGGCTCCTGGTGTGGCAGGGATGGGTGGGCCAAGGCAAATGTCCTGAGGCAGAAACCAAATTTGGGTGATCAAGTTGAGCGAAGATGCCAGTGTGGCTGGGACTCGGTGGTTGCAGAGCGGAGGATGGGGGGTCAGCAGTGGGGTAGGGAAAACAGATTGAAGGGACTTGCCAAAGTGGGAAAGAGCAATGGGCTTTTATTATGGACATTATGGTAAAATCCACAGACATTAACATCAAGCATCTTAAAGAGCTGAACTGGGCAACATCTGGCAAGTTCACAATGTGGGTGACTGTTACTGCTATCTGGCTCTGGGCTTCCCTGTTAGTGAGGTGCTGTTCTAGGGTCCTCTTGAGGTGCCTGCCCTGGGCCACACCCGTGTTTCCATCAAGGGGGGTGGGGTATCTCAGCTCTGTGTTGTGGAGCACAGACTTGAGAGGACAGGCAGTGCTCTCCATGAACATAATGAAGTGCTCCTAGCTGGTCCTCCTGCACACCAGGAAAGGGGAACCAGAGCAGGGTGCTGTGAGGACCGAAGCCATTGGCCTGGACATGGTCAGTTATCTCTGTGTTTGATTTTTAAAGGAGGTAGAAGGAGGCTGGGTGCATAGCTCAGCTGAAATAGTGCTTGTCCGGCATGGGTAAAGCCCTGGGTTTGAGCCCCAGTGCCACACAAATTACAGGTAGTAGTGCACACCATAATCCCAGCCCTTGGGAGATGGAGGCAGGAGAATTGGGAGTTCAAAGTTGGCCTTTGGTATATAGCTAGTTCAAGGCCAACCTCGGCTACATAAAACCAGTCTCAAAAGGTGTGGGGCAGGGGAGAATGCACAGAGCCTTTAATGGTTGAAAACTTGGTTATTCGTCCTTAAAAAGATATGTTTACAACCTTATTCAACTTGTTTAAGTTTAAAGAGGACTGTTCCCCCCACCAGGTATGACAGGACATAGCAGCCACCCCACGCTTGGAAGGTAGAGGGAGGAGGACCGGGGGTTCAAGGTCATCCTCAGCTATAGAGGAAGCTCCAGGACAGTTTGGGCTCCATGAGATCATGTTATAAATAAATAAATAAATAAATAAATAAATAAATAAATAAATACGTATCCAAACAAAACATCTTTGGGCCAGGCCATCCATGGGGTCCACCTGGCCTGACTCAGTTCTCTGCACTGTATGTTCTCTGTGTGGGGGTGGGTGGGGGGGTGTTCTGGTTTAGGTCTTTCTGAAAATGTCTTGCTTTCTAACTTTTCTTCATGCATGTGCTCTGGAACACTTCCTAAAATAGATACATCAGAGTGGGATGAAGGAATGATGCATGTTGCATTGTTCAGACAGGCAAGCCGAGGCTCAGAGGCACCATTCTGCCTAGGGTCCCTCGGCCAGTGAGGCTTCCTGCAGAAGCTTCAGCCCTGATTTTACAGATCCCTGGGTCTCTGTCCTGACCCATCTCATGCCTTCCCCTCAGTCTTTCCCCAGCCCACCTCACATTTTTCCCTTGACCTCACAGGCTACAGGCAGGATGGTCCGTCCATCCAGGAGCGAAGACCGACAGGCAGAAGAACCAGGAAGAGCTGACAGACGAAGAGAAGGAGATCATCAACAGGGTGATTGCTCGGGCGGAGAAGATGGAGGCGATGGAACAGGAGCGCATTGGGTGAGGCTGCCTTCACCTCCCTGAAGGCTGCATGATGCCACTGGGGCGGGAGCACTTGACCACTTGTGAGTCAGAATCCTTGTTGCATGAGGTGGCAATCTAATCCAGAAGATGAGGAGGAGGGAAAGAGGACAGAAAGGTCTGAGGTCAGTGTGCATGGAAGCAGCGAAGTCTGGAGACAGGGTAGAGGGAGGTTGATGGGGAGGCTGTGCTGTGGGTGTGAACACTGGCTGTCTTAGCTGATGAGAGCTTCGTAGAGAGTTCTGGAAGTGTTGAATGCCTCACCGAGGGTGGAGTTAGTGGAGATGGCGAACAGAAGACACTGCATTTGACATTCTAGGCAAAGGCTCAGAGATGGGGCAGGGGGCAGGAGAAGTATCTGGTACCCTACAGTGCAGCCCAGTGACCATGGATGACAGTGACCTGAGAATTTCAAGACAGCTGGCAGAGAAGTGCTGAGTATTCCCAGGGATGGACACACCAAGGATGCCCACCCGATCATGACAGCTCATATGTATGTAGTAAAGCACCGCTGTGCATCCCATAAACATGTTAAAGAGAACATACAAGAACGCACTTCAGAGCGAGCTATAGAGCCACACTGGCAATATATGGCAGTGTAACCAGTAGTATATGGCAGGCAGGCATTGTGTGGAGAAGGCAGTTGAGGTGGACCCAGTGTGGACACACACACTCTGGGCTTGGAGAACCCGGAGTCCATGGTGGAACTGGAACACACGGATTTATCTCCCTGAGCCCCATCTGCTGATGGGAGGAAGGGCGTGATGACACCACCGGATTCTAAAGAGGATAGAGTGAGTGATGGGTGTGCCCCAGTTGTGACTGTGTGTAATGGATGGGAGGAAAGAGGGCAAAGCGGGTCTCAGCAAGCAGGGCTAATGACTTGTGGATGGGAGGGAGGCGGGGCTTGCAGGAAGCAGATGGGGAAGAGAACAGAGTGCTTGCGGAAGGGCAGCTGGGAGCCGAGTGGCTGATCAGGGTCAGGGTGACTGAGGAAAGGGGAGACTCTAGGCATGGCTACCGAGGGACCCACAGAACAGTCCCTTACACTCCAGTCTCCATGGGAACTGGGGAGCAGCTGAGAGGCTACCTTGCCTCTTGCCCTCAGGAAATCCCTTACTGTCCCAATGCAAAGTGAAACAGATGTGTCCTGCTTTTGTGTGTTTGCATGCACGTACATGCATATTCCTGGTGTCTTTTTCAGCATATTCTACCGTTCACTGAGGACTCCTACCTACAGTGTATCCATTCAGCTAAACTGGGTGGTCAATGGTCCAGGGACCCCCCTTTCCCTCACCTCTACGTGCTGGCACTTACCGCCATGCCTAACTTACATGGCTGTTGGGGCTCACAGCAGGCTTGTACCGCTGAGCTATCTTCCAGCCCTGCAGATGTGTGTGGTGCCATTCCACAGGCTGGCATCCTGGGCTATTGCATAAGGAGAAGCAGAGCGCCAACAATTCTTCGCACCTTGCAGAGAACCTGACCCAGCCACACTTTTATCGATGCCTTCCTTGCCCTCGGCTTTAAGGGCACTCCTTCCCGCTTCTAGCACAGGGTCAGTGAGTCCCTGTCTTCCTTCTGTAGCTTGACATTGACTTGCTGCTGTGAGGCAGAGCATCATTGTTGAGAGCTCCCCAGATCAAGGAGACCTAGGTTCAAATCCTGATTCCATTGTGATCTTGTGCTAGTCTCTTTGCTCCTGTGCCTCAGTCTCCTCATGTGCAAAATGGCAATGACACTCCTTGGTGAATAAATATGCCAAGGACGATGGTGAAGTACACCGTAGTAAACGGTAGCTATCCAAGGGCCGATTTGGTTTTCACAGCAAGAGGCTTTTTGTTTTGTTTTGGTTCTTGCTGACGCTTTTGGTCTGCACCTGTGTTGGGATGTTCCAGTTTGGCAAGCCCTGGAGTCCCAGCATCCCCTGGCTTCCCCGGAAGGAGACTTGAGAGGCTTCCAGGGATCCTGGGCCAAATCTGGGCTGGCAGGGTGTACCTCAGCTGAGCTGGTGTATTTTCTCGCTGGCTTCCCGCAGTGGGGAGGGCAGCCCCGGAAGCCTGGCAATCCGTGTCTCCTCCATTGCAGCCCTCAGCCCTCTCTGGCAACATCGCCAGAGGCAAGCCCGATGCTATTTGTGTCTTCTAAGCTCCACACCAAGCCTTCATTCCGGTCCCTCCTACACCTCCCGGAAGAGAATCAAATGAAAGCCGGGTGGGAGTAAGGCTGAGGCAGGGTTCTGCTCTCCGGGGCAACCACTGTGAAACCAAAGGCTCTCAGTGAGCAAAGGTTCTGCCTCCATTTCCCCAGTTGACTCTCAGGTGCGTTCCTGCTCACTCAGCTGCTACAGTGATTGCATGTGGTGAGAACATCACCCTTCATGGCTGACTGTGCCTCTGAGGAAGGGGAATCTTTTTAACTGGGTTAGGATTTCAGGGGCTCCTGTCCCCATCTGAGTCCTGTTGCTGAGTTTTCTTTTCCGTTACCCTAGTGAAGCCATCTGGGACAGTATGAGGTCACTTTGAATCAACATGGACAAAAATCCCCACAAGGGACACTACAATGTACCAAGTTTTGCCTTTTGCTTTATTTATTTGAGACAGGTTCTCATGTGGCCCAAGCTAGCCTTGAGCTCACTATGTAGCTGAGGATGACCTTGAATTTCTGATCATCTTGCCTTTACTTCTTGAGTTCTGGGGTTACAAACGGGCACCACCATACCCAGTTTCTACAGTGCTGGCCATGGTACCTAGGGCTTCATGCTTTGTAGGCAAGTTCTCTACCCACTGAGCCCTCAGCCCTGAGTCCTGTGGTTTAAAACTTCACTTGACCCAACACAGTCACTGCTCCTCTTTACCCTGTGGAGTGGGTACTATAGCAGTTCTACTGTACAGATGGGGAAACTGAGGCTGGGAGAGAAAAGGTCATAGACAAGCTAGGTTTACTCCCCTTCTGGCTGGCCCCAGAATGATGTCCTTAACTCTATATATTGTTTTCTTCCCCGGACCTGCCCGCGGACTCCCTCTCTCTGTCTGTGGACCTAAACTTCTAAACATCTTATTGCTTTTCATGCACATATGCATGCCATGGCACATGCATGGAGGGAGGGCAGGAGCAATTCTTGAGGGTCATCAGGGCATCAGTCTTGGCGGCAAGCCCCTTTACCTGCAGAGCCGCCTTGCCAGCCCAAACTTCTACTGAGGAGTTCAAGTTTAGCAGGTGGCCTCTCCGGCAGACTCCTTCCTGCCTTGTTAATCTGCTTCCTCTGCTGGCGTTGTTGGTAGTGCCGGGCTCTGATTTCTGGTGGGAAAGGTATCAGGCCTCCCAGGAGGCTTTGATTCTTCTTCCGTGGGACAATTTTGCTGGAAGTAAGAACCCAGGAGAGCCCCAGGCTGTGTAGAGTCCCGAGCTGCCCTCCTGCAGCTCCATCCAGGGTCTCAGTGCTCACGTGCCCTCCACCCTCTCCCCAGCTCAGCCCTGTTCAGGATATGAGGAGAGAGAGATGACGACCAGGAGAGAATCCCGTCCAGCTGCCTCCTTCGCATGCCTTCCCTTTCCGGGCACAGGATTTGTTCTCCCCGGTTAGCTGGCGCGGACTTGAAGGGGTTAAGAATTCAGGCGTGGCTCTACTGGATGGTTCCTGTCCTGTGGGGCAGCTGGCAGTGGGATTACACTACACTGGAGGGTCCTTCCTAGTTCAGTAGCCACCCCTAGCCTGCCCCTTCATAGCGAGGTCTCAGGAGTGCAAAGGTGGAAGTCACCAAACATCCTTATGGCCAGGCCTGGGACTGAGGCCATGGTCGAAGGTTCCATCTCCTTAAGAGAAGGATAGCTGGTGTGTGCAGAGGAAGATGTGACTGACCGTCATCTTTCCCTCTGAGCTGTGCACATTGGCAGACCTAATGGGAGGCTCAGGGTTGTCCCACGGAATTTGGGATCAGGCATATAGCCTCAAAAAAAAAAAAATCTCTCACCCCATGTGTTAGCAAATACAGCCATGCCACATCTCCACGGAAACAAGGCTGCTGGGGGCTTCCTCTGAGTGGGAAAGGGCTCCAAATGAGCTGGAAAGACACACTGATGGTCACTGGACTTTCAGATGCTCTAAGTCGTTTGCACCCCCACTCCCTCTACGTGACAGAGCCTCCGTCCATGAGGCTGTCCTTCTGTGTCCCCATTGCACTTCCTTCTGTCTGGATCTCCTCCAAGGCATTTGCACGTATCCTGCCTGCAAAGAGGCAGCAGCTGGGTGGCTCTGTTCGAGGTCAGCTTCCTGAAACAGACGGGCTCAAAGAAAGTAATCAGAGTTGTCATTAACCTTGGCTCCCAGCTCGATGATGGAGGAAGGAGTCAGAGATGAAGAAAGACCTGTTGTGTCCCAGCCACTTCCCTGTCGGGGTTCACATCCCCCATCCCAACTGTTTGACGCAGAATTTTTCCACAGTGTTTGTCCTTAGGAGATGTCCTTCCCGTGGCTGGGCAAGGACACAGACAGCCAGGTCAGTCCTGCCCCGTCTACACCAGTCCTTTCTCCGGTAGTCTGGAGCCCAGGCCTTCCAGAGTGGAGTGTGAGTCAGGGTCGGGACATAGTTACACACACGTTCATCTTTTCACAAGAAGCAACTGTCCATGGATCCCATCAGGTTTAATAGGTTCTCTGTAACCTCCCAGTGTTAAAAACTGCTAAGTAGCGCTTCAGTTTCCCCAGGTGTTAGATAAATGCTTTCTTTCGGTATCCATTCAACCTTAGCCATATTTAGTGTACATGCCTGTAATCCTGGCACTCAGGAGGCTGAGGCAGAATGTCAAGTTCAAGGTCATTCTGAGCACTGAGTGAGACCTTGTCTCAAACAAAACAAAACAACAACACAAGCAAGTAAATAAACCTTGAAGCTGGAGGCTGGCTTAGTTAGTAAAATAGCTACCAAGAAAATGTGAGGACCTGAGTTGGGATCTCAACCCTCATCTAAAAGCCAGCAGGAGCTAGGGACAGTGGGTGGATGTCAGGGGCTCATTGGCCGGCAGGCTAGCAGAATCAATGAGCAACAGCCAGGGTCAATGAGAGACTTGGTCTCAAAAGGTAAGAAGGATAAAGACCTCTGATCTCCACACATGGCTGCATGCACACGTACACACACTCAAACACACATATGCACGCACACACACTCCATCTTTGAAGCTTCGTGGAACCTGTTGGTACCAAAGCAAACAGCAGTTTTAAAATGTCCCTAAAAGCCCCAGTGTCTGCTATCAAAGGACTGTAAATGGCCATGCTGTGTGAATAGCACGGGTGGGTGGGCTGTCACTGAGGCTGTTGAACCTCGAGACATCTCATAACCCATCTGCAAAGCCAGAAGTCCAGTTGGGTGGCTCCCAAGTCCCCCTCATGCCCTGCTTTTCAGCCTCAGTACCCACCTGCGTGTGGACCTGGGAAATTCTTCATATCGAGGCTGTGCTGTGCATCGTATGATGTCTCAGCAGCGTCTCTGGGTTCCACCTCTCAGCTGCCTGTAGACAACACCACCAGCTATGAAAATCAAAAATGTCTCCAGACGTTAAGCAGTGTCCCCTGGGGGACAAAGTCATCCCTGGCTGAAAACCATTCCCTGTGGTTTATGGACAGAAGAAATGGGCTGAGGAGTCTGATGCAATTACAACCTTTAGGGGGGGATGATCGAAGAGAACACTGGACCAAATCATCAATGTCTGCCCCTCTTCATAGAGCGCCAAGCCCAGTGCAGTACAACACCACAATTTTATGAATGAAAGAACTGAAGCACAGAGAGGTTAAACAACCTGCCCAGAGCCACACAGGCAATGGAACGAGGAGCAGGAGCCCAGGCTAGCCCACAGCTGTAGTCCCATTTTGCTATTCCACAGAGAGGTATCTCTTGCACCCCGAGCCAGGAACTCTCAGACTCTGATTACTTCCTCTCCCCCGTGTAATGTCCTTGGGGAGAGAAAGGCTCATTGCTGCCTAGCATCTGAAGAATCCGAAGCCATTTGCCCAAGGCACGCACAGCCTTCCTGTGGCCCCGAGAGACTTTGAACTTAAGCATCTTTCATGTGTGCTGCCTCTGGGGAGTGCGAGTGGCGGGGGCAGTTGACAGATGGTGCAGGGACGCAGGCGACAGGCATTCACAGGTGTCTTGGATATCCATCAGATTGACGAGGGTTCCGTCTCACTCGCAGGGCTGCAGCTGCTTCCCCTCAGTTCCATTTATCATGATGGGAAATGGCGCAGAAGCAAAACCTGAGTCACAATGACACAAAACTTCCCTTGTCCAAAGTCCGGGCAACTAGCGCAGTCGTCAGGGCCACTTGCGAGTGATTGCCCGCTGCGTGCCTTCATGTCCCCATCTGTAAGTGGGGGGGGTCAATAATAGAATTGATCTCACAGGTGCTCACTGATCAAGGGAAACATGGTGGGGAGTGCTTAGCACAGCACCTGGCACCTAAATGCCCCAAGGTGAGATGGGAACTGTGGTTGCTTGGTGGGTGAATTGATGGGGGGCAGCTTGGCCATTTAAGGACAAGTTCTGAGAGCCGTGCTTGGGAGCCTGGGGCTGGCTTCCACCAGGGTAGCCAACTCCTGATCATGGCAGATGGACCATGTCTGCTTCTAACAATATTATAGCCCTGAAGCTCAATAAGGGCCATGTTAATACCGCCCTGCTTGGCAACTGGGAGAGGCGATGAGTGAGCAGAGGGATTCAGGACTGGATGGGGCAGGGAGAGAGGAGGTGGAAAACAGGGACAGACAGACAGACAACATGGCACCTACCTACCGTCCAGACCGAGAATCATTGTGAGGTAGTGCAGCAGCTTCTCTGGCCTGCCTTCTCATGGTGGGACCACATGGTTCAGCCATTTTCCATGCTGGTTCCGGGACCAGAGTACAAGCCACCACACCTAGGTCGGCTGGCAGGATTTGGTCATGTTGGTTCCTCCTGCAGCAGAAAGCCATCTGTCTCCTCAACATCCCAGGATCCACGACCATGCTAACTGGCAGCCTGAATAGTGGTGGGGGTTGCGGAGGCCAGGTTGGACTTTGACGGGAGCCTGAGATTCACAAAAACAATTACTGGTCTCTGCAGAACAGGCTAGGGAGCCATGGTTGTGTGTAAAGGTGTGTTCTTGGACGTAGATGCTGATGCATGTGCCAAGGTGCAGGTATTCTCCTATGCCAGTGGTTCTCAGCCTGTGGGTCACGACCCTTTGGGGACTGACTGACTCTTACAAGCATTTTAGATCGGATGTCCTGTATATCACATATTTGCATGATGATTCATAACAGTAGCAAAATTATATTCATGAAGTAGCTACAAAATAATTTTATGGTTGGTGGTCACCACAGCCAAAGGAACTGTATTAAAGGGTCACAGTATTGGGAAGACTGAGGAGCACTGTCCTATGTGATGTGGGTCTAGAACAGGCCTTGAGCCCTATGGTTATCACAGCCTCTTAAAAAACAGGGGGACAGGTTCTCAAGCATACTATGATACCCTGGTCATAGAGACACACGGGACAACCACACAGTACAGAAAGTATAAAAGCCAGCAGCCATCAGTGAATGTCACTGTGACCCAGGCATGCTACACATGATTTCACCTCTATAACATTCCCAGAGCGAAGGGCTTGGTTCTCCCTAGGTCACAGGACAAGGAGCTAAGGCTCAGAATGGCTAGATTACTCACCTGGCATCACTGAGCTGGGAAGCGGCAGAGCCAAAGCCAAAACTGGTACCCATACTTGCATCATAACTACCCCTTTCCTCACAGTTTGGGGTACCGAGCAGGTTACAGTGTTGCCACCATGTTCATCTTCCTGAACCGGGGTAGCAACATCTGGCCAGTGATAATCCACTTCATGCCATCTTGAGAGGTCATATGTTGCTATCCAGAAAGGAGGATACAGGGACACAGCCCTTCCAGAGCTCCCAAGTACATCCTAGGGCATGGGGGAGGTTCCCACCCAAGTCCTCCAAGTGATGGATGTGTCCTGAATGGCACCAGGCATCATAAAGTTAATCAAGCATATAAAGACCTAACTAGAGAGTGACAGCTACTTACAGTGACCAGCTAATTGCTTGAGCATAGAGTGGAAAAGAGACAGAGCCATCAAATCAGGCTCCCTCAAGGACCGAAGGGACATCTGGGTGTTTGGGCTCTAGGACTTCAGGTCTCTGAGCACTGCTCACATTAGGAGGTTTAAGGGGCAGCTAACATGACCCCCTTACAGCAGAAGATAGGCAGATGGTACTAGGAAAGCCAAGGTCATTCAAGGTCACTAGGCTGGTTAGTTTTTGATGCAAGCTAGAGTCACCTGGGAAGTGGATTCTCAGTTGAGAAAATGCCTTCATCACACTGACTTGTGAGTCTGTGGGGCATTTTCTTGATTGATGATTGATGGGGAGGGTCCAGCCCATGGTGCCATCCCCTGGGTGGTGATCCTGGGAAGCATGAGAAAGGTTGTTGAATATGAGTCCAAGGGGCAAGCCAGCAAGCTGTGTCCCTCCATGGTCTCTGCTTCAGTTCCCACCTCTGGGTTCCTGCCCTGATTTCCCTCAGTGACAGATTGTAAGTTATAAGCCAAATAAGCCCTTTCCTACCCCAAGCTGCTTTTGGTCATGGTCTTTATCAGAGCAGCCAAAAATTAGCTCGGACAGAAACTGGTACCGGAGCATGGGCCTCTCCTGTGACAAACCTGACCCTGTGGTCTTGGGGGTGGGGATCACAAATGATTTTAGAGCTCAGGGCTTGCACAACTACGGAGTGCTCAGGGCTTAATGAGCCTTTGCAGGAGCTTGGACGTAAGAATCGCTGAGAGAGAAGCAGACAGTGGTGGGCAGCCGGGCTTGGGAGATTTCACAGGGATGTCTGCAAGTCCCTTCCAGACTCTATGGGGCTGTTTGTGCGGCATTTTTTGAGTAAAGGATCTGCAATTTCTGCTCAGCTTGAGCTGAATAATTAGCTGTAATTAAGAAAACACCAACACAGCCAGTAACTGGCTAAGAGGAAGGGTCCCCGGTCACACCCTTTAGTATCTTGCCTGCGCCCCTCGAGCTCTGGGATGTCTCTTCCTGTCTAATGAAAGGTGACATGTGCTCCCCGTGAGGAGTTAAAATGCAGAGGAGAAGCCATCAGGGATGTTCCCTGTGGGGGACAGGGACAATGGTCGCTGCCAGTGTTCTGATTTTTCTTTTGTTTTCTCTTTGATGCACACAACAGAGGTATTCCTAACAACCCCAACCTCATTTTCAGGGCCTGACGAATTCTGCACTTTAGCTTGGGGCTCTTTTACCACTTAGCAGATTGAGGCAAGGGTTCATATGAGGTTCCCCCCACCTCTTCTGAAGCAGCATTTGGTGGTGGTGGGGGGGGGGGAACTGGAGCTGGTCTGCCCAAGGCTTGGGAGTGGAGCATCAGCCTTGCCTGCATGAGGCCCTAGGTTCTATTCCCACAACCAGAAAAACAAACAAACAAACAAACAAAACCCCAAACAGTTCAGACATGGCCAAACTTCCAAACAGTACAGAGCACAGAGGGAACCCTTTAAAACTGTGGGTTCCTGGATCTTGCTCTGAGCCCACAGAACCATCTTCTAAGCATTGAATGTGCTCCCCAAAGGATCTAGATGGGTTTGGGGACCGTTTGCTCAAGGCTGCATGATTGAATATGGATGTCCAGCCTTAGTTGGACTGGTCACCGAGGTGGAGCCAAAACCTGATGATGAGAGCTTTGTCACAGAGCTGGGTGGCTGACAGGAAGTGAGGGGTCACAGTGTGCCCCAAACTCTTCCCCTGAGACTGTAAGAACAAAGAGTCCTGGCGTGAAAGAGCAGAATGCTTTGTCAGCGGGCTGTGAACCTGCTGGACACACATCGGGGCAAGGCTCTGACCTAGCCCCTTGCAAAATTTTATCTCTAGATTTGAAATCTCTGGCCCTAGGGGCCTTCCAAGTAGGCCACATTTGGGGCCGAGTGGAGAGTGTCCGTGCAGGTGGATATGAGATGCCTTGCTCACTCCTGAGACCTGGGAGAAGAAAGGCCCAACTGCCACCTCATATCCTCCTCCTAACTGCTGTGACAAGGGCTGGGGGCATCAGGACATTTCAGTGTGTAGGACCTGGGCAACCTCTAATGCATGCTCAGGAGACCTGCTTTAGACATATGGGCTAGCAGGCCTTCAAGCATGTTGGAAGAATCAGGCATTCTGGCAGGGCAGTTACAATGCGGGCTTGCAAGTGGGCCAATCAATGTTCTTATTGTCCAAGAAAAGCAGGAAACCCCTCTAAAATGCTCCCCAGTGAAGCACGTTGCAGATTAGATTGGCCGTAGCTGTGTGACCTTTGTGAGCCTCTTACCCTCTCTGTGCCATGGGACCCCATGATAGATATATCCTATCACTTCAATCTGAACCACTCCCTTGGACAGGCTCCTGTGTTGAATATTTGCCCCCCAGATAGGGGAGCTCTTTGGGAGTGGCAGTGGAACTTCCCTAGATAGGGCTTTGCTGGAGGAAGGAGGTCACTAGGGACCAACCTTTGGAGATTATCCCACCCCTGGTCCCAGGTGTACTCTGCCTCTTCCGCATGCTCCCTCAGTGTGGATTAAATAACTCTCCCTTCTTTCCACCATAATGGACGGAGACCCTCTGAAACTGTGAGCCAAGTGAAGGCCCCTCCCGCTAAGTTGCTTCTGTCAGCTGTCTGTCACAGTGAGCGGGGACTGAGGCGCGGGGGTAGAATTTTCCGGCCAGAGCAGTGGAAGAGGAAGTCACGACAAGAAGAATGTCACCGTGCATCCGGTCCCTTCTCCCTCCCGCGTCTGTCCTCATTGCTTTCACGCTGTACAGTTTGGCTGTGCGGAGACCCTTGCTGGTTCACATGCTCCAGACTCCTTCAGATTAGCAAATGTAACCTCACCCAGCAGCCCCAACTAACAGAGATGAATTCGGGCTGGCTCAGAGGAGATGGGGTGTGGGGCTCTCTGAATCTCCTGCCTCTCCACCCCCCGACACACACACAGCTGGCCCTGCAGAACCCTCAGGGCACCAGAAAGCAGAGTTTTGTACACACTGGTGTGACCACTGTTTCCTGGGTGAGAGAGCAGAGAGGGCTGACACCCTAATACCAGGATCCTACACTAAGGGGCTTTGATTTTTGGGTGGTTAGTCTGTCTTTCTCTCCCTCTTCCCACCTCCTCTTTTCTTCTGCTTCCCTGTCTTTCTGCCTCTCTTTTCATGTATGCACAGGTGCACATTAACATGTGTGCAGAGGCCCGAGGACAATTGGCTATGATTCCCCAGGAGATAATCCACTCTGTGATCCAGACAGTCAGCTGGGCTGACTGGCCACTGAGCCCCAGGGGGCTCCCATGCCACTACTGTGGTTACCGGTGAGCACCCCACACACAACATTTTTTTTTAACTTGGATTTTGAAATTAAATTCAGGTTCCTATACTTGCAAGGCAAGCTCTATGTATCCAGGCTGACCTGGAACTCACTGAGTAGCCCAGGCTGTCCTTACACTCATAATCCTCCTGCCTTGGCCTCCCAGATGCTTGAATTGCAGGTGTGACTACCCTGCCCCGTCACAGGGCACAGAAGCAGGTGAGGTCGTTAGTGCAGCCCAGGGTTTAGCAATGACTGAGAGGCCATTGGTGTGGGAAAGGCTGTCAGGGTGAGGTTCCTCTAGAGTCCAGCCCAGACTGCTTGGCATGTTGCTCTGTGTGTGGCAGTAAGGGACAGGGCCTGGGACAGACTGCTTGGATCTTGATCTCAGCGCTCACTGCCTTTTGGCTAAGTCGCTCCCGTAAGCAACTTAGCTTCAGTTTTCTGAACTGAATACACGGGCACAGGAGCACAGAGGATCGTTCCAGTGTGCCAGGGTGGTGGCAGGATAAACTCATTGTACGTTGCAAACATCCTAAGTAGGAAATGCATATGACTGTCCTGTGTTAGCGACCCAGTGCACAGTCAAATGCGGTAGCTTTCCCTCATGATTGTGGGGCTCTCAGGAAGCCAGGCCCACTGCTGCTGCACACTTGATGAAAGAGGACTACACCATGGAATTTTTATCTCACCCAGCTGAGGAAAGGGCAGGGAGAGGACTTGAGACTGAAGACCTTCCGGGGCTGCGGGTTCGATGTTTATACCTATAGCTTCATTATCCGGTCAGAACCTGGGCCAGCAGCATTAAGCAGCATTGCTTCAGAGTTTTCTAGAAAGATCCACGTCAGACCCCTGTTTCAGGGATCTGAATTTTGGCAGGTGCTTGCAGTATGCTTAGTTTGAAAGCGTTTGTTCCAGATGCCTGAGACCAGCTCAGAACTCTGGGCGCCGATCCCTGGAGGAGGCTGTGAGCTAAGAGAGGCTTGAACCTAAAGCCATTAGCACTGATGGCCACTGAGGAGCCTGGACTTGGAGTAAGCTCAGACATTCTGGAAGTACTGGCACTGGAAGGCCTTTCCAGGGAAGGCTTCTCAGCCACTGTCAGATCCTTGAGAACATAGAGTCAGAGATGGAGGGTCCTCCTCTGCTTGGGTCCTGGGGGTCCTTACTGCCCTGTCTCTGCTTCAGGCGCCTGGTGGACCGTCTGGAAAACATGAGAAAAAATGTGGCCGGGGATGGTGTGAACCGCTGCATTCTGTGTGGAGAGCAGCTGGGCATGCTGGGCTCTGCCTGTGTCGTGTGTGAAGACTGTAAGAAGGTACCAGTATCACGCTTCCTTTCTTCCTTTCCTGCTAGACACCTGCATAGGGAAGAGGGATCTGGACTGATTGGATGTGGATCTGGGGCCTGGGGTCTGAAGGATGGAGCTTGGCCTCTGAAGGACAGTTGTAGGGTGTGAGTCCCTCAGGATTCTCAGTCTCCCAAGGTCGGCTTGGGTCTGGTTCCTCCCACGGAAGGTCTTTATGCCCTCTTAGAGCTGAGGTCTATGTAGGATGAACTCAGAAGTCTGGGGCATGAGGATCCTGACCATGGGTTAGTTCGTAAGTTAGATGTGTGGTCTGAAGAGCATGCTCTGTGTGTGTGTGTGTGTGTGTGTGTGTGTGTGTGCGCGCGCGCATGCACATGCATAACCCCACACGTGCATGTTTGTTCCCTTAACATGCATCGAGCTGCAGGAGACTTAGCAAAGGCAGGCAAGATGGCTCAGCAGGTAAAGGCACCTGTCGTACAAGCCAAGTGACCTGAGTTCAACCCTGGAACATCACAGAGTTCTCCTCTGGCCACACACACTCAAAAGTGTACACTAGTAAAAAAAAAATACAATTTATTTTTAAAAGAAAGACTTAGAAAACCTCTCTCCAGCCAACTTGGATTCTTTGGATTTTAAGAGCATTTGTCCAAGCAGAGAAGCCCCTCCCTGAGTTCTTGTCATGACCCCCTCTCCAGAACAGAGACATGACTGTCTTTGATCCACCTTACCCCACTCAAGGAATTCGGTGATACACCTAGCTAGAGATACCCATCATGCCACTGGGCATCTCCCGCCCTGTGGTCGAAGCAGCTTATAGAGTACAGCATTGAGCTAGCTGGGTGTTGTGGCTCAGGTCTTTAGTCCTAGCACTCAGGAGGCAGAGGCAGGTGGATCTCTGTGAGTTCAAGGCCAGCCTGGTGTACAGAGTGAGTTCCAGGACAGCCAGGGCAATACAGAAAAACCTGTCTAAAACAAAACAAAACAAATACAGTATTGGGGAAAGTTTGTCTGAAAGATAATTCATTATAGCAGTTACGCTGATAGGCAATTTTATGCACTTCTGGGTTTTCCTGTTTGTCTTCAGACAATGGAAGCTCATCCCAGAGTAGAGTATCCCTGTGTTGTCTGGCTGTTATTCAGACATTGCTTGTCTGCTGGAGTGGGTGGACGTGTGGTCATGGCTAAAATTGCCTCAAGTCTTCTGGGAAAGGAAAAAAGCAAATACACAGAAAGAATATACTGACTTTTCTTCTGAATCATGCCAGTGGCTTCCTCCATGTGGTGGGTGAGAACCCAGACCCCACAGGATGGACTTTTTGAGAAACCTCCTCTCCAACACTTGGGGAAGAATCCAGCTCTTGCCATTGGCAGCAAGACCAAAAGTGAAACTATTCCAATTGGCCTTGCTCTTGGGAGGAAGTGAGGAAGGCTCTAGTTCTTTCCACGCCCCAAGAGATTTTGAACTCCTTTGCTCCCCAACTTCCTCCTTACCTGTCCCTAGTCTCCTACAGCCCAAAGCCTGCCTCACCTGCGTGTGCTCTGTCCTCACCTGCGTGTGCTCTGTCCTCACCTGCGTGTGCTCTGTCCTCACCTGCGTGTGCTCTGTCCTCACCTGCGTGCGCTCTGGCCTCACCTGTGTGCGCTCTGGCCTCACCTGTGTACTCTGGCCTCACCTGCGTGTGCTCTGGCCTCATCTGCGTGTGCTCTGGCTTCACTTGTGTGTGCTCTGGCCTCATCTGTGTACGCTCTGCCTGTTTTGTCCACAGAATGTCTGCACCAAGTGTGGGGTGAAGACCTCCAACAACCGCCCACATCCGGTATGGCTGTGTAAGATCTGCCTTGAGCAGAGGGAGGTGAGTGGCCAGGCTTGTGCCTGGAGGTGAGGATGGGGGTGGCATGTGTAAGATGAGGGTGGGAGAGGGTGCCATGGCATTTGGAAGCTTGGGGCTTGGCCTGGTTCTTGTGTCTTAAAGGTTTGGTAGGAAAGGAACCAGCCTAAAGCTGGGGGTTTAGTTCAGTAGATAGTGTTTGCCTAACACACAAGACCCAGATTAAAATTCCAACATGGCTTAAATTGGGCATGGTGGTGCACACCTGCAATCTTGGAACTGGAGAGTTGGGGGCAGGAGGATCAGGAAGGAGTTCAAGGTCATCCTCAAGTGCATAGTGGATCTGAGGCCAGCCTGAACCCCTAAGACAGTCTAAAAACAAAAGTAATGAGTAGCTGGTGAAATGGCAAGGCCTCTTCCTGTGCCAGAGTGGCCTTTTCCCCCTCCTCTCTTTCTTTTGTCTCTTTTTTTTCGCCCTCTGATTTTCCCCTCCCCATCCCAGTCCCTCACTTTCTGAGTCTCCCTTCCCCCAAATCTCTCTCTCTTTCTCTCTGTGTGACATAAGTATATACACACTTGTGTGATGGTGTGCTTGCCCAGATGTGAACTTGTGGCATCCAAGGTCAACATCAAGTGTCTGTCACTATTGTCTCTGCCCTGCATTTTGAGACAAGGTCTCTTACTGAGCCTGGAGCTCTTGACTCCAGCTAGACTGGCTGACCAGTGGGCTCCTGGGATCCCTTAGCACTGAAGTGACAGGTGCACACTGCCCAGATTTTACGTGGGTGCTAGAGATCTGAGGTCAGGTCCTCATGTGTGTACTCCGCCCACTGAGCCATCTCTACAGAACTCCCCTCATCTTTTCTCCCTCCTTGCCTGTTGTCTTTCTCATCTCCTACTTTCTGCTCCTCACCCTCTCCCTTCCTCCATGATGGTTTATCTCTTCACTCTTGATTCCTTCTCTTATTCCTACCTCAACCTCTGCCTCCCCCATCCTCCTTCCCCTTTCTCTGTCCATTTTCTTCTAGAATCCTTCTCTTGCCCACACCTGCTTTGTGTTATTGACGTTATCTCCAATCATCCCAGTTTCTTTACCAGTCATCCCCAGTTGCAGATTCTTGCCTTGGAGAGATTGTTTTAATGGCCACATTTTCTTCCTTCAGCCTCAGGACAGCAGGACACACAGAGAAGGTTTGATGAAGGTTCTATTCATGGCAGAGTGGGAGACACCAAAAGTGGAGGGGACCTTCCAATATGAGTGATGGAGGGCTCTGAATTCACTTCCTGGTCTGAATAGAAAGAGGGAGGAGGGCACAGTAACCAGGAAGAAAGGTGAAGGAGGTTATCACCACCCAGCAGTAGGGAGAGAGCCAAGGGGATATATACCATGACTCCCCTTTCCACATCTGCACACTCCTCTGGTGTTCTCTTGGACCACACAAGTCAGAGAACCAAAGTTATGGGAGCCCTGTTATTATGTGCCATACTGGGTAACCCTGTAGAGCATATAGCAAGATGGGAATTGGGGATCTTCCAGATGTCCCTATATCATCTTGTCTAATCTGAAGTCATGATAAAAGCTTGGGGTCTTGAAGAAGTTGTCAGGGATTAGATCATCTGTTTTGTTTTGTCCCTTTGAGGCAAGGTCTCATGTAGCCCAGGTTAACCTCAAACCTGAATTCCTAATTCTCCTGACTCTAAGTATTGGGGCTTATAGGTACATCCCACCTCCCACCTTTGTTACATCAAGTACAAGGCTTTAGTTACAAGATGAGAGAATTGGCATTGAGCCCACACTCTTTCCCTCTCTGACGCTGAGCTATTGGATTGATCCTTGACATGGCAAACATTCAACTTTCTCTATCAATAAAATGACCATCAGGTCATGGAACAAATGCATGTGGCCACTGTCATGGCCAAGAGCTATGGGAACAAAGATAAAAACTGGCAGTTGGCTGCCATGTCTCCCACACCTGCCTTCTTTCCTTCCCAGGTCTGGAAGCGCTCAGGAGCATGGTTCTTCAAGGGTTTTCCCAAACAGGTTCTTCCACAGCCCATGCCTATAAAGAAGACCAAGCCCCAGCAGGCTGCTGGTGAGCCTGCTGTCCCGGAACAGCCTACACTTGAATCCAGGCACACAGCCCGAACTCCAGCTCAAGGTAGGACAAAACCAACCCCTTCCAGAACCTTGGACAGGTCCCGGCTTACTGGTCTACCTGGAGGTGTCCTAGAAAGTTATTGCTGCCAATCAATTTCTGGTTTCTAGTCTAGGACTTCTTAGCACCTTTGTTGTTTCCCATGAACCTGTTTTTGGGAGGGTAGCACAGGGAACTTTCTAGAAAAGCCAGATTGCCAAGTACTTTGCTGTCTTTCTTTATGGGAAATTGAAAAGCACAAAATAAGAAATTAAAATTAGTAATTGGGAGAGTATCCCACTCACCTGAATATACTATGGAACCTGTGGAACTTGGACCTGCTAAAAAGGCTTACCTGGTTCTCTTGTGTTCCTTCCTCCTCTTCCATCTCTGTTTTGTCTTCTTTCTTCTCCTCCCTCCTAATTTTTCTTCTCCCTCTCTTCCTTCTCTGTTCCCTCTTCCCTCTCCTCTCTCTTTTTCTTCTTCTTGGGCAGAATCTTATGTAGCCTAGGATACTCTGGAACTCCCTTTTTATCTGAGGATTTGGTGACCTTGAACCTTAACCTCCTGCCTCTACCTCTCAAGTGCTGGCGTTATAGGTGTCCTATACCATGCTTGATTTTCACTTTTGTTTCTTCTATTGACTGTAAACAATTCTGCAACTGGACTAATTAAAAGTGAAAGATGAATAGAAATGAAATTAGCAAAGGGAAATTACCAGCACTATTAATATCATGGCTGTTATCTGAGTATAGTTATTAATAATTAAAGTGTTCATTAAAAGAGAGAGAGGCAAATAGGGAGAAAAATGACTCCATAAAATTGCATTTTCATTGGACAGTACCACTTAGACTGGACAGACGAAGCCCTTATAATAATCTCAATTAACACTGGATGGTAAGATCAACTGGAGCAGCAATGCTGGGACATCATTTCTCAAAAGAGAGCTGGAGATACAGGGCTCGAATCTAAGTGCCTGACCTGGTCTCTCATAGGACAGCTTCTCAGAGTCATGGAGCCTGGTGCCAAAGGTTTTCTCTACGGGGTGTCATGGGCCATTTCTACTTCTTGTAGAATAACCAAGTTATCAATAGCCACTGTGTCCTTGAAGACTGTGTAGTCCTACCAACTATCCTTCCTCCGGACCACCCTTTCCTTTCTCTGAGTGTCCAGCCCACAGCCCACAGGTCACATGCAGCTCAGGGTAGTTATGCAGCACAAACAGAACTGCAAATTTATTTAGAACAGAAGCAGAATTTTTAGTCTTTTTTTGGTAATGTGGCTGTGTGGTGCTTGATCATGGATTCACAGATAACAATGCTATGTTGTGGTGTCACAGGTTGGACAGACCTGCCTGTCTAGGCAGAAGAAATGGCTATTGTTCTGTTGGTCTATGCTTTTGTCTCCACTTACAATAAGGGAATGAGACACTAGGAAGAAGCTCAGGGGAGAGGTTGGAGGGAAAACTTACTTAATGCTTCCAAACTTTTTTCAGCCACAGGGTGGTCCCCTTGTGTAGCTCTGAGGTGAAGACCTCTACAAACACCAGAAAACTAGCTCTCTGCATCATTTCTCTCTCTCTCTTTTCAGGTGACATGGAGGAGAGGAGGGCCCCAGGTCAGAAGCCAGGTGAGTTCTGCCAACTGTCTTCCACCTCACCCTATCACTTCCTTCTCTCTGTTTTCAGCCATCCCTTTCCTTGCAGGCCCCGATCTCCCCTCTGCCCCTGGGCGAGGAAGCCATGGGCCTCCCATGCGCAGGGCCTCTGAGGCACGAATGAGTACAACTGCCCGGGATTCTGAGGGCTGGGAGCATGGTCACGGTGGGGGTGCTGGAGATGCCAGCCGGAGCCCAGCAGGTGAGCAAGGTAGGCATGTGCTGTCTTTATTGAGTGCCTGCTGTATATCATGTTTTGTTTCTGATGTGGGTCTCACTGTGGTGGCTGAGTGTTCAGGACCTAAAGTGGTCTCTGGTACCCAACCCCTAACAAAGAAAAAGAGGGAGAGGGAGGGAGAGAGAGAGAGAGAGAGAAAGAGGAAGAGGAAAAGAAAGAGAGGAGTTACCTTACTGTAAGCCCAGGATGACTTTGAACTAATGATCCTCCTGTCTCAGCCCCACTCCCCAAGCACTGGGATTACAGGTATGCACCCCCATTCCTGTCTGCTCAGCATTCACATCCTAAACTATGGGTTTTAGCTCCCTTATCACTATGACAGGACAAAGGACATAACCTAAAAAGAGGAAAGATGAATTTAGCTCTCAGCTTCAGAGGGCTCAGTCTCTTATAGAAGAGGAGGGTGTGGCTGAGCAGCTCAAACAGCAGTGGTCAGGAAGTGGACAGTTTCCTCCAGTGAGACTCCACCTCCTTAAGTTTCCCCACTTCCCAGAATGCACCACCAGCTGGAGCTCAGGTGCTCAACGCATGAGACTCTGGGGACATTTTGGCGGGGACATTTCAGCCCAACAGTTTGCTTAGTGCTTCAGTTCCCTCCTTCCCGACAACAGACGTGGGCTCCTCCCATCTGCTGCCCATACCTGCTGGTAAATCCAGGGTGCAGATGGACAAAGGATGGATGTCTGAGTCTGACCACCAGAGTACATCTACGGAGCACCTACGTGTATCAGATGCTTCCCAGAGCTCTTCTACCAGGAGATCGTGGTGACTCCTTGCCACAGCCCCAACACACAGGTGTGAGGCTTTCAGCATCCCAACTCCACAGATGGAAAAATTAGACTCGGAAAGGCTCTGCTGCCGCTTCACCGCATAGCTGACAATGAGTGAAAAATAAGAATTAAACCTGAACTCTCAATCTCTTTTCTCTTCCAGAGGTGAAGCTTATATGGGCCAGGCCTTTTGATTTTGTGAAACACACAGTCCATATTTATTATACGCAATTTACTATTTTAGCCATTCTTCATGTCCAGTTTGGCGGCATCAGGCACACATGGTGTTATGTTACCATCACCACCACCCACCACCAGAACATTCTCTCATCTCAAGATGAGACTGTTGTATCCATAAAACCATAGCTTCTCTTTGACCTCTTCCCTACTCCAGAATATCCAGTCCTCTTCTTCTTATGCATGGAAACTTGACACATTTAGGTGGGATCACATATTATTCACCCTTGTATCTTTCTCACTTCACTGAGTGCCACACCTTCAAGGTACACCATGCTCAAGCATCTGTTAGGCTGGTCCTCCCTTTTTCAGGTTGTCTACTAGTCCCTTGGACAGATTAATGGTGTGCGCCACCACACTTGGCTGTTGGTTGGTTTTTAAATACTACCTACTCCCATGGGTATGAGTCAGTATCTCATAGAGGTGCTATAGATTTGATTGGCATTTCCCTAAAAGTTGGTAGTACCCAGCTTTTCCCACTTGGATTCTCCACAGAAATGTCAGGCTTGGCCCTTGTCCCATGTTTTTGACTGGACTCTACTGGTGTTCTTTATACCCAGGATGCCAACCCTTTGTCACTGTGTCATTTGTAAATGGCTTCTACCCCACTCCCCCCATGGCTCACTTGGTCTCTTTGTGGATAGAGTCACTTGACTTTTAGGGATTCAGTTTTGATGAAGTCCAACTGGTCTGTTCCCTTTTACTTCCTCTACTTTGAGTGTCACATCCAAGAAGCTGTGGCCTGAAGTTTGTCCTTTGTGTTTTCTCTGAGTCTGATACTTTAGCTTGTATGTGTGTGCCTGTGCATGTGTGTGCGTGTGTAAGAGTATGCATGTGTGTGTACTTGTCTGTGTGTAAACACATGTGCAGGTATGTGCATGTGGGTGTGCATTGAGTGTGAGTGTGCACGTGTGTACGTTTGGAGCATTTCAGTTGACTTTTCTAGATGTAGTTAGTGCTTTTCATGTGTTGTTCAACCCCCTGAAGGAAAAGACAGCATCAGGATGTCCCTGACCACACAAAGTCCCTCCAGAGTCAATATCAGATGTACAGTATGGTGGTACACACCTGTGATGTGACTGTAACCCCAGTTCAGGAACGGGTGGGGCAGAGACAAGCAGATCATGGGGTTTACTGCTCAGTCACCTGAGATGCAGCGATCTGGGTTCAGGGGGAACCTCCCCAAAAAATAAAGTGGGGAATGGTAGAGGGAGGTACCCAGTGTTGACCTCTGGCCTCCACATGCATTCCCCACAGGTGGAAGTATATACATGTACACACGAGTATACACGCATGCACACCCATACAATCAACATCCATGTCCCCTTATCTGGAAAGCTCCTAGCACCACCTACCCCATGCTGAGCTGACTTCACTGCCCCCTCCCTGAGTTCCCAGATGGAAGGACACAGCCCTAGCACACACCACTGCCCAGGTCAGCTTCCCCAAGCTGCTACCTGGCACATGACTCTTTGCTACAAATGGCTCTTGAGCCCCTCTGTAATCTCAGCACTCTCGCTCCGTTCCCAGCCTGTTCCAGCCTGTTCCAGGATTCCTGCTTGAATGCAGGCTGTCTAAGGTGTGCAGGGGAATGGTCCATTAGTAACACTAACTCCTGTACCATGTGCTGCTCTGCACTGATCTTATGATTAAACTCTGCTTCTGTCATCTCGTTTAATCCCATTGTCGGCACATTGGGGGCAGGTTCTAAGTAAGCACGCTACACTGATCCATGCCCACAGGCCCGTTTTAATGTTTTGTTTTGAGGTCGGTTCTGGTCTGGAACTCACTCTGTGTCCCAGGTGGGCCTCAAATCTGTAAGCTTTCTGTCTCTGCCACCTGAGAGGTGGAGACGACAGGCCTGTACCCTTGGCCTGTACCCTTGGCCCAGCTACCCTGTGCTTTAAATAACTGCAGCCACTGAGATTCACCCAGAGGGTCTGGGCACCAAGGAGAAAACAGAGGGACCAGAGAAAGGGAGCCTTCCATGGAGCCCCATGTATTTGTGTATGTGCGTGTGTGTGTGTGCATGTGTACGTGTGCTTTATGCTTCTCCCTCTTTGTCCTGCAGGTCTGAGGCGGGCTAACTCAGTGCAGGCCTCCCGCCCTGCCCCGCCTTCAATGTCAAGTCCGGCACCTGCTCAACCTGTGCAGCCAGGTATCTGCCATGCAGCCACCATGTGCCCTGGTGTCCCCTAGCAGTGACCTCAGTTCCATCACCCTGCAGGACTGAAACAGGCTGAGCCATGAGCTCTTTTTAGACCCTGGGGTGAAGGGGGCCCTGTGCTTAGGGCAAGACTGTGGCAGAGGGGTGGTTGGTTGGAGTATCCTGTCCACTGTGAAGGGGTGGGGCTGGGACAGACACTGAAGTATTTCCTCATCCCCACCCTCTTTCCCTCCCCTTGCAGGGCCCCTTGGGGGCAGCAGGGCTGCTCCTGGGCAAAACACAGGCAAGTGTGAACTACCCTCTCAGAAAACACATTTACTCAGTCTGTACCCCCAAGACCTGTCTGAGGAGGCCTAAGCAGCCCACTTTCTCAACCCCTGAACTGTCCACACCCACAAGCCAGCTCCTGCGGCTCAGAGTCCTTCACTTCCGCCTGGTCCTTCACTTCCTACTGTGTTACTCCTGGCCAATGACTAAACCTCTCTGAGCTTCATTTTGTTGGTTTGTTTGTTTTTTTATGAAGTGTGAGTCAGGCTAGGACTTCCTTCACAATCCTGTTGGGGAGATTAAACAAACTAAAACAGAAAAAAAAAATAGTTAAAACAAAAAACCCAAAACCAACCAACCAACCAACCAAAACCAATTAAAAAAAAAATCTTTTTGTGAAGGCTGATTTGTGTTTGGCTCATCATAAGCAAACTGCTTATTCCATGACCCACATACAAGCCTCAGGTGCCTGGTTGTCATGGTTACAAGGTAACCATTTTCTTTCCATGGACCTTCATTGTTTAATGCAACTAATACTGACTGCCAGAGAAGCACCTTTGGGTTCAGTAACTCCAGTTCTACAACTAAGGAACCTTAAGGCTCAGAGACGTTAAGGAACTGGTCCTACATCCCACAGCTGAGGTTAAGGTCGATGTCATCCGGCTGAATCCTCACAGCTGACTGACCTCCCTGGGGTCTGGCTTGCTTTTATCCAAATCAGTCCTGGGGCTTGACTATCCCATGCAGATTCCAAGACCCCTGATTCTGAGTGCGGCCTGGGGACCT
The DNA here is from genome assembly GCF_014885135.2 of Alexandromys fortis. Taxonomy (NCBI): domain Eukaryota; kingdom Metazoa; phylum Chordata; class Mammalia; order Rodentia; family Cricetidae; genus Alexandromys; species Alexandromys fortis. Next base: position 6,264,071 of record NW_026067985.1, on the reverse strand, counting down.
GCATTCTGGAAGCTTCCTCCAGCTGCATTGCTGTGACACAAACTCAATACTCCCTCTTCTCTCTCTCTTGTCCCCACAGAGGCCACTCCAAGCGACTCTGGTTATCCAGGGGCTGTCGCCCCAGCCCGGGAGGAGAGGACAGGACCCGCAGGGGGCTTCCCGTCAGCTCCCCACACTACAGGCCCCTATTCCCAGGCGGCCCCTGCCCGTCAGCCGCCACCCGCAGAGGAAGAGGAGGAAGCCAATAGCTATGACTCGGATGAAGCAAGTAGGTGGCTGGGGGGGGGGTGAGGGGAGGAAGCATGCTGGGAAAAGTCACCCCGAAACTGAGCTTGGGATGGGGCGGGAATGGGGTTCTGGATTCAATAGACGCACCCTCACGGTTGACATGTGGACCCTCAAAAATTCTGTGGTTCAGGGCCTTGCATGTGCTGGGAAAGGGCTACTGCCCTCTGCTTCCCAGTGCTGGAACGACTGCTGAGCGCCACCGTGTGGTCAGTATTGGTACCGTATATCTTATTGAACTAAAACACAAGGGTGCAGCTCGTTGAGTCATTTTAAGCCTCTTGTGGGGTTTCTTGAGGTTCTACCCACATAGCAACCTACCAAACAGAATTATCTGGTATCCCACAACCCCCCCCAAACAGGCATGAGTTCCTGCAGTGTGTCTATCATCTGCCGTCATTTTTTTCTCAGGAGTAGGATTACTGCAAGATCACTCAGTGATTCAGTAGGCGCATATTGTGTCCCTCTTAAACTCAGACCTAGAGGCCCAGGGAAAGACAGACAGACAGACAGACAGACAGACAGACAGACAGACAGACAGACAGACAGACAGATCCCTCAGAGTGTTTTTCCCCCCATCAGCTATGGCTGAAGCAGCCAAGACAGCCTGTGGATGCTATTGGGAGGTGGGGGGACCTGGTTCCGACACCTAGCCCATATTGCTTTCTGTGTAGGCTCATGGGAGGGTAAACTGAGGCCCCTCAGGGACAGTGCTTGGTGAACTGGACACTGCCATGATGGTGTTGTGATGAGCACACATGAGAAATGGCAGCAGTGTCAACAATAGAAGGGGTGGAGGCAGGAGAGTGGGCGCTGGTGGAGCGGAGATCCAGGTGGGCCTCCCTTCCCACCACGGCCAGCCACACTCCCTTCTTCCTGTCCCTAGTGAGTGGGAATGGGGCATTCTCCCCTCTCATTCTGCATATAGTCTTAGAAAGGGTCCCTGTGACTCAGAGACGGTCATTTAGTTAGGGTTCCTATTCCTGTGACAAACACTATGGCGAAAGCAGCTGGAGGAAGAAAGGTTTATTTCAGCTTACAGCTTGTAGTCCATCAGGACAGGAACTCAAGCAGGGCAGGAGCCTGGAGGCAGTAGCTGATGCAGAGACCATGGATGGGGTGCTACTGGCTTGCTCAACCTGTTTTCTTATAGAGCCCAGGACCACCAGCTCAGGGGTGACATCACCTACAAGGGCTGGGTCCTCCCCCTCAATCAAAAAGTGTCCCATAGGTCAGTCTGGTGGGCTCATTTTCTCAACTGAGGCTCCCTCTTCCCAAATGACTCTAGCTTGTGTCAGGTTGACAGAAAACTAGCCAGCGTAGCCAGAGAATGGAGGGACTGGCAGCCCATCACAGGGTTCCAGTCACTCGAAGGCCGCACTTTAGGATAGAGCAGGTGTCCCCTTTGACTCAGAGGCTCTCTAGAGTCAGGGGTCTGTGGTCTCAGGGAAGGGAGAGAGGAGCCCACCTGCCTTGCCATCCCTGGCATATTCCATATCTGCCCTCCTCCATCCTTGTCTGGATGCTCTTCCGTCCTCAGTTTCCAGAGTGTGACCTCTCCCAGCCTCCAGGCTGCCCTGGCACGAGCTCAATTGCAGAGCTGGTTTCAGCCGGCTTGACTTCTCTCTGTTTTTCACCTGCTCATCTTTGTCATCTACAAGGATTTATTGGCCTCACTCCAGGCTCCTCAACTGCTCCAGGTGCTAGGACATTGGGACAAAAAGGCCACAGGGGAAACAGAGTCAAACTATGAAGGAGCTCTTTGCATGCTGAGTGATGTCACCAGTGGCTGCTTTGAGGACACAATCAGGAAAGGCTTCCTCCATAGGAAGTGATTTTGAGCCAAGCTGTAGAGCCTGAGGCCGTGAGCCAAGTGAGTGTGAAGACAGAGCATTCCCAGCAGGAGGAACAGCAAACACTGACATCCATTTGTTCCTTCAGCGTACACAGGAGTACCTATTATGTGCCTTGCACACAGTAGGGACATGGTAGTCAATCAAGAGCCATAACCCTTATCCTCAGGGCACTCTCAATCTGGCAGGGGAGGAAGTCACTATTCAAACACACACAGAGATAATTGCAGAAGACTCCCAGGAAACAGGCCGACCAGGACAGAGTATGAGATCAGGGCCTGGCCCGCCCTCTCTCCTGTGGTCCCAGTACCTAGCTGAGGCTGGACACATTGGTAAGCACCCAGGAAATATTTATGGATTGACTAAACAAATGTTTTCTTGGCTTCTGTCTCTGTTGCTTGCAGCCACACTGGGTGCCCTGGAATTCAGCCTCCTCTATGACCAGGAAAACAGCAACCTGCAGTGTACCATCATCAGGGCAAAGGTGTGTGGGGATCCCTGGGGATGCTCTGGTTTCCTAAGAGACGAGGGATGAGTCCCAGGCCCAGCTCCCATTGTCACTGACCAGTGGCAATGACAAGATGTGAACAGGGTTGTCATCAGCCATGGCAGACTTCTTCCTCTGGGGATGGTCCTGTGGCTGCTTCCTGAGAGTGGGAGGCTGCTTGACTGTGAGGGTCACTTAGGCCACCCACAACGCACAGAGGGGATGCTGCAAGTGCCACCAAGACTTGGTGACTCTGCATTTTCTGCTGATGTCATCGTCCGCCAGGGGCAGCAGTGAGGTGGGAACTTTGGCTGTGGATACTAAAAGATGCTTTTGTGCTGCAGCAGAGGGAGGTGCTGCAGCAGCAGAGGGAGGTGCCACAGCAGAGGAAGGTGCCGCAGCAGCAGGCTGCATTGGAATGTGAACTGAATGAATTCCAGACCTTGAGGGACCCGGGCTGAACTTAAGTCTGGGACCCCAGGAAAAAACTAGCAAGATCTGGACCAGAGTCCCCCGGAGTGACTGCTGGCCCAGGACACTTTGCTGTGTTACTTGAGAAAGTAGCCGACCCTCTCTGACTTAGTGGAAGAGACAATGGTGTCCTTCCTTCAAGAAAGGCTGGACAAACCGAATGCAAAGTGGCTGGCAGTTTGTGGGTGTCTAGGACAGTCCCCTCTCTGTGCCTGCTGGCCTGTGGTGGACACGACACGACCCTCTTTTCACTCCCCAAATGCCCCAGTTTGGAGGATAAACAAGAACCACCATGCTTAAAGAAACTCCTGCATTGGCCCACCCAAGCCTAAGCCATTTTGGGGAGCATGCCCATACTGGGCCCCTACTATATACTCGACACTACAGTGAGTGAGCTCCTACTGTGTACTGGACTCTACAGTGAGTGATCAGGTGGATACTACTCTCTTCCCTTCTATTTTGGTGACCGAGTGAGGGAAGCATTTTTATTTGCCCCATTAGTTAGGTGGGGAAACTGAGGCAGAAAGCTAATGCCTGGGGTTACACCCCAAATATATGAGGCTCATTTTCAAAGGCAAGATTTGGTTCTTTACTCCCTGAACCCCACAGAGCTGTGAATACTGTTGGCCCCATCAATCAGACGAGCAAGTTGAGGTCACAGGATTCCTACCTAGCCTGGGTGGGTGGACAGTATCTGAGATGCAGAACCTTGAGGGTTACTCAACTCATCTCAGCAAATGATGCTAAAACCACTTTCTCCTGGTCTTGGAGGGACAGACAGTGTGAGCCTCATCCTTCAAGTGGGGGGAAAATTGAGGCCTCAAATGAAGGCAGGGGTCAGGCCCTGGATTCAGGAGGGTCTCTGTCCCCAGCAACTCCTCTCTGGTATTTATGCTGGAATGTCCTCTCCATCCCTTTTACAACACCCAAGGGCAACTGTGCTAAAACCTGCCCCACTCCTCCACTCAACAGCATGGAAAGAGGCTCAGAGGGGCCGCACAGCTAGGGAGTGCTATGTTGTTAAACTCTGTACCGGATGCCCCACGTTATCCTCATGATACAGCATCCCTCTGTTCTGTCCCCACTGCTGCGAGAGATGCTATCCCCTGTTGAGGCTGACCATCTTGTGCTGCCTCCTTCTTTTGCAGGGACTGAAGCCCATGGACTCCAATGGCTTAGCGGATCCCTATGTGAAGCTGCACCTGCTGCCTGGTGCCAGCAAGGTAGACAGCAGCCCAGGGGTCTGCATCTCCCCTCTGAGAGCTTGCAGGCATGGAGGACACTGCCTGTGGACTCGGGAAACATCCCCATGTCCCTGCCTCAGAAGGAGTGGTGTCATTTCTGCCATAAGCCATGTCTATCTCCATGGAAGTTGCCTGTGCTTTCTCACTTAAGGGGATGTTTGAGGAGGGTCTCCAGGTTGTCTCTACTGATGGGTGCCTGTCTGTCGTCTGTTTCTTCGGTCTCTAGTCCAACAAACTTCGTACAAAGACCCTACGCAACACGCGGAACCCTGTGTGGAATGAGACGCTGCAGTACCATGGCATCACAGAGGAGGACATGCAGAGAAAGACACTCAGGTGGCTACAGGTGGCGGTGGAGGGTGGGACTCCAGCAGGAACCGTGAATGCAGGGGCCTAACGTGTCTAGATACACACGGCTGTCAGCCTATGTTGTCCAGGCAGCCGTGCTAGCCATCTGCGCAAGCTCAGTACACACTGAGGGGTTTTGTCCCTGGATGTATTTGGATGCAGAACCCACAGTTATGTGCATGCATAGCTGAGATTCACAGGCATGGTGCTGAAGAAGCAACAGAGAAGGGTAGATAAGCAGGCAGGGTTGTGTGGCTGTCATCCCAGCACTTGGAAGGGCCGAGGCCAGCCTGGATTGCATAGTGAATTTGAATCTAGCCTGGGCTACATCGCAAATCCTACCCTGGGCTACATTGTATGTATGTGTCTCAGTAAAGGTGGTGTGCACTGTGTGGTCACATTTACACAGGATCAAGTGCAGGCTCATGGCCCCTTGCAGGCAAGAGTGGATGGGTCTCTTAGGGTAAGGAAGGGTCTAGGGAAGGACCCTGACTGAGGATCTCTGGCATTGGAATGTTCTAGCTCTTATGTGAGCAATGGCTATATGGGATCATGAGATGCGTAGACCCCTCAGGCTGTGAACTAAGTCCCTCACCCGACTGCAGGGAAACTGAGGCTGCTCCCAGTGCCCATCACCCAGGTACATGGGGGGGCTCAGTGTCTATTGCTCTTTCTCTCTGGCCCATGGCAGGATCTCCGTGTGTGATGAGGACAAGTTCGGCCACAATGAGTTCATCGGCGAGACCAGGTTCTCACTCAAGAAGCTGAAGGCTAACCAGAGGAAAAACTTCAACATCTGCCTGGAGCGGGTGATCCCGGTGAGCTGGGAACTGCCACCTTCCTGCTGTGCTGTGTGGGCTCAGGCAGGGGCTGTGGGGCAGAGCACCAGGCGGAGGTGAGGGGACTTAGGGTGGGGGAAGCAAATGGCCAACGTCACCCAAGAAGCAGAGAGGAAGCTTCAGGGTGGGAGGTGCACCTGGTGGCTGGGAAAGGGTGTGTTACTGGGCACTGGGCTGTGCTTCTACAGCCAACTCTGGCTCACACAGAACAAGTCGTGAAAGCCAGTTCTGGGCACGAGGTGTCTCTTTGGGACCCTGTCTGGTGGCAGCTGGTGGTTCTGGCTTTTTTTTTTCTTACTCAATGAATCCAGCTGCTCAGAACAATGGTTAAGTTTGTGCCTTTATCACCACCGGCTTCTGAGTATGTCTGTCTTGCTAAAGTGGACATGGCTGTCCCAAGACATGAAGGTAGCCAGGCAGGCAGGTGTCTGAGGAGTCACCTCACTGTGCTGCACTAAGGACAGGGGCCTCATCAATGCCGTCCCCTCCTCTCAGCTGTCCTCATCTCCATAGGGTGGGAGTGAGTTTAATCTGTAGCTCACAACCCTGCTTCTCAGAGCCTTAGGATCCATCAGAAGGGCCCCAGGGCCACTCAGGAGAAACATCTGATAGGCCGGATCCCGAGAGCTCTGAACTACACAGCCCAAGCGAATGAAGACTTGCGGTTTATGTGTGGGTGCTCTGACACTTGGACCGTCTTCTGGTCCTCTCTGACCTTTAGTGTCGCCTTCTGTAAATTGGGGAATGCAGTAAAACGCAAACACAGCTGCTGCTCCCATCTTGACAGTTAATGCTGTGTAAACATCAGTGAACGGGAGAGTGTTGGGGTGCACAGCCTACCTTCCTGGCTCTGGGCCCTCCTTGGGCAGGGGGATGAGCCCCCAAGGTTACCTTCTCGTCCTGTCTCCTCCCACAGATGAAGCGTGCAGGGACCACAGGGTCAGCCCGTGGCATGGCACTCTATGAGGAGGAGGTGAGCTGACTGTCGGAGGGAAGCCAGAGGGTTCTGCTGAGACCACCAGGGGCCGCTTTTCTCTCTTCTTCCTCTCATGTCCTCCTCTCTCTCTATCCACAAAGTGACCTACTGGCTCATGGGGGGGGGTGTCCTTCATCCGCAGGATTGGGCTATAGGAAGAGGGGACGGTCCCTATTCTCGCACACCCATGTTCTGGAACCTACTTCACACAGCTTCTGCTGCTGGCTCTACAGATGAGAGCAATGGCATGCTCATCCCTTTGTAGGGACATGAGGCCAGTCAGGTCAGGGGTCAGGGTCAGCATCTGTCAAGGTCAGTGACTAGGATGGAGCCCAGCTCCAATGAATGATCCAAGTTTGGGTTCTGCCCCCATCTGACTCAAGCTGAGCTCTGGCCCAATGAACATTGGAGAGCCTAGCCTGGGGCACACTGCTGTGCCGAGAGACATACCCGCTGTCCATGGTGCTGACCGACCCCTTAGCAGGCTGTCGCCCTCTGCCCTCCACAGCAGTCTCCCACCATTACCCACATCTCCCACCTTTCTGAGCCCTGTACTGCCTTTTACCACATGCAGCAGGTGGAGCGAATTGGCGACATAGAGGAACGTGGCAAGATCCTGGTGTCCCTCATGTATAGCACACAGCAGGGCGGCCTCATCGTGGGCATTATCCGCTGTGTGCACCTGGCCGCCATGGACGCCAACGGCTACTCAGACCCCTTCGTCAAGCTGTGAGTTGGGCAGCACCCCAGGGAGATGAGAGAGGATTTGGGTCCCCTGGGAGGGAGAGGATGAAGACAAGAGACACCCCACTATTAACCACTGAAGCCCAGAGAGGGAAAGAGTCTGCCCTAGGTCACACAACAGCTAAAGCATGCCCAGCACAGACTGAAACTGAGCATCAGGAAGTCAACCAGTGTGATGCCTGCCACATGGGAACCCTTGTACCTGCCCCTTCCTAGAGTGGCTGACATAGTGATCCCACTTATGACCCAGGAGTTAGCTGCCTATGTCCCCACTAGCTCAGATTTCCACCATCAAAGAAGCAATGTGGTTTCATTCAAATCCACTATAGAAACACCCAAAATATCTGGGTGGTGGTGTCACATGCTTTTAATCTCAGCACTTGGGAGGCAGAGGCAGGCAGATCTCAGTGAGTTCAAGGCCAGCCTGGTCTACAAAGTGAGTCCCAGGACAGCCAGGACTGTTACACAGAGAAACCCTGTCTTGAAAAACCAACCAACCAACTAAACAAACAAACAAAAAAGAAAAGAGAGGAAAAAAGAAAGAAAGAAAGAAAGACCCAAAATATCTCAAACTTGGGATTATTCTAGCAATACTGTCAAATCTGCTCCCCTGGTGACCGCTGGAGTCAGATGTCCCCACCCTGAGAGGGCTTTAGCCCTTTATGCTCACTCCTATAGAAAATACCATAAGAGTATAAGCAGACTTGGTTAGTGGAATGTTCATCAGCTTCATCAGCCTTTCTGATCATTAATGTCTGCCAATCCCTGTCCCCCTGCCAAAGTACTTGTTTACACCCATAAGCTACTGGTTGAGCACCTACTGTGTGCTAGGCACTGTGCCCAACTCTGAGAAAGAGCTTCCTGGGTGGAGGAAACAGTGTTGTGTGCAAAGGCCGTGGGGTGGAGAGGAGGATGAGGGAGGGGCGGTAAGAGCATGATGAGAGAGAGGGCTAGGGTGGAGCTGGGACCCAGCCACATGGACAATGGGGCCTTGGGAGGAGTTTAAACTCTCCCCTGAGGTCACAGGAAGCCAGCAGACAGCACTGAGCCACAGAATGCCATGAGAGGCTCAGAGCAGGGCCCCCACCGTCCAAGGTGTCACCAGTGTTGGGTCACTTTCTGACACATGGTTGTCTCTTCCCAGCTGGCTGAAACCAGACATGGGGAAGAAAGCCAAGCACAAGACTCAGATCAAAAAGAAAACCCTGAACCCCGAGTTTAATGAGGTAAGGCTGCCTCCGTCTTTGTCATACTGGTGGAGACTTCCTACCTGTGAGAGAAGATTGAATCCCTTCCAGAAGAGTCCTGACTGCCTCAAAAGAGCATTTTTTTTTTTATCGATAAGCTTGAGTTATGTCCGAAGGAAGGGGACGGACTCCCTGCCGCAAAGCCCACAGCTTGAGAACTCTGCAGGAGGAAGCTGTTTTCAGATGCTGACCTAAGCCACCCCCAGCGTCTTTCCTGAGCCATGTGAACATGAATTAGATCAGTGGCACCCTCAGCCACCTCCCTCAAGTCCCACTCACACATGCTCCCTCCCCTGTGTTCTCAAGGCCGCCATCTGGGCTCAGACCCTGGGATGTTATACCTGAATCATTGCAGTATATGCCTGCTCCCTCCTCTGGGCCTGACACCTGCTCCATATAAGAGCAGAAAACTTGAATATGAATGTATTCAAGTGGCTTCTTAAGTGGCTGTACCACCCTCTGCCTCTTTTCCTCCCTGACCAACTCCTCCTATCCATGCCTCAAAACACAGAATACGTGTGACCTCCCCCCCACAAGCTTTCTCCTATATTTCTGGAGTCCTCTGTCCCTCCCTCTCACACCAAACCCCTGCTTCTCCATTACATGTTGATAAGCCAGCCAGGCAGGAGGGGGCCGGGTGTCTGTCCCATCGGCAAAGGATTGAATAAGGAGTATGAAGGAATGCAACTGTAAGCCCACCTACTTAGACAGCCTCCATTTCAAAGCCCAAACAAAGGGAAAAATATATTCTCGGGATGCAAGGAGACCAGGGCTGAACTGGACCCTCAGCCCTGAGTCCCACCCTGCCCTGTCTGGGCTGTCCCACCACCCCTGTGCTCTCCCCCTGGCCTTGCCTCTGAGTTACTAATACTGGCTTCTACCACGCTTTGTAAGTGGGGGAGGGATGTATGATGGGTTTTGAAAACCAGCATCCAAACACTTACTCAGGAGACCCACACTGCAGCTTGCCCTACCCTCTCCCAGAATCTGGACAAGCCAAAAATAAGAAAGTTAAGTTGGAGGGTGGGGGCAGACCAGTGAGGCTAAGGCAGGAGGTTCAGAAGTTCAAGGTCATCCTAGATTATCTAGCGAGACCCCAAGACACTGTCCCAAAACAAAGCAAAACAAGAATAAGTATCCCATCATCTCTCTCCTCCCTTGGCCTCAGAAGTGACTTTTCTCTGAAGCAACAATAGTACACACTTCTGAGTTTTAGAGACATGCAGCCAGATCACTTATAGTTCATCTGACGTCACTGTATCCACCACAATCAGAAATGCATTTCCTAGAAATTGTCCTATGTAGATTGTCATGGATGGATGGAGTGATCTTGCCCCCTGGATGCCAAAGGTGGTGCCTCTAATGACTGAAAATTAGAGGCAGCTTACACACTCATCTGTGAGGGACCAGGTTACAGCTGGACAGTCACTAAATATTACCATTAACATGATGGTGTAGACCCCGAGAGATGGCACAGAGAGAACGGGCCCTGATGGTCTGTGTTTGTTTTCTGAGACTTACATGGTAGGAGACTTGCACCAGTGGTCCTCTGACCTCTATACATGAACCATGGCTTGCAAAGACACATAAACACGTGAATATACTTTCAAAGTGATGACATTTACAACCTTCTTTGTTCATTTGTGTTTTTTTGAGACGAGGTCTTGCTTGGTACTCCTGGTTAGCCTAGAAGTCACTCTGAGCTAAAGCTGGCTTAAACTTGTGGTGGTCCTCTTGCCTCAGCCTTCCAAGTGCTTGGGTTAGAGACATGAACCATCTCATCCACATGAAATATTTTTGGAAAATGTGCTAAGTTGGTTTTTAACATAGGTTACAGAGTAAAAGGAGGAAACCTAAAAACTTTAGGTTTAGGATTTATTGCTGTTGTTGTTGTTGTTGTTGTTTTTAAATCACACATCAATATAAATGAACATGGGCAAACCCCAAGACAGTGGCCATTCTTGGGTGGCTGTGGATAATGTGTCATGGCTTCCACTGACAGAGGGGTTCTTGGGTAGCTGTAGATATCATGGCTTCCTTCCTTGTTTGTCTGAATAATGAACATGTCTGAATTTTACAAGTTGGCAGGAAAGTTGCTTTAAAAAAAACCATATTGTTAAGCTTAGTGGTGGCTGAGGCTGAGGTAGGAGACTAATCTATGAGTTCAAGGCTAGCCTGGACTACACAGTTGAGTTGAGGCCAGCCTGAGGTAACTGAGTCCCTGTCTCATAAGCAAACTCAGACAAAGACCTCTGTCTGGGCTTCTTTCAATCCCTAAATGCTAAGTAAGGTCCTGTGCCCTCTCAGGAAGCCTCCAGAAGGGCCGAGTTCACCATTCTTGGCCAGTGACTGTCCCAGTACCAAACAGTCCCAGCTGCCAGAGTCTCCAGGATCTATTGTCCTAAGGAGTGCTTGTTGGAAAGAGATGACAGTAGGAAGAATTCTTTGCTCCCAGAATGCCTTGCTCCAGGGACTCCTCAGTCTCCTTCCCTAGCTGCCTGTGTTGGAGGCTCTGGGGATTGTTGCTTAGCCCTCGCTATCCTGTTCACAGGAATTTTTTTATGACATCAAACACAGCGACCTGGCCAAAAAGTCCCTGGATATCTCAGTATGGGACTATGACATCGGCAAATCTAATGATTACATCGGTGAGTACCCCGGTTCTGCGGATAGCCCCCTCATCTGGCTTTCCACAGAGAGGATGTCTTACAGGGATGGGGGAGACCATGATCACACCACCCCATCTGCCAGCAGTTCTGTAGGCTAGAGCTAGCCTGGGACTCAGGGTCCTGACTTTGATCCCACCTGGATGTGCCTTTACATGAAAAGGTGCACACCATGGCAGAATAACTAAACCCCAGGAGAGCAGAGAGTGCCCTCTGCAGGAAGCAAGAGAGTCCTACCCCCAATCTCTATGCAAGTTCCCAATGAAAGCTTTAACCTCACCAGCCCTTTTAAATGCCAAGGATAGACAATCCCAAGTGTGGCACAGGGAGAGATTCCAGGCAGGGATCAGGGTGAAAGCGACCATTTGGGGAGCGACAGTGACTGCCCAGTGTGTGGAGACCATGCAGAAAAATAAAGTAGAAGCTGGGCAAAGATTCGCAGGGGCTTGGTGCTGCAGTAAAGAGCCATAGCAGGTTCTTGAGGTTCAGAGAGTTACATAGTAACAGACTTCTTCTTAGGGGTGGGCAAGGCTGGGGGATGTCACTGCTTGGTGGCCATCTTTCTCACAATTATACTCTTGAGTCAAGGGACATGAGTGGCCACAGTCCCTCTCCACTGACCTGCCCCCCCCTTCCTTCTCTGCTCATCCCCAGGAGGCTGCCAGCTGGGGATCTCAGCCAAGGGTGAGCGCTTGAAACATTGGTATGAATGTCTGAAGAACAAGGACAAGAAGATTGAACGTTGGCACCAACTGCAGAACGAGAACCACGTGTCAAGTGATTAGGACCTAGTGCCCCAGTGCCCCTTCTCCACTCTAGTTGCTCTCCCCTCTCAGAGCCTTCCTTGTTACCCTTGAGTCTTTGATGTCTCTCCCACTTCATATTGCTGCCAAAGACCTGCTCCCTGAGCTGCAGGGTCTGTATGTGAGCCCTCTCTGGTCCCTAGGGTAGGGTGGTGGGAGTGGGGAGATCTGACCTTGAACCCATACAAGGTCATTCCCTGTGTCCTGTCTACATGTCACTTTGGGCATTGGCAGACCCACAGACTGTAGGGACCAGCACAGGGACAGAAATTGTGCATCGAGACTGCCTCTGACCCCCCCTCAAGACACCCCAAGAACAAACAGACCCACCCCGACTTTTAAACATACCAGGAAATAGACATACAGAATACACAGAGGGTCTGTACCCCTCTTCCAGGAAGATGCCCAGCTGCTTCCTAAGAAGCTAACCTAACCTTCCTAACCTCCCCTGCTCTCTCTCCTTGCACCTCCTTCCTCCCTGCTCACCTTCCAGCCTACCAATGCCCCTCACCCACCCTCCTGCCCTACTGCCTCTCTTCTCCTCTCCCCTCCACAGTGCGGGATGCGAGGCAGAGCCTCCCCTCTCCTCCCTGTGTCCATTGCCAGCGTTGTCAGCAACCTCACAAGCTGAATAAACCTGGCTCTACAACCCCGAAGTCACATTTTCCATTGGCATGCCTGGCTGTCCTCGGCCTGGGGGCTGCAGCGGGCACAGCCTGGGTGCATGGCAGCCTCCTCCAGCACTATAGACACCTTGAGTTCCAGGATCTCTTTCTCATCCCTGGCCCCCCAAATGGGCACAGGTGGCACAGAGCTCTGGATCTGAGGTGACCTCCCAGGCTACACATTTCACCCCTTTTTCTACTCTTCAGCAACGAACAGACGCATTGCCCCCCTCTCCCACCCAGAGCCCTGCTGTTCTCTGTCTCTCTTCCCCAAGGTTCCTGGGGGCGATCAAATAACAAGAACTCTAATCGGGACAGAACCCTCTTGGTCTGTCACAAATCAAGAGGAATGTGGAGTCAGGCCATCATCCACGCACCAGAAGAAAGTCTAGTTTTTCCCACTTTGATAGTCTTTCCCCATCGGCGTCCAAAGCCCTACCACACCCCACTGAGGCCGTCAGACTAAGACTAAAAACTCTCATTCCCAACTCAGTCTTGCTTATTTCTTCCAATGTCTTCTTGGGATTCCCCTACCCACCCAGTGACTTGTGCTGTTCCTGAGGGACTCTTGTGTTACCCTGAAATGACTCTGTTTAGTCCCCGCAGTCCCCATGCTCTGCCCACTTCCCTGTCATGGTCGCCCTTAGGAGAAAGCATGCTGGCTGTGTCGCCCAAGCCTGATGCTGGTTCTGGCTCTGGACTCGGAATGCAGCCTGCTCGAAGCGCCCTGATGCCCCTGACCCTCCCCCCACACCCCCTCTAGGTAGAACACGCGCCCCTGGGCGCATGCACGATGCCCACTGCCTTTACTTTGCACTGATGTAGCCAAAAATAAAGTAGGAATATCCAAGAAAGTGGCTGTCCTGCTTCTCTTCCTTGGTGGTTTCTAGAAGTTTCTTCTGCCTTCCTACCAGGATATGTATTGGCTTGGGGATCACAAGAAATTTATCGGGGTGCAGTGAAGGAACTCAGCAGAGATGCTGTGCTATTTGATTGATTTCATCCTGAGTACAGGCAGATTGGCTCAAGAAACCCAGTCCACCATCTTCTTAGAAGCCAGGTTGTGGGAGCCCACCAAACAGAGGGCATACCTTCGTCCCCACACTCCCATCTTTGGAGAAGTACCAACAACCATGGAACCAAGTATACTGAGATCCCAGGATCTGGGAAGATGGTTCAGTCAGTAAAGAGCCTGCCTGGCAACATGAGGACCAGAGTTCAGATCCCCAGAACCTATGTGAAGATTCAATTGTGGGCCAGTGGATAAAGGTTCCTGTTGCATGAGCCTGGAGACCTGATTTCAATCCCCGGAACAACACGAAAGTGTAAAGAGAGAACAGACTCCACATAGTGTTCCCCTGAGCTGCACATGCATGTCATGGTACAATGCTCCGCCCATATCACACACACACGCACGCACACACACACAGAGTAAAGCTGGGCGTGGTGGTGTGGGATTATAGTCTGAGCACTGGGGAGGGAGGAGGAGAGAAGCCCTGGTGATCAATGAGCTCCAGGTTCACCGAGAGACCTTGCCTCAAAAAATAAGTAGAGTGCAATAAAGAAAGACACTATTGTCGACCTCTGACCACCAGTTACACACATGTACAGACATATAAACATGTATACATACATATAACCCCCAACACACACAACTCCCCACCTCGAAACAAGACTCGAGTGGGGGCCTGTTCAATTCATTAATTTATCAAACAGCTGAGAAAACAAAGACTCAAGGAATAGGAGGGAGCTGGGCCTCCAGACTCCCAGCCCAGTGCTCAACACAGGGGCAGCAACTAAGGATTATTGCACAGACCGTCCAGTACCACCTGTGTGTTCTACCACCTCCCATTGCACAGGGAGCCTTCACTGATAGACCCATATTCCACATTCTCAATGTCCCTAAAGCCAGATAAATACATCTAGAAAAATCTGCCCGCCTCTCTCGACAGGGTCTCATATAGTCCAGGACAGCCCTGAACTTCCCATGTAGTCTAGGCTAGCTCTGAACTCCTGACCCCCCACCTTCACCTCTAGAATGCTTGGATTGGTTGCAGGTGTGTATGACACCCTTGGTTCCTCAAGAGGATTAAAAAAATTTTTTCCATTCTCCTTTATTCTATAAACACCTACTTACAAGTTTAACAAATCATTTATTTTTGTAAAGACAGAGAAGGGTACAGAAAAGAGTCTTTTTGTGATGTGGGGTGGGAGAAGGGACGTAGAATTGGGAATAGTCCGCTCCCTCCACAGCCCTCACAGGACGATGGCATCTGCAGTGGGGCTCTGAAGAAGAGGTGGGCAAAGGTCCCTAAACCCAGAGCTTGCACCCCAAAACCTTCAATGCGTGGCAGGGGTTCAAGGAAGATGAGGCGGCTCGGAGATGGAGCAGTAAAATGAAAACTAGTTAGTGGATACAAGATGGGGTCATCATGGTGAGGGGAGAAAAGATGGAAAAAGTTGGTAAGGGGCAGTAAAAGGTTCTCCCTGAGACCCCCAGGGAGAGGTGGGGGCCAGCTTGCCTGTTAATTTAATATTAAATTGGGGTGAAGTTGGGAAGGACAAGGTTATTTCACGGAATGATTTCTCAGCCTCTCAGCCTGTACAAAAGAGACTGAGAGCCTGGGGCCTTCATCAGTTATAGCAAAGGGACTGTCGGGAGGGGGAGTCCTCAGGTCACTGGATAGCCAGGCGGGGAGGCCCCTGGCCCCCTCGTCGTCCACCTGCAGATGCCTCATGCCATGGAAATCCCAGAGGACACTGCTGCCTGAATCGGGATGTCTCCCTTTGCCATTCATCATCAAATGGTGTGGGAGAATTGTCTGTATTCTGTCAATCATGTTTTAAATAAACACTGATTGGCCAGGCAGGAAGCATAGGCAGGTCAACCAGACAGGAAGTAGAGGCAGGGTGATGAGAACAGAATTCTGGGAAGGAGGAAGCCCATTCCTCCATTCCAGCCCAGACCACTGAGAAGCAAGATGTAACCTGCCCAGCGGAAAGCCATGTGGCCAACATAGATAAGAATAATGGGTTAATATAAGCTATAAGAGCTAATAAGTAGCCTGAGCTAATGAGCCAATCAGTTTTATAACTTATGGAGATCTCTGTGTGATTTTCTTTGGGGCCTGCCGACTGTGGGACCTGGTGGGAGGACAGAAACCCTAACAAGCAGGCCTTCATGTTACAATCAAAGGCTGAGGCCTCACTTTCACCCAGGTTGATGGATGTAGTCCTGGTGTTCTTCCTGATCCCCTGTGTGGTGATTTCGGGAGCGCTGGAGGATGTGAGCCCTGTCCTGAATGTGATGGCTGATAGACATCTGCTCTAGACCACTGTCTAGACTCCCAGACGGTCCTCCTTGTCTCCTGGATCCCGCCTGGGGCAGAGTGCATCTCAGAAGTCTCCTGGTAAACTTTCAGGGCTCCACCCCCAGTGCTGGAATAGATGGCAGTAGATGAAGAAAAGGCCTGGCAGTTGCCTCCCGCGGCCACGTGTTACTGTTCCCGATCATGTCATTCACATCCCAAACAAGTCCATGAAGCCACCAGACATTCCCAGCATCCCAAAGGGAGAGACAGCCCCAGCCTGCGTCCTGTGGCTGGCAGATCTGGTTGCTGGCGTGTTACCATCCGTGATGCTGAGAAAGGGGCTATATCCAAAGCCGCTTGACAACATGTGGCGCATATGCTGACGTGAATTGCGAAGGGGTCCATCAGGAACATGGGATCTTCAGGCTTCTTGTCCCTCATGAAGCTGAACATCCTGATCTCAGCTCCAGGGGGCTCCACATGGTCGGTCCCCTCCACCCAGCCACCTACGCCATCTGGCCAGCCTCTTCTCATTGGGGGGGAGGGGCTGGGGGAGCAGGGTTGTGGCCTAGGACACAGGATTGGTCCATGCGGGAGCTTCTCGCCTCCAGCACCACCTCCTGCCTCAGCTGCTACCTCCGTACCTGACCCCCGCCCCCAGCCCTCAGCCCGTGGAGCTGAATCTCCCCTCAAGAGGAATTTTAACATACTGTATTGTGTCCCTGAAAGAAAAGAGCCGTTTATTGGAAGGCCGACCACTTCCTGCCAAGCTGGTCTGTTCCTACCAAGGGTTAAGTTCTTCCAGGACAGTTTCATATAGGACCACCTTCTTCCCGACACCAGCTTCTGTAATTATGTCAGAGCCGTCATCGATGTCATGTGTACTTTTCTGAAGGAGAGATGCTTCCAAGGCGCCACCCACCCTGTAAGGGTCTCCAAGGTGGTGAAGGTGAGTCCCCCTCAGCCTGAACTGACCCAGAAGGAGTGGGAGAGGACCCTCAGGAGCCAGACTGGAGCCCTGATCCCGTGTCTTCACTTCCAATCACAGCTGTGCAATGGGTTCTGCCCGCAGGTCCCACGTCCATGTTAGGAAATCTCAGCTACAGTTTGTGTTTCACCCTCCCAGGCCACATCCGTTTCAGAGTCGGGGAAACTGAGGCGAGGCTCAGGGAAGCAGTTTTCTGGAGAGTAGTGGATCAAGGGACCCAATATTTGCCCTGCTGAGTGACCTTGGATGAGTGGATTACCATCTCCTTGCCCAGGGTTCTCTCCTCCTGTAATGGCACAGGAATTGAAGACTAAGTCAAATGTGACAGGGACAGACCAAGACCCCACATGCTGGGTGACTGAACTGATGGACCCTGACTGAGCCTGGTTCTGGCTCTCGGACTTCATCAGTACCTAATTTACTATGAAGGCTACAGAAATAAAGTTCTTTTCTTTTCTATTTTTAGTTGTTTTTATTTTTTAATTTTGTGGACGGACACTGTGCCTGTGTTTGTGCGGTGCCCTCAGGGTTAAAGAGCGGGTGTTACATCCTGTTAGCTGGAGTTGAACAGGTGGTTGTGATCTGGTCTGTGCGGGTGCTGGTCTCTGAGCTGGGGACAGCTGTAAGAACAGCAGGTGCTTTTAACTACCGAGCCACCTCTCCACCCTTAGATATGACATTTTCTAATGACCACTCCACAGTGGCTGGTGCTCACGTGGTTCTCAGCAGGAGTCCTTCTTGTTAAAATACTTTGTTTCACACGTTAATGTCATTTTACTAAACCTTTTCTGTTGCGCTATGACTTCTATGTTATTTTATATTACACAAGGCGGTTTTCTTCCAAGTATGTGATGTATGTGAACATATTCCACCAATAGCAATGCCAATGATGAGGACCAGGACAATAGAGTCATAGCACTGTGTTAATTTCTCACAGTCTCCTCGGCCCACTACCATCCTTTGCTACCACGCTGACCTCCCCCAGAGAATCCCCCTCTGATTTCGTGTCTGGATTCCACATGAGAGAAAATGTGCCGTTTTGTCTTCCCTCAAGACCCACTCTTGTTCCTCTTCCTTTAGACCCCCGCCTTCCTCACATAGTCCTTCCATCCATTCTCTCTCTCTCTCTCTCTCTCTCTCTCTCTCTCTCTCTCTCTCACACACACACACACACACACACCGCCATATCTTATTGTTCTTAGGACCTGGTCAATCAAAACTACATGATAATAAGTTAGGCACTAAGTAAAATCACACAGTGGCTGGAAAGGTGGCTCAGTGGATAAGGCAGTTGCTGCACTTACCCAAACTTAGGGAGTACCACACATGGGGGACAGAGATAGGGATAATCTCTAAGACTTGGTGGATGCCAGCCAAGCTCCACATTCACAGAGAGACCCTGCCTCTAAGGGAGAAGGATATAAAGTATAAAGGAAGACACCCAGTATCCCCTCTTGTTTCCAAACATAGGTGTATAATGTCTCATGAACACACACACGCAATACATACACACATAGGGCAGAGACTCTGTAAGCATGAGATACACGATAGAAAACACAGCACACTGCTCCACAGTCAACTCTGACACAAGCAGGAGTGTACACACATGACAAGTCCCATGCAGAGGATACTGGACACCAGAGCATGGCTGGCCATCATTACATGACCATGCAGCCCTCTTGTGTGTGGCCACAGTGTGCTATTTTCTGCCACCACCATCTCCAGACCTGTGAGGAAGGGTCTGCACTAGGACAGGTTGGTGGCAGGATCTTTGCAAGTGAATGCTGTCCTGAGGTGAGGGAAGACACATGGATGCTTGCTATGGTAAAACTCTGCCCTGTTTCCTGAACCCCACAGCCAGTGAGCTTGTTCCCCTTAGAGAGACCAAAGAACCCCAGAGAAGGGCTGGGGTGTTATCTAAGTGAAGCCTCCATTACAGGCCATGTCAGCATCTACTGCAAGCCCGACCCTGAGATCTACAGACGGCTCATCAGGAAGTGCACATTCCTGGGCAAGGAGGGTGAGTTCTCCACCTGCTTCACAGAACTTCAGAGAAACTTCCTGAAGCATCGTCTGACCAAGCTGAAGAGTCTCATCTGCCTGATCAAACACTGATACCAACTGGTATGGCATCTCGTCCAGCTACCGTGAGCTCTATCTTTGCAGGGAGTGAATACAACCAGGGAAAAGAAGGAGTATTCTAGTTTGCTTTCTGTTGACGTGATTTTTTTTTATCACATAACAAAACGCCACTTGGAAGGAAAGGTCTTATTTGGTTACACATCCCAGTCACAGTTCATCACTGAGGGAAGAAGTCAATAATTGAAACAGAGCCCATGGGGGAACTCTGCTCACACTGCCTTGCTCTCCATGGCTCACACAGCTTGCATTCATACACAGTCAAGGGTCACCTGCCCAGGCATGACCCATCTACACCAATCACTAATCAGGAACATATCCCCACAGGCTACCCTAACTCAGTCTGAGGGAGGCATTTTTTGATTAAGGTTACCTCCTACTAGATGTCTAGTTGACCAAAACTAATCAGCACAATCGACTGCTTTTCAAGTTGATACACAAAGAGCCACTATTAAACCATAACCTTTCCTTCCTTAATTATCCCTAAGATCTCACGTTAATATCAAATTATACAATACAGCCTTAGAAGTCTCAAAGTTAAAAGATTCCAACACTTATAAAAATTTATCTCCCGACTGTGAATTCCTATAAAATTTCAGAGCCTGTGATAGAGCCGTCAATAGTGAACATCATTACTATCCCACCCCACCCCCAGTCCCTAGCTGTCACTCACATTGTCACGATTCCTCCTGTGTCTGCTGGGAAATGCTCAGTCTCTGTGGACCACATGGTCTGCGTGTCAACCACTCAGCCCTTGGCTATAGCATGGGAGCATCCATAGGCTTAATCTACGTGAACAGGTATGACTGTGTGTCAGTAAACCTGTAAGGACAACATCAGGTGGCAACTGAACTGACCCCAAGAGAAGTGATCCCCACACAACAACTGTCAGCCCTTTTCTTCTCACTGCCTTTCTCTTCTCAGTGTAAGGAGAAGCTGAGGAAGCCGCTGCCCCCACAGTATGCCCTGGAGCTGCTCACAGTCTACGCCTGGGAACAAGAGAGTGGAGACACTGAGTTCAACACAGCCCAGGGCTTCCAGACAGTCTTGGAACTGGTCACCAAGCACAGGGAGCTTCAAATCTACTGGACAATATTATGACTTTCAAGATCAAGACATCTCTAAATACCTGCAAAGACAGCTCACAAGAGCCAGGTAGGCCGATCCCTTCATGACTCAGCTCCTCAGCATGAAAACCCAGACTGTAGCAGTGGAAATGGGGAGATCGGAGCTCCGTGTCCTGTCACTGTGCCAGGCTGTCTCCTTATTGACATGAGGGCCACCATCACTTGGAGGCCGGGGTGGGCTCTCCTGTCTGCAGAACAAGGCTTTGACCCTGTCCAGACCCAGACAGCAGAGGGAGGGGAGTACATGGAGCGGGAACTGAGATGTTCCAGCTGTATTAGAAGTCATCAGGGTTGTGGGACTCAGAAGACTGGTGCTGGACTAATGAACTCCAAACAAAACTTGTCACATGTCTTGATCCTGTGTTGTGTTCAGCCCTTATACCTCATCCTTTGAGACGAACTGGTTGAACTCTGTCCATCTTACAGATATAGAGGCTGAGGAACCTGTCCCAGGACACAGTTGCTAACCAGTAGAGGATTAGAGCCCAGGCTTTCCAGGTCGTGGGCACCTCCAGGCTTGCTCTACGCTGTCGGGCAAGGACTCAGGACGAATAGGGGTGTTCTGCTGGGCTCCTCCCCTGTCCCTGTGCAGTGGTACCTAGGGTATCAGACAGCTGGTCAGTTCCTTCTCTGAATGTTGCTCTGTAGCCCTGTGATCCTGGACTCGGCTGACCCAACAAGGAATGTGGCTGGTTCCAACCCAGCGGGATGGTGGCTGTTGGCAGAAGAAGCTGTGGCCTGGCTGAATTACTCATGTGTTAAGAATTGTGATATGTCCTCAGGGTGCTCCTGGGCTGTGTCGGTGAGACCTTGTCATCATTCTGTCCCCTTGCACACTTCATCTGTTTGGAGAATATTCTCAAATGATGTCATATTTGACTGAAATTCTCCAACTTCTACCATGGCTTCTTTTACAGCCATTTTAGCACCATTCGGATATTTCACAGGTTGGCAAGATGGCACAGTGGGTAAACCACGTGCTGTCCACACTGATGTCCTGGGCTTGATCCCTAGAACCCTTTGGTAGAAGGAGAGGACAACTCATCCAAGTTTCTTCTGACCTTAACCTCTGTCTGTTACACAAGTGAGCACACACAAACACACACTCACATACATACATTCACTCACACATTCTGGCAAACTCATAAGCTCACACATATAAAAACACTAACATACTTTCACACACACATGCACATACACAAACTCACACACTCACATAAGCACAGACACACTCAAACACATAGGTGCATCCACACACTGATACACACAGAGAATGTGCCAAGGAGACTCAGAGCTGAAGCCACGGGCTCAGGGATGCTCAGCTAAGGAGAGGTGGGCCAGGGAATCCTGTGGACTCTGAAGCCAGTGCTCAGGTCCATAAGGCAGCCCATCTTTCCTGTCTCGTTGTCATGTGGCCAACGGGACTCGGGGGAGCTGTGTCACAGGTAAAAAGAAGCAGAGGGACCTTTTCTCTTGTGAGGCAGG
Organism: Alexandromys fortis; assembly: GCF_014885135.2. Lineage (NCBI taxonomy): Eukaryota > Metazoa > Chordata > Mammalia > Rodentia > Cricetidae > Alexandromys > Alexandromys fortis. Next base: position 6,242,393 of record NW_026067985.1, on the reverse strand, counting down.
GGACTTTCTGATGCTAGGGACTGATAAGGTCATGCATGACATCAAGATGGAGCTTAGCATGGGTGCAGTGACTTGGAAGCAAACCTCAGAAGGTCGGGAGGGAGGGGGAAATGTGAGAGATTATCTGGGACATGTGATGGAGGCAGCTGTGACTGTGGTCTTTAGTGCTGTCCCGCAGCAGACAGGTGGCTAGTCCCTCTCTCCCAACTGGCAGATGTGTCACTAAATGAGGGGATCTCAGGTCGGACTACATGGACCACAATGGGCTGAGCCATAAAGATGTCCCTATGGCCATCTTGCCAACATGGGATGTGCAGTCCCTTTTTCTGAGGGGCTCCAGGTGGCCAGTCATGGTGCCCACCCTCAGAGCTCATTTGCATACCCTTCCCAGTAGGAATGCGGGCTCCTGACATGATTGTGTTTTCTATTGCAGCCTCGAGTTCCTGTGCCACCCCAACAGGTTAGTTGTTTTTCTTTGTTTGTTTTGTTGTAGACTTCTGCTGTGTGGTCATAGATGACCTACAATCGCTATCCTCCTGCCTCAGTGCTGGGATGACTGCAGTGTAAGCCTGATGTGTCCTCCCATCCCTTCATCCTCAGGTGAACGAGAACAGGAGTTCGTTCCTTCAGTGAGCATAGCAGCACCTGCCCAGAAGTCTCCGGAGTCAGGGGATGTGCTCCTCTGCTGCAGGCCTTGACAAGAAAGGGCAGAATGCTGCCAAAGATCCAAGAGGAGGAGTGTCCACTCTAGGGTCAGATTCCAGGCTTCTGACTCCTGCCTGCCCACCCTTCCATCCTGTCCCATCACAAACAGCCTGCTTCATCTGCCTTATCCTCTGGCAGTGTTCTCTGGGGGACTAGAGATTCAGAAGGGGAGGGAGAATTCAAGCTTGATTCTGTCTGTGCACCTGTTAGGAGGTTCTGTCCAAAGTCTAATCAACAACAATAAACCACAGCAAATGCCATGTGAGTGTGTGAGTGTGTGTTAGCAGAGGGGTGTTTCTAGGGTGACTCAGACTCAAGTTTGTACGGGGCGGGGGGGACCTTTGAGGTCAGCTGTGTGCTTCTAGTTTCAGGACAGACTCGTGATACTGAACTCAGCCTGTGCCCCAAGCCAGGTTTGTTTACCCGTTTCCATAAACTATCAGGTCCGCCCGCCCATTTTCAATAAGCCAACTGAAATAGCCAAACTAATAGTGGGGAAAGGAGATTTCTTTAGTGTGGCCACATTGGGCTTCAGAGACTACCCAGTCATCTGAAGTGAGATGCAGGCTTCCATAGAGGGCCAAGAGTATGCACATTTAAGCAGTCCTGCTCAAGCTGTGGCTTCAGTCTTTCCTATGAGGTGGCCTGAGGAGTTGTGAGAATTCTGTGGAAGTTTCCTCTCCAGCTGGTGCATTTTCCTTCCACTGGTGCAAGATCCTGGGGAAATTTCCATTTCTTTGGGGTCTATTGTTTTCAGATGGAAAAACTCAAGCTTCTCTTGAGAATATTTTCATTTCTGTCAGGGTCACTGGATTTGCACCTGTGATGCTCAGCAAGCTCTGGAGAACTGGGCCGGGATGATTAGTATATGCACAGCCCCTCTGAGACCACACGGGGGCGCTCAGGGCCCATATCAACCACTAAGAACGTTTAAAGAGCGGCTGGAAGAGTTGTAAGTTCATCCAAATAGACTAGGATCTCTGTCTCTGTCTTCTTTCATCGCCTGATGAAGGTTAATATTCAGGAGGATGCCTATATGTTTTTCTTTGGGTTCTCCTTCTTATTTAGCTTCTCTAAGAACCCGAATTATAGGCTCAATGTCCTTTATTTATGGCTGGAAACCAAATATGAGTGAGTACATCCCATGTTCCTCTTTTTGGGTCTGGCTTACCTCACTCAGGATAGTGTTTTCTATTTCCATCCATTTGCCTGCAAACTTCAAGAAGTCCTTGTTTTTTTACTGCTGAGTAGTACTCTAATATGTATATATTCCATACTTTCTTCATCCATTCTTCAATTGAAGGGCATCTAGGTTGTTTCCAGGTTCTGGCTATTACAAACAATGCTGCTGAAATCTCAAGGTCCAAATCAGGAGCAGAAGGAGAGAGAGCACGAGCAAGGAACTCAGGACCGCGAGGGGTGCACCCACACACACTGAGACAATGGGGATGCTCTATCTGGAACTCACCAAGGCCAGCTGGCCTGGGTCTGAAAAAGCCTGGGTTAAAACTGGTCTCGCTGAACATAGCGGACAGGGAGGACTACTGAGACCTCAAGAACAATGGCAGTGGGTTTTTGATCCTACTGCACCTATTGGCTTTGTGGGAGCCTAGGCAGCTTGGATGCTCACCTTACTAGACCTGGATGGAGGTGGGTGGTCCTTGGACTTCACACAGGGCAGGGAACCCTGATTGCTCTTTGGGCTGACGAGGGAGGGGGACTTTGATTGGGGGAGGGGGAGGGAAAGGGGAGGCGGAGGTGGGGAAGAGACATAAATATTTAATAAATAAATAAATAAATAAAAATAAAAAAAGAAGAAATGGGGCTCATATCAATTAAATTTTGGTTCTGTGCCAGCCAAAAAAAAAAATAGACTAGGATCCCAAAAAGCCAGTACATGCAGTAGAGACAAATCCCAGTACCTTAGGACTGGAGGGGGTTGGGGGAAGATGAGTTGGGGAGCAGGAGGGAAATGGGAGGAGGGGAGGAAGTGGAAATTTTGAATGGTATTATTTATAAAACAATAAAAATGTATACAAATTTAAAAAAAAGTTGTAAGTTCAGTACTGTGCTTCCTCTCATGCCTGCAGGCTCTTGGGTCACCTGTCCATGGCAGCATCCCTCTGGATACTGGAAAGTATAGGGTCAAGGGCAGCTATCCCAATAGCCCACGGTCAGTTTCTAACCCCGACTACTCTATAGCATCTCTGTGTGGGGACAATTGACAATATCCTAAACTTGATCTGTAAGATTTCACACTTCAGCCTGAGGTTATCCAGTTCATAGATGGCAGCAGCTTTTTATTGGAGAGTCACAAGCTTTACAGAGGTCATAGAATCTGAGTTCTTTTTGGGTAATTCAGCCCTATCTTACTCACGGATTTTGGTGGTAACTCAGGTGTAACTCAGGTGAAGTAGAGATCCATCATAGAGACTATAGGGAGGGTCTTTGAGGTCCCCATACTGTCCTGAGCCATTCTAGGACAGGTCATTTGATGTCTGGAATTCTATTATAGCTTCTAGACAGTCAAAGGCCTTCAAACAGCCCTGAAACTTAGACATATCTCACTACAGGAGGAAAATGAGACAACTAGCTAGGAACATAAAGGAATGTGTGAAAATAAACTTATCTAGATTAAACATATAATAATTATGCACACTGCATATAATATGTACACATAATATATCAATTACACATAACTATGTATACAATTATTAAATATATAATTATACATAATACATATAATGCAAGTCAAAAGGGCATAAAACCAGACTGGTTGAGGCTTGCCATTAATATCAGTGTGGCCATAGAGTCGTCATCCAGCAACTGATAGAGGCACAGGCAGAGCCTTGGACTGAGTTCCCAAAGTCCAATTGAAGAGTGAAAGGAATGAGAATATGAGCAAGGAGTTCAAGACCATGATGGGTTCACCCAGTGAAGCAGTTTGCCTGAGCTGATGGGAGCACACCAACTCCAGCCAGACTGGGAAGGAACAAGGATAGGACCAAACTAGTTTCTCTGAATGGGGTTGACAGTTGTATGGCTGGGGCAGACTGAGGGGCCACTGACAGTGGCACCAGGAACTTGGATTGATATTTTTTTAATATCTAATAAATAAAAAAAAATACCAGTGTGGAATAATTGGAGACTGGAAGGTCAAAGGTCAAACCAGAAAAGGTGGGAAGAGCTGAAAAACTCACACTGAATAAAAGGAATGCAATCTCATTTCCTGCCACATCTGGGGTTATGCAGGCTCATCCATAGACAGAGAGAATGCAGAGCCCTGTAGGTCAACTTATTTCCGGCTGGTTCCGCACAGCCTGGGGGCAGAGTCAGGGGCATTTGGCATTTTTCAGGTTTGATTTGAGTGTGAGGTACTTGTATGGAGGCTGGCCCTTAATTCCACTTTGCTGACTGGACATGTGCCTGGGTAAGTCTATAACCTGGTGGCCTTAGGCATTGCCCCCTTTACATGTTCCTGGCTGACCAGAAGCCAGGTTACCGCTCTTAGGATGAGCAGAGTGGCCACTAGAGGGAGCACTAGGACTTTCTGAGATAGGCAGGGGAAGGCAGACTGTCACCAGCGGCAGTAAGCAGGAGGGGACAAAGGAAAGCATTAGGATGTCTAGGTGAGCAGGCGAGAAAGAGGGGTGGCTGGAGAGAAAGGGGGTGATCGGTTATCAGGATGGTGCACAGGTGATCATTATGGGATTTAGTTAAATAGAGAGGGACAAAGGTTGACAGGAGGGGACAGAGGCGTGGAGGAGGTGACATGGGCCATTCAAGAGGACAGACTGATGAGGTGGAAACATGAAGGAATACAAGAAGGCCTGATTGTATCACATGAGCCATAGTTGACAGTGTGAGCACTGGCTGACCTGTCCTCAGGAAAGGGGAGGGGGAGTGGACACTGGTAAGCTGGAGGTTCAAGGGTCAGCAGGAAGGGCAGAATTGTGCTTAAGGGAACACATTGAGCAGGAGTGACATGGGTGAGCTGAAGGACCTATGAGTGTGCCATGGTGTATGTGCATATGTGTGTCGTGTGCAGTAGTGTGTGTGTGTGCTTGCATGCATATATGCATGTGTGGGTCAGGTGAACAGGAGAGAACCTGTGTGACCAGAGGCAGCACAGATGATCAGGAAGAGGAATGTGTGAAAAAGAGGTGACACACACGCGCAGAACGAGACACGGGTGAGCAAGAGGGATGGAGGAGATTAATAAGGGAATCAGTGATTAGAGGCAGCATAGACTAATAGAATGGAATCCAGGTGGGTGATGTGGGAGTGTCATATCAATCTGTTGATTTCATTGGCTGAGCAATAAAAGAAACTGCTTGGCTGGCCCTGATAGGTTAGAACATAGATGGGAGGCGTAAACAGAATAGAATTTTGGGCGGAAGAGGAAGTGAGGTCAGACTCTGCTCTGCTTCCAGAGGGACCGGAGACGCCATGCTCTGCTCTCCCAGGCAGCTCCAATCCACGATGAACTTAGGCTAGAATCTTCCCGGTAAGCGCACCTTGGGGTGCTTACACACATTATTAGAAATGGGCTAAATTAATATGCCTGTAAGGGCTAGAGTTCATGGGCCAAGCAGTTCTTAAATGAATACAGTTTGTGTGCTGTTATTTCGGGCATGAGCTAGCCAAGCTGCCGGGGTGTTGGGGACGCAGCCCCGCCGCTCTTATTTCAACAGGTGGGCACTGGGGGCACGGGCAAGTAGCTGGGCACTAGGCAGACGTGGGGACACAGGTTAGCAGAAAGTTACAGCAGAGAAGTAAGTTAGAACACAGATGAACAGGAAATGACAGCTGTGTGCAGGAGAGGGAAACGCGTGAAGGGATGGGGAGAGGCAGTGGGTGAGCAAGCCTGGGGTGACGGTGAGCAGGTGGGGCAGGATGAAGCAGGAAGGGGTGAGCAAGGGAACTCCGAGGCAGTAGACCAGAGCCAGAAAACATTGTGGGACCAACTCCAAGCCAGGGACTTCTGCAGGAGGGGGTCCAGACTAGGATTTACAGAAACACGTCAAAGCCGGTAATCTAGCCTGAGACAGTAAACTCCAAGGGAGCAGAGAAAAGCACAGGAGCGCTGAGCTATCTCCGAGAGCATGGAGTAACCAGCAGGGTAACTAGAACTGGGGCACTGACCGTACCACGAGGAACAACCTTCTGAGCTTTGGATACACTGGCACCTAGAAGATTATTCAACAGAATCTCAGACAGCCCTAACCACACCTATTAGAGGAAAGATGAGTAGAAAAGGTAAGAACACATGCTACCCCACAAAGAGCAACACAACACCAGTAAAACCTAAAGACCCTACAACAAGACCTGAACAACCAAATATAGATGAAGCAAAAAAAAAAAAAAAGACCTAAAAATAACTTCAAGAGAATGTTTGAAACTCTTAAAGAGATAATGATAAATTCCTTTTCCCCATTTGTTTAATGGGATGAATGGAGCCAGGCAAGAGCCCCAGAGGGCACCCAAGAAGTCCTAGCAGGGAAAACTAGAAACCAAGAAACCTAGCAGGGAGCAGCTTAGGTTCCACCTATTGCATGGAGATCCTTGAATAGCTGTGACCAGAGGCTATTCCTAGACCCTCAGCATTGAAGTCAAACAGTGGAAAGCCCTCAACACTCTCATCCCTTTCCTGGCTTTTCTTCCTACATCAGATTCGAGTAGTTCCCTCTAGATCTCTTGGTGGGTTAGGGACACATGAACTTAGTGACACCTTCATGAAATGCCATAGGTATGGATTTTTCCATCCTGACTGTGTGGAGGATCAGGGGAAAAAAAGACGTGAGTGTGCTTGGGTGAAGAGGGAGGTAAGAACCCATCTGTGGAGTGGGACGTTTGTGTGGCTAGTGTCGAAGGCTAAACCATTACCAGTCACCCTCCTCTTGGGATCCCCATAGAGACTTCATGTGTAGGTGGAGAAAAACAGAGATCTCCAATGATCCCCTTGGTTCTGAGGAACATAGGGCTGCATGAAACTTAAAGGGCCCTAGGGGAATTCATCCCCACCACAGTTCAGCCCAGTTTACAGTCAGTCCTCTAAGATACAGTCCTCTCCATACAGCTCCTCACTCCTGACCACCATGCCCAGCAACAAGTGGGCTCCTCAGCATTTTCCTCATCTGAGGGGCCAGCGTTGTGCTGGTGAGGAAAGGCCAGGCTTCTGATTCTACTTCCCACCAACCTGCTCCTCCTTGCAGTGTCCTGTTATGGTTTCTGTCGAGGTGGCTCAGAAAACACCCCCAGGACTTCTGCGACTATCCAGACGTGGTCACTGTGAAGAGGCTGGTGGACTACATAAGGCTAAACGTGACATCCACAGAGGGTGCAATGCAAACTGCGGAGCTCCTATCAATGCTGGAAAAGCAGGAGTCCAAAACGGGTGAGGAGGCCTCGGGTTTGTGCCTTGGGAAGGCAGGAGGTGGTTTCGGTGATGGGTTGCACCAGATGCCCTGGTCTGGAACCAGAGCTGGACCCCTGTCGGGTGAGATGTCCTGTTGAGGGGAGAGGGGACTGGGCATTTTCTGACATGAACAGACCTAGTGTGACCAGCAAGGCCATCTCTGGGAAGCTCACCCCATTCTAGAAACTTCTAGGGCACCTCCACTAATAGCCCATCTCTTTCTGTCTTAGATTGTGCGATCATCAGGCCAACAACACCAGAAGCCTCAGAAATACAAGAGATGCTGCCTCTGAGACCAGCTTCTGTGGCAGGGCCACGGGGAGATCTGAAACCCCTAGAGAGCCCAGCAGTTTGGGAACCAATTGTACCAGTGGCTGGTACAGAGCAGCTGCTGAATTTCGATCAGTGTCTGCCCACATCATCTGATACACTGGGTGTGGCTGCACTTATTTCTAGCTGCTGGTGTGCAATTAGGTGACCCAGAGCCTGTTTCCCCTCTTCCTGGTGTCGATATTTAGTTAGGTTCTTATCATTTCCGTCATGCAGAGCTTTGGCAAAATGTGTGGCCACCTCAAGCACTGACACTCCCAGTTTCCAGGGCCACGCATGTGCCGTCAAGTAGTCGGGCACCTTCCATAACCACCCAGGGTCCTCAAGCCCTATGTGACCTATGTGCAGTGTGGTCATGTGATCTGTGTGTGGCATAGCTACATGAACACCTATGCACATGTGCTAGGCAGCCTTTAGGTGCTAGACACGCCCATTTGAAGCACTCTTCCTGCACCAGCTTCTTCAGGCCTTCACACGTGTCTTTCTATCTCTCGATAAACTCTTAAAGTCGGTTCCCTTGTTTGTCTCATGATCTGTTCTCGTGCCTGGTAACTTCATAAGTAGTAGAAATACCTTCGGAGTTCCACCCAGAAACAGTTCACATATAAGCTATCCTCCTTTTGAGAGAAAACATACCCTTTTATTTTGTTTCTTTTTTATTGTTGTTCCCATTGTTAATATCCTTTTTAATTATGGTTTCATTGTTAATATAACCTTTAATTCTGTTTAATTCTTTTTATTGTTTTTATTGTTAATACCACTTTTAATTTTGTTCAAATCTTTATTGTTCTATTACTAATATCTCCTTTAATATTTTTAAATTCTTTTTTTAATACAATCTCTTCTCATTTTACATAGCTATCCCCGTTCCCACTCTCTTCCCTCCTGCCCAACTCTTTCCCCCAACCCACCCCCCACCCATTTTTCATTGAGGATAAGGCTTCCCATGGGGAGTCAACAAAGTCTGAAACATTACTTCAAGGAAGGACATAGCCCTTACCCCTATATCTAGTCTGAGCAAGGTATCCCTCCAAAGAGAATGTGCTCCTGGATGCCAGTATGAGCACTAGGGATATATCCTGGTGCCACTGCCAGTGACCCCACAGACTGCCCAATCCTCACAACTGTCCCCCACATTCAATGGGCCTAGTTTGGTCCTATGCAGGTTCCCCCACTATCAGTCCAGAGGCAGTGAGCTCTCACATCAACTGTCTCTGTGGGTACCACCACCAGGTGTTGACCCCTTTGCTCATATTATCGTGACTCCCTGTCTTGGACTGATTGCCTGAAGCTCAGCCCAGTGCTTCGCTGTGGATCCTGTATCTGCTTCCATCACTTCCTTTTACTGTTGCTTTCACTGTTAATATCGCCTTTAATTTTGTTTTCATTGTTAATACTGCCTTTGATTTTCTTTATTTTTTTATTGTTTTCCTTGCAAATATCACCTTTAATTTTGTCTAATTCGTTTTTATTACTGTTTTCATTGTTAATACCACCTCTAATTTTGTTTAATTTATTTTTATTACTGTTTGCATTGTTAATATTGCCTTTAATTTTGTTTAATTATTTTTATTGTCATTGTTGTGTTAAGTTTTAATTTTAATAAAACTTATTGTTTAGTCATTTTAAATTATATGGTTCAGGGGCATCATGTCTATTTCCCGTGTGGTACAATCTACTCATGTCTAACTGTGGATGGCAGCTCTGAGCCAAACATGTGGGTCATGGAAGGCGGACCCTGGCAGGCCATCTTAGAAGCAGGGAAAGCAAGCAGTTTGTGTGGCAGAAAATGGGCAAATGCCAACAGTGGCAAGGGACTTATGACTATGAACTGGCAGTCTTGTGCCCGGCGGTGTCCCTAACACTGAGGGACACAGACGCTGAGCTCTGATATAGTGGGGCTCGAGCACAGAGGCTCCTCCGTGGGCTTCTGCTCTGCCGAGCTGGTCAGCAGGGCCATGCAGAGAAGGAAGAGGTCAGCTTCACTGTCACGGTGCTCATCATTCTGACCAACCCTGAGCCCGGTGCTGTGCGCACACTCACCACACATGGGACACTGTCGCACCCCAGCGAACGTGTTGTTCTAACAGGTGGGTAACATAAAGCACTGCCAGGCTTTCCCACAATTCTGGGGGTGGTGAGCAAGTGACACAGCTGAGCCCATGGACATTTTACACATTTGTCTGTGTGAATGGATTGGATGCAGTCTCACTGTTCACTGTGTACAGGACACAACTAGAGATCACCATCAAAAATAGCTCACGGCAGTCCTCATCCTGGGCAGGTAAGCGGCCACTTATTATTTTGAGGACACTGAGTGTCTTCGGTGACCCTTTCAGGGTGCAGGGCAGCTCACCTGGGCTCTGACGAAGGAGGAACCACACACACACACACATCACTGCCCACTAGGCATTTGGCTTTGGGAAAGGTTAGTCCGTGTCTCATCAAGATGTAAGCCATTAGCCAGGTGATGCTGGCGCACGCCTTTGATCCCAGCACTGGGGAGGCAAAGGCAGGCAGATCTCTGTGAATCTGAGGCCAGCCTCTTCTACAGAGTGAGTTTCAGGTTATCCAAGGCTACACAGAGAAACCTTATCTCATAAAAACAAAAAAGTGAGATGTTCATGTTATCTAGTCACCAGAGTTAGGTGTCCAATGATTCTGGGAGCTAGTGATCCAGGGCTGCATTAGAGAAACCCCAACCAGGCTGCAGATTGGGGACAGGCTTTCCTACTGAACAACGGAGACCTGTCCATCGCAGAACAAAGAGGAGACAGTAGCCAGAAGTGGTGGCAGCAGTGGTTGGCTGTCATCCTTAGATATGAGGAAAGTGGACTAGTCCATTATCGATGTGTGCAAAGAATCTTGAAGAATCCACAGACCAGTATTAGAGTTAGGAAATCAATTCAACAAAGTCACAAAGGAAACACTAACACACATCACAGAAAATGAACTCGCCACACAGCAGCACAGCAGCCAAGCACAGGGAGGACTCCAGATAAGAGCATCAGCTCGATAGCACAGGGAGGACTCCAGGTGATAAGAGCATCAGCTCGATAGCACAGGGAGGACTCCAGCTGATAAGAGCATCAGCTCGATAGCACAGGGAGGACTCCAGATGATAAGAGCATCAGCTCGATACACCAGGGAGGACTCCAGATAAGAGCATCAGCTCGATAGCACAGGGAGGACTCCAGGTAAGAGCATCCACTCGATAGCACAGGGAGGACTCCAGATGATAAGAGCATCCACTCGATAGCACAGGGAGGACTCAGATAAGAGCATCCACTCGCCAGCACAGGGAGGACTCCAGGTAAGAGCATCCACTCGCTAGCACATCAGCAGGAGAGTGAGTAACACAGTCATTCCAATGGCCATCGATCCTGCTACTGTCCTGTCCCTGGCTCTCCACAGTGTACCTAAGTTCTCTCCAGAAACATTGAAAGAAATGTAAACAATGGGTAAGCAATTGGAAGATGTCGTTAAAAACCAAAGAAAGCCAACAGATGCAGAAATGCCAGGTTCGTGAGTTAAAGGACCAGAGCTCTTTAAACAGGACTCAGTCTGCATATCCCGTGTGATCTCTGTGGATAGAAGTGGGAACGTTTAGTCAATGTCCCGAGGCAGTTTCAATACCAACAAAACGATACGATCGGGCATAGGGAGATGGCTGTCAGCATGCTCCCTGCTGGGAAAGCGCAGGGACCTGGTTTCAATCTCCAACATTCACGTAAAAAATGATACAGCCATGTGCAGATGATACCCCATGTGCTGGTATTTTGTTTTTGTTGTTTTCAACTTGATACAAGGTAGGGACAATAGGGAAGAGGAACATTAGTTGAGAAAATGCCTCCCTCAGACTGGCCTGTAGCAAGTCTGTGGAGCATTTTCTTGATTACTGCTCTGTGGAAAGGTTCAGTTCACTGTGGGCAATCGCTTCTCGGCCTTTTGGCTAAGATCAAGTGCAGCTCACTGTGGGCAGTACCACCTCTGCACTGGTGTTTGAGGTGGTATAAGAAATCAAGGTGAGCAAGCCACGGGGATCAAGCCAGTCAGCAGTGTTGCTCCGTGGCCTCTGCTTCAATCCCTGTCCCCAGGTTCCTGCCTGAGTTTCTGGCCTGACTTCCCTCCATTATGGACTGTAACCTGCAGATGAAATAAATGTCTGCTTTTCTGAAGTTGTTTTTGGTCAGTATTCTATCACAGCAAGAAAAAAGAAGGCAAAGACACCCTAGGAGACAGCAGGGCCCCAGAGCTCACCGTCCCTAAATCTTGTCAGTCAGTGAGCACTGCATTCAGAGAGAGTGTGGCTCAATGAAACCTAAGAGTAGAGGGATTAGGGAAGACACATGATGTCATACTCCTGCTACTACCCACATGGACACCTCATGAACACACACATGCATTCACACACATACACACGGCTTCATATGCTCACAGCACACACGAATGAACAGACATACATACACACATACTTACACATGTGTGTTCACAAACATACCAAAGTGTGTGCAAAGACACAAACATTACACAGAGAGAGAGAGAGAGAGAGAGAGAGAGAGAGAGAGAGAGAGAGAGAACGAAACAACTAGATCATGGCCAATTTCAAATCACACCTCAAGCAGTTATTTCCAGCTAAGTGGGATCAACTGTCAAGAAGATAGCCAGAAGGATCAATGGAGCTGAAGCAAGAGCACAGAAATACACAGAGAAAATGGTGTGCGGTGTTAACACAGGGTCTCACTATGTAGTACTGGTTGACTTGGGGGTTCACGTCACATTGAGTCACTTCTGCTTTCTGAACACTAGGTGGCTCTCTAAACCCAGGTCTGCCTCAATTTTCAGCAGTCCTAGGACCTTTAAAAACACAAAGCAGGAACTTGATCCGTGAGAGAAATTGGTGACTTGGGGAGAGTGCGGCAATTAGTAGCTGTCCTTTACCCTGTCACGTTTCCTTTTTTACATTTGCCAAGCTGGGCTGTGTCGTTCTCTGACTGGGCAATTGCCCAGAGAATTTCTTTTACATCTGTCTAGAAAAGTTGGCTGACCACCACAGTTAAACTGTAGCACCTACATCTACCCACACACACCATAAATACATACAAACATGTACATCAGTGTATAATTTTTTTAAAAAGAAAAATATAGGCAGAGTGAAGACGGATGCTAAAAAGAAACCCCACACTAGCCCAGAATTGAGTATAATAAAGAATTATTTATTTAAGGGTAGACTCACAGATCGCAGTCCTCTGCACAAATGGAGAACAGTAACTGAATCCAGCCACCAAAAGAGAGTGAGCGGGAGCTTTACATTGGCATTTATAGTATAAGAGGCCACACCCAAGTGGGCTGGTATCTTAAAGGAGCTCCTACAGCAGCAGGGTAGCTCCTTGCCTTGGACCTGCTTTCTCTAGACCTGATTAGAACTGTGTCAGAATCTTGCACTTTTGAGAATGAAGCAGGGCAATTGCTGCAAGTCTGAGGCTAGGCTAGGCTACATAGTGAGATACTGTATTACCTCCACCCAAAAGCAGAGAACATTCGTTTTATCAGTAACACCATGATTCCTGGTCCTACCCTGAAGTGCTTTCTATGGGACAGAGGAGAAGTGAGGTCAGGAGGGGAGCTTTGATTCTCAGAACAAACATAGGTCCTGCTTCCTGTGGGTGTGATGGGTGAACAGTATTGGCTGAGACTTCTCTTCCTGCTGATACTCCTTCTGGGCTCTGGTTGGGGTCATCCCATGATGGGTCCGAGAGCTGATGCCACATGAGGCAGAGGAGTGGGGACAGTGGCCAAGAGGCAGGATGAAGCCCAGATAGCTATGATGTCACCATCTTATCCTGGAAACGATGACCACTGGTTTACTGCTTCTGGGTTATTGGTGGAAACAGGAATGGGTGGGGCCAGGCTTGCTGAGAGTGGGTGGGAAGGCCTGGCTGTCCAGGCTGCTTGTGGCCTCTCATTTCTGAGAACTTCGACCACCCTGATGGAGGGACCCCAGTTAATGGACAGCTCCAGCGGTGAGATTATCTTTCAGAATAAGTGGTGGTGTCAACCTTACTCAGCCCTCGCTATAAACTTGATTTCAGATTATATTTTTCTTTCACCTAGGCCTAAAGGTGGGAACAAGTTCTAGTTAGACAAAAAATGACTAAGGCCCCCTCTGCCAGTGCGTCCTTGCTGTTCACAGGGCTCTCGCCCTTCCCCATACTACCCCCAAGTGCCATTAATTGGCCTTCTTGATAATTATAGCAATTTTTAGCTGACCGTCTATTTCCTTGTTTTCTCTGCTTTGTGCTCCCTGCCTCCCAAACACACAGAGTTTCACGATCAATGGTGGAATTACATAAAATGCAGTTTACTGACCTAATGAGTAGGTAAGTAAGTAACTCAGCCGAGCAGGAGATCAATTCCTTGGTCTGATCTCCCCTACCTGCAAACAGGGATCCATCCTCCTAGGAGCAGAGGCACAGACATGGGTCTGGTCCATTTTATCCTGAAGGCTAAGGCCCTTCCCATCCCCACTGTACCCTTCCTAGCCTGATCTGGTGGCCTGGAATACAAACTGTCAAGTTGGGAGCGTAGGCCCCAGCCCCTCACATCTATTCCAGCCCCCAGGCCTGGTCTGGACTTCAAATGCCAGGAGGCCAGGTCCTGACCCCTCCCTGGGGGTGAGGTCAGGACTACTCCCCAGGGTATTTAAATGAGCTCCCAAAAGAGGAACACGTGGTCCTTTTTCCTTCCTCCTGGTGGTCACGTTCGCGGCCCCTTGGGACCACCCAAGAGTGCAGAACTCCCATTAAACCTGGATATTTCTTAATTTGGCTTGTTTTGATTTGGCTTGATTGGGAATTTTGCATTGACAAGGAGCTCACATTAGGAGATATTCCTAGCATTTTGGAGGTTCCACCAAGATAGGGCAGACCCTTTCCATGCAGTCATAGACCACATGTCGAAAGCCCCCTAGTCTACAATTCTAATTCTCTACATCACGCTTAAAGCCAGCTCCTGGGCAACAGCGGCTGCGTCTTGGTGAGTCCCTTTTCTTGGGGGACCCATTCATACTTATTTTTGTTGTTTTTCAGATTCCTGCTGAAGTCGTGAGTTTATGCCAGGGGTTCAATTCCCAACGGTGGTCAAACCTGCGGGACTGGGCTTGGCTGAGGCGGAGATCTGTTTGTTTTGGGACACCAGGCATTCAATCTCCGTGGCCCCATTTGGACCTAAGAGCCATTTTGGCGGATGCCCTGGAGTGGACTTAGGTCACTTAGGGCGTAGACTCTAAAAGTGGGTATTCACAGTTCAAAACTGAATCCACTGTCTCCCCTAGGATGCCTTCTACAAAATCTCTTTAAACTGGGCTTAACGGACACAATTTGTCCGGAAGAGCTAATTTCCCTATGCGCCTAAGATTCGGTCTCAATATGACCTTGGCAATGGGACGCGTTGGCCACCAGGGGGAAGTCTTGAGCTTACCGTTCTCCAGGACCTAGAAAATTTTTGTCACCATAAGGACAAATGGACAGAGCTTACATATGTCCATGGTTTTGGGGTTCTGCACTCTCATCCCCCCCCCCTTAGTAGCCAGTGTCTCTGGCAGCACTTTGCTGCCGGAGGCACTGGCCCCTCCCCCACTCCCTCAAGCCCACACTTCCCAACCCCTTTCTGTGGAGCAACAGTCTTTCCCAGCCCTTCCCAATTCGGAGGTTCAAGGTCAACTTCCACTTTCCCCTCCCCCTCCTACCTCACCACTCCACTCCTGGACCCCCTCAGTGCACTGGGCTAGCCCCTCCCATGCTCCCTTTTCTCTTCCAAATATCTCTCAGATAGAAAAGCAGCTAGGTTCCTTTTCTACTAATCCTTCTGATTACCCATTTTTTCCTCAGTCAGTACCAGATATTAGTAAAGAGTTAAGAAAGATTGAGGATGGTCCCCAGACTTCTATATGGGAATTGGTGAAAATGGCCATTAAAGTTTTTAATGCCTAAGAAAAATCAGCTGAGTCTTCCCAACAGACAAGGCTACAGCAGGCAGCTAACCTACAGGCCCAGGCCTTAGCAACCTGGTTACAGGAAGGGGAACAAGGGAAGCCAACCACAAGGCTCTACCTTGGTGGAGCCCAGTCTAAGTCAACCTCACAGGCAAACTGTTTCAAGTGTGACCTAAATGGTCACGTGGCATGATATTGCACTGCACCTGCTCCGAGGTTGTGCCCTATCTTCCATCAACCTGGATACTGGAAATCACAATGCCCCTGTGTGGACTTGTCCTCTATGCCAAGCCACAGAGGTCTAACCTCATCACCACTGGCAAGTGAAACTGTGCCAGCCTTCAAACATGTCAGCCTTGTAGAGGATTGACGCTGCCCAGACTTGGTTTATCCCCTAACCCTATACAAGCCTAGGGTAAAGCTGTAGGTAATGGGTAAGTCCATTACTTTTATTCTCACTGGGCCTTAAGTTTCTCTCACCAAGTTCAGCTATGGGGGTAGACGGGACCCATTCCTCCCCACTTAAAACTTTGCCACTGCCCTGCATTCTTGCAGGACAATTTTTCTCTCATTCTTTCTTAGCAATATGGGCTTGCCCAACACCTTTACTGGGTAGAGATATCCTTAACTGCTTCCCCAAAACTTTGTTCCACATCTTGCAGCCCCTTTTAACCCCACCCATCTCTAAGATTCTATTTTACAGGTTCATTCCTCCTGCCAGACGTGTGCCCAGGCCAACCCACAAGGGACTCTCCACATACGTCAGTCTCTACACCAGCTTCGCGGACACCAACTGGACGAAGATTGGCAGGTTGGTTTCACTCATATGCTTACTCATAAAAAACTTTATTATCTCTTAACACTTGTGGATGCTTTTACAGGGTGGATAAAAAGCGTTTCCGGTCTCCAGGAAAACAACAGATGTGGTTGTTCAGGGACATGGAGCTCATGTCAAAAGCTCTCAACATCTCCTGGACAATGGGACTCATCAAACAACTAATCTCCATTAAACTCAGGTTATCTTGGCCCTCCCTTCTCCCCATTGCCCTTACTTGCTGAGCTGAGCCCTTTTGAGTTGCTTTATGGCAGGCCCTTTCTCCTTAACCATCACCTCCCAGTTCAAACTCCTCCACTGGTGGGGTATCTACCCTACCTCTCCCTTTTAAGGTCCCTTCTCCGTTCACAAGCTGACAGTTGTCTTTCTGCCACCACACCAGTGGACCCTAATGCCCCTAAGCCTGCCCCGCTCTCCCCAAGGGACAGAGTACTCCTCAAACAGTTAACTCCTAGGTCTCTGGAACCTTGATGGACAGGAACTCACACGGTAATCCTCACCACCCCCTCGGCTGCCAAGCTCTTGGGACACCCATGCTGGTACCATCTCTCCAGGCTCAAGCGGGCACCTACTCAAGACACTTGGTCTGTCCATCAGACAGGACCTTCCACCCTCTGGTTTTCCAGGATGCCGCAATGAAGGGCCTACCTGCTCCTCATTCTGGCACACTCATCTTTAGTGATAACATTTTTTTTCCCCTAGACACCTACCTTCTCATCTCCCCCAAGGAACAGATGCTTACCATCTCCAGGATGACAGTTCATGGGATGCCTCTCCAGCCACACCTCTTACTGAACATGGACACTTAGCTCTCCCCTTCCCCACGTCGCCCCTCCCTGTGCCCGCAGGAAGTAGCCAGATTTGGGTCTACACCCTTTTTTTCATAAGAAAGCCTAAATGTTTGTCATAATTACCACTCCAATTTTCTGTCACCCCTATATCCAAAGAGTCTGGAATGCCAAGTTGGGAGCATAGGCCCCAGCCCCTCACATCTATCTCAGCCCCCAGGCCTGGTCTGGATTCCAAATCCCAGCAGGCCAGGTCCTGACCCCACCCCCAGGGAGGACCTGGGTCAGGACTACTCTCCAGGGTATTTAAATGAGCTCCCAAAAGAGGAACACATGGTCCCTTTTCCTTCCTCCCAGTGGTCGCTTTAGCGGGCCCCTCGGGGCTACCCAAGAGTGTAGAACTCCCATTAAACCTGGATATTTCTTAATTTGGCTTGTTTTGATTTGGCTTGATTGGGAATTTTGCATCGGCAGAGAGCTCGCGTTAGGAAATATTCCTAACACAAACAAACTTTTAAGGCCAGTTCCTTCACTACTTAAAACATCATAGTTGGGGCTGGATAGCTCAGCAGTTAAGAGTGTTTGCTGTGCTTGCAAGGAACCAGAGTAGGGTTCCCAACAATCCTGTGAGGTGGCTCACAACAGCTTATAACTTCAGCTCTAGGGCACAGGGCATATGACACCTTTTTATAGTCTCTGAATACACACACACACACACACACACACGAGCAAATAAAAATAATTCTGTTTTTAAAAAATATTGCAGTTAGTACTCTGTCCTGTAGGTCAGCAGTCCATGGTGGGCTAGCAACTAGTTCCTTGTGGAGATCCAAGGGACAGTGTGTCCCTTCCGTTCCAGTTCTAGAGGTCTGACATTCCTGAGCTTGGGTCCATCTTCCAACCTCAAAGCTGGTAACATTTCAGTTGTAATCTGCTGGCCTGGCCTGTCACCTGGGTACTCTGTCCCTTTAAGAGACAAGCTCCGCCCACTCCCAACCCCCACCTTCCCACCAAAGCCAGCTAGTCTCTAACCTCCTAGCCAGTTCTCTCTCTCTCTCTCTCTCTCTCTCTCTCTCTCTCTCTCTCTCTCTCTC